>NW_027509208.1:13427500-13915000 GCF_051911475.1 Siphateles boraxobius
AATATAGTGTAATATTTGCATTTTCCTAGTGAAATGCCCTCTCTAAGTGTTGCAAAAGGTGTTCTCCAATACAGATTACACTTTAAGAGCACAAAGGTGATCTCAACATTTCTTTGTCTCTGCTCTCAGATCGAAGGCACTCAGAAGTTGTTGAATAAGGACTTGGCTGAGCTCATCAGCAAGATGCGTCTGGCCCAGCAGAACGCCATCACCTCTCTGAAAGAAGAGTGCAAGAAACAGATGTTGACCGCGGCCCATGGTTTGGCCATGGATGCCAAGAACTTGTTAGATTCTGTAGACCAGGCACGGGTGCGCTCGAACCTGGCCAGACCCAAACCTGAGGACGCAGACTCACAGACTGACTAGAGGAGCAGCTCGGGATATGCCGACCCGCAACTTGAGTACAGGACAGATTGAATCATCTGTTTGCATAAGAATCAGTGTAATAACAGGGCAACACAAACACCAGTATGGGACATGAAACATCCAGTAGAAATTCAAGCTACTGTTAATAACAGCTAGCTTTCCGAACCCTACATGATCTCTGGACATCTTGTCTTAATAATTACATTTTTATGTATTGTAGACCAACGCTATATAAGAGAATCACATATAAGAAAATATGCTTTTTATGTTTACAAACAGCATTAAAAGATGTCTTCCTAAAACACCACAGATCAAAAGTGCAAATACAACTCTTTATATGTGTATCTGTATGAAAGGGGCTAGATGTAGATTTCAGAAACCCTTGTTATTAGCGACAACAGTGGCCGTTAAGTGAACCGCAGCCAGCAACTTATTGCTTGTGCTCGTGCTCGCACACGTAACGGACTGAACGTGATCCGAGGTCCCCCACAGCAAATTTATTTTTCGATCTTTGTTTAGAAGTAAAAAGAAATTTGGAAATACATTTGCAGCGATATACTGTTAATGATGATCCTTCCTGGTGTTGTCCACCCTGCTGAGAGCGACAGATGAATATGTGCTGAACACTATCCTCTAAATAACAAAATAAACACTCAACAGAAATGACAATGGTAAGAAAACAACAGTTAATAAAAAACATCTGATCATAACGATGTGGAAATGTTTGCACAAGCTCTGCAATTCACCGGCATCATGTCACAGATGATGCCTAATTAAAACTATGTTGTGATAGTTTTGTTTGACTAAAGTATACAGAATTTGAGACTATAGACTGTATACATCTGGCTATGTGAGACTATAATTTATATTACACCGTTTCTTAGCATGGCTCTTTCGGCATTATCCTGGACATTGTATTAGCATTTGTTTCATGTGTCAGAACGGAAGAGAGTCACTCTGGGGTAAACACATCCTTTTGATTTTCCTGGCAAAAAATAACCAAGACCTTCACATAAAAAATCAGTCAATTCTAAAGACTTTTATAAACAGACTAGGAAGTCGGGAAAGGTCTCTCTTTTTCTTTTTTTTTCTTTTTTCTTCATTACAAGCTGTTCGCATGTTGGAAATACAACAAGATTAATACATGCAAATTCTTACATATAGCCAGCCCCTTTAAAGGAATTCTTTCATAATTTAACCTCCCACATAATTCCAAATCTTTATGACATTCTTTTTTCTCCAGAACACAAAAGAATAGATTTTATGTTGGTTACCAAACTGTTGCCAAACACTGAAAATGTTTCTGATACCATAGACTGATGGCACATATCTTTTCAGTGTGCATTACTTGATATGAACAGTAACAAGATATGAGAAATACCAACCGCAACCGTTACACCAACCGTGTAATTGATTAAAGTAAGTCAACGTGTATCTTGTCCAGTTGGCACTTTTAATTTGGACAATAATATTCAAGGTTATAGAGTACATTCAAATACAAGCTTTTTCATATACAAGCTTATCTCCTCTCAATTTCTGTCCTAAAAAAAATAAAAATCAGGCGTTTGGTGCCACATTCCTGATGTCAAACATGCATTTTCTTACCCCATGCAGGGGAAATATCCCTGCTAGGATTGGCGTTGTGTCCCCATGCTGGTTCTTCCAGTGGAAGCCCATAAGTTAGAAGTCCTTATTGTTCAAATGTATTCACTGAAGTGTTTTCTAGATCATGCCTGCAAGCCAGGGCGGGAGAAACAGCCCGATTGTGCCCAGCAAACACACTATTATGAACATCCATAAGAAGATTCTGTCTATTACCATAGCAACATACTTCCAGTCCTCTTTTACCTGTGTGAAGAGATGAGACAAATGAGTGGATTCTTATAGCAGTAACACAACTAGAAAAACAAAAGTTGGAGTCAAACTTTGATGTTGACTTGACAAATCCTTTCTCGGACGTTTGAAATAGTTAATAGGTCTTTGCCTAGATTGATAGATCTACTGTAGCTTGAAAGCTATGGGAAAAGTTAATTTATCTTATAACTAAATATTAAAACAAAATAAATTGAAAAATATTTAAATTATAATGTTATACTACTGTTCAAAAGTTTAGGAGCAGGATGATTTATATGTGAAATGCATCATAATTTATAATGTCACAAAAGATTTCTGTCAAATGCAGATATTTTTAACTTTATATTATACTTGATGTATCATATAAAAGATATTATCCTGATGTAAATATGCATCATAGTTTCCACTTTCCACAAACATATTAAACCGTTTTCAACATTGATAATAATATGAAATGTTTATTGAGCAGCAAATCATCATATTAGAATGATCTCTGAAGGATCATGTGACACTGAAAACTGGAGTAGGCTAATGATGCTGAAAATTCAGCTTTGACAACACAGGAATAAATCAAATTTGAAATTGTAATACTTCACAATATAACTGTATTTTTGATCGAATGAATGCAGCCCTGGTAAGAGAATTCCTTCAAAACCATAATAAACTCTTGCTCTCCCCAACACTTTTTGAACGGTAGCATTACAAACCTCGGAAATCTGAAAGAAACTTACACTAAAGTCAGCGTCTTCTGCTCTCAGGTGGTCTGCTATGTAGTGGACCCCCTCCAGAGCTTGCAGGACACTGGGGGACAGAGGAAACCCTGGCTTTTCTGCTATCAGGTTGTCGGGCCGCTTCGTGACAGTAGCTCTTCCACTGGGCTGCCTGGAACCCATGCCCATCTCCAGTCTAGGGGAGGGACTGAAATTCGGAAGAGTAGGTGGAGTTGAGCCAAGAGGGCACGGCGAAGCAGTTTGGAGTGAAAGTGAGATTGCGGAGGACAGCGTCCCCAGTTCCAAGTCCTTATAACAGAAGCGCCTGCGGGACTCCTCCCCAGAGTTCTCCCCTCTGAACCAGCTAGTAGATGTACTGAGAGTTGTGTTTGCCGGTCCAAGCACCCGGGGCGTCATTCCTTGACCCTGCCGCTGCAGGAGGAGGAGTTTCTGCCTGCGACGGCTGTCCGGTGCAGGTCTGCGCATAAACAGCCACCGTGGGATCAAATCCAAGAAGACCGAGTGAACCCAAAGGGGCATCTTATGAGTGTTGGGCGAGCGGTGATGGACGTTAAGCACGAAGACGGTGATAACGATGGACAGGGTGACGAAGATCATAGTGAAGAGCAGATATTCGCCGATGAGCGGGATCACGAGCGAGGTGGACGGGATGATTTCTGTGATGAGCAGCAGGAAGACAGTGAGGGAGAGGAGGACTGAGATACACAGTGTGATCTTCTCTCCGCAGTCTGACGGGAGGTAGAAAACCAGCACGGTTAGGCAGGAGATGAGCAGACAGGGAATGATGAGGTTGATGGTGTAGAAGAGCGGGAGACGGCGAATGATGAAGAAGTAGGTGATGTCTGGGTAGATCTCATGACAGCAATCATACTTCTTGGTGTTGTAGGTGCCAACTGCATTGATGATGGCCCACTCACCACTCTCCCAGTAATCTTTCAAGTCCACCGTGTTCTCGATGCGCTCCAGGTCGATCTTGGCTTTGTCGTAAGTCCACGAGCCGAATTTCATCTTGCAGTTCTGCTGGTCAAAGGGGAAGAAGGTGACATCGATGCTGCATGAGCTCTTGTAGATGGCAGGTGGAACCCAGCGCACTTTACCTGTGTGGAAGAGGTGGGCTTTGGTCATGTGGGTCACCGCAAACTCCCCGTCTGCACTGAAAAGGACAACAACATTTATTTCAGCAGTTGCCGCTTTACTGCAGGAAAAGTGGTAAAATCGTTTCATGCATCTACAATTCAGCAGGATTAATGTGGCACATTTTTAAATTTGCTTTGAAGAAATTAAAAACTATGCTTGCAGATACGATGTTTGTTACAATGGATGTGATGTTTTATTACTATTTGTATTATTATTTTCCAAAACCATTTGGATTTTTTTTTTACATTAAATAAACAGTTTGGTTATAGGCCTTTTTAGACTTTTAACTGATCAAATAAAAGCAATATTAATTAATTAATGTGATGTAATATATAAATGCATATGTGGTGTACCAGATGAAGGGGACGAGAGGTATTTCAGCATGGTTTTGCAGCTATGACAGTAACAATAGCTGATGTTTTTAATAAAACACACTTTGATTATAGGATTTTTATAGACTTTGGTTATTTTTTCTATTTTATTTGTATCACATATATAAAAGATAAATAACAGGATTAATGATGCTTTAAATAAATAAATAATTTGCAAAACAATATAGTCAAGCTATTTTCATATTATTTTATAAGCAATGTCATGTCATATCCCTTTCACATGGAGTTTCCTGACTATGAAATCTTTTTCAGACAGCACAGATTTGTTCCCATATTTTAATAATGATCCAGCAGTAAACAGTGTATGAACTGCCTCTACGTTACCACACTCAAACAGTAGGTGGTAGTCTAAACATACGTGTGAGTTCATTTCAGTTTAAGTGCAACTCCAATGGCATTACATACAGTACACCTTATAGATCATGTCACTGCTTCCGACTTTGCATTTAAAACACCCTTTTACGCTCTGGCTTGATTTCTTTGCATTTAACTTGTGGGAATTCATGCTGAGTTTTGTTTAGCTTTGATAAATTGTTACTCACTTGTTGTACAAGACTATATCCGGGACCCAGATAAGTTCAGACGGAACCCTGATAGAAGTCACATTGTCATAGTCTGAAGGCTTCCAGCGTAGTTTATAGTCATTCCACTCCTGAGATAGAGGTCACAAATATTTAATAAATGAAAACTAATTCATTACAAAATGTCTACCACCATTATTTGCCAATTTGAGGATATTATTATAATCATTTTATTAATTAACCAACTTTGCTCTTATTTATGGTGCCAGATATTAAAAAAAAAAATTTATCCGTTCCTCATATTAACTTTCCTGCCAAACATACCTGCTTTAGCCAGACATTTGTTGTCATCATCTGATTCTTCTCATCCTGCGGAGGAGGAAAAGCAGGAAGGACAGTGGGTATTAGATGAATCAGGATGCTGGGTTTGCTCCAGCAGAAAGATTATGGTTCAGCAGGTCACAAACACCTTATAAATTTAATCTTCTGATGGACTTGGATACTTTAAGGACCATGTCCCCTAATTCATCAAGATGCTAAGGTTTTAGGGCTCTTAATATGGCTATTTACTGTAGAAAGTTGGTGTTACTGGCACTTCCTCTATTAAATGAATATTTCATGACATCTAAACAAACAACAACCGGCATTTTGTTATTTATTGTTATTATAAGTATACTAAGCTTTAAATGCCTTGGGCCAAAACTGACCGTTGTTCCCCAATATTGATCAAGGCTGCACTTTAAGTGTATATATATTTAAAGGTTTGAAATGAATGGAAGTCTGAAGTTGTGTACACTAAAGACAGGGACAGGGACAAGTCTTCTCAGTTTTTTCTTCAATGTATCTCTATTGCAAGCTGACAAAGTAGTAGTTGTATAATAGTAATAGCATCAAAATAGTAGTATGTTTACTACAGTGCCATTCAAAAGTTTGGGGTCAGCATTGATAATAAGATTTCTATTTCTGTCACGATACCACACACAGGAAACAGGGGTAGATCCAATAGCAGTTTATTCGGGTAATCCAAAATCATAAAACCAGTCCAGGCAGGGGTCAAAACCAAAAGGCAATCCATAAACAAGAATCAAAACAATAAAAGGCAAGAACACAGACCTCCAAAGTGGTGTGACGAATAACAACGACTCCGTGACAAACACTAAAACAGACAGGGTATATATACACTCAAACTAACAAGGTGATGGGAAACAGCTGAGTGCAATGAACTGATGAGTGACAGACAGAATGCTGGGAAATGAAGTCAAACGTGAAAGACACCGTGAGAACGAGGACCTCTAGTGGCAACCCAGGGAACACAAACCAGACACTGTGACATAACCCCCCCTCTACGGAGCGGCTACCAGACGCTCCAAGACCCACAAAAAACAAACAAAACAAGAGACCAGGAGGGAGGTGGAACGGTGGAGGATCAGGGGGAGGGATGGGGGGCCAGGTCCATGGAAGGGAACAGAAACAGGGGGTGATGGTTTAGCCGGCGGCCAGGGCGAAGCAGACGGTCCATCGGGCGGCCAGGGCGAAGCAGACAGTCCATCGGGCGGCCAGGTCGAAGCAGACAGTCCATCGGGCGGCCAGGTCGAAGCAGACAGTCCATCGGGTGGCCAGGGCGAAGCAGACAGTCCATCGGGCGGCCAGGGCGAAGCAGACAGTTCATCGGGCGGCCAGGGCGAAGCTGACAGTCCATCGGGCGGCCAGGGCGAAGCTGACAGTCCATCGGGCGGCCAGGGCGAAGCTGACAGTCCATCGGGCGGCCAGGGCGAAGCTGACAGTCCATCGGGCGGCCAGGGCGAAGCTGACAGTCCATCGGGCGGCCAGGGCGAAGCTGACAGTCCATCGGGCGGCCAGGGCGAAGCTGACAGTCCATCGGGCGGCCAGGGCGAAGCTGACAGTCCATCGGGCGGCCAGGGCGAAGCAGACGACCCCTCGGGCGACCAGGGCGGTGAAGACCCCTCGGGCGACCAGGGCGGTGAAGACCCCTCGGGCGGCCAGGGCGGTGAAGACCCCTCGGGCGGCCAGGGCGGTGAAGACCCCTCGGGCGGCCAGGGCGGTGAAGACCCCTCGGGCGGCCAGGGCGGTGAAGACCCCTCGGGCGGCCAGGGCGGTGAAGACCCCTCGGGCGGCCAGGGCGGTGAAGACCCCTCGGGCGGCCAGGGCGGTGAAGACCCCTCGGGCGGCCAGGGCGGTGAAGACCCCTCGGGCGGCTCCGGCTCAGGAGCAGACACTGGCTCCGGCTCAGGAACAGACACTGGCTCCGGCTCAGGAGCAGACACTGGCTCCGGCTCAGGAGCAGACACTGGCTCCGGCTCAGGAGCAGACACTGGCTCCGGCTCAGGAGCAGACACTGGCTCCGGCTCAGGAGCAGACACTGGCTCCGGCTCAGGAACAGACACTGGCTCCGGCTCAGGAACAGACACTGGCTCCGGCTCAGGAACAGACACTGGCTCCGGCTCAGGAACAGACACTGGCTCCGGCTCAGGAACAGACACTGGCTCCGGCTCAGGAACAGACACTGGCTCCGGCTCAGGAACAGACACTGGCTCCGGCTCAGGAACAGACACTGGCTCCGGCTCAGGAACAGACACTGGCTCCGGCTCAGGAACAGACACTGGCTCCGGCTCAGGAACACACACTGGCTCCGGCTCAGGAACACACACTGGCTCCGGCTCAGGAACACACACTGGCTCCGGCTCAGGAACAGACACCAAAACTGTAACAGCCACAAGAACAGACACAAACACAGAAACAAACACTGGTTCAGGAACAGGCGCTGGCTCTGGCTCAGGTACAGCAGACACAGGCTCCGGCTCTGGAACAGGCATTGGCTCTGGCTCCGGCTCAGGTACAGCAGACACAGGCTCCGGCTCTGGAACAGGCACTGGCTCTGGCTCTGGAACAGCAGACACTGGCTCCGGCTCTGGAACAGCAGACACTGGCTCAGGCTCAGGAACAGCAGACACTTGACTCGGGACCACTGGACTCGGGACCACCGGCACTGGGACCACCGGAACTGAGACCACCGGACTCGGGACCACCGGGTTGTTGGGGAGATACGAGGCCCTTCTCCTCCTCCTCCGTCCTTGATGGCGAGCTGCAGCCTCAGTACTAGACGGGACCAGGGGCGAGGACTTTGGACTGGACAGGACCAGTGGTGAGGAGGACCTTGGGCTGGACGAAACCAGTGGCGAGGGCTTTAAGATGGACGGGACCAGCGGCGAAGATCTTGTGCTGGGCGGAACCAGCGGCGAGGATCTTGAGTTGGACGGGACCAGTGGTGAGGACCTTGTGGTAGATGAGCCCCACGATGATGACTTTGTGCGGGGTGGAACCAGCGGTGAGAATCTTGTACTGGACCAGTCCGGCGGCTCCGGATCAGAAGAATGGAAAGGCGGAGGATGGTGTCGTGGAATTTGTCGACCACCTCCTCCCCTGCAACCTCCCCGAGTTCCGGAGAACTTTGCCAGACGAGTCCCCAGAAACGACTCACCATCTCTGATGGACGAGTTCGCTGAAGCCTTAGCCGCCGCTGCTTCCTCAGTCTGCTGGGCCCATAAGCCAAAACATTGAAAAATGTTTAGTCGAGGCGCTTCCTCCCCGACCTGCGAACCTCCTCTCTGTGGTCCCCTTCCTTCCCCATACACAGGAGAAGGGTTATGGAATCCCGAACTGCTGGATCTATTCATCGTGACGGAGTCGTTCTGTCACGATACCACACACAGGAAACAGGGGTAGATCCAATAGCAGTTTATTCGGGTAATCCAAAATCATAAAACCAGTCCAGGCAGGGGTCAAAACCAAAAGGCAATCCATAAACAAGAATCAAAACAATAAAAGGCAAGAACACAGACCTCCAAAGTGGTGTGACGAATAACAACGACTCCGTGACAAACACTAAAACAGACAGGGTATATATACACTCAAACTAACAAGGTGATGGGAAACAGCTGAGTGCAATGAACTGATGAGTGACAGACAGAATGCTGGGAAATGAAGTCAAACGTGAAAGACACCGTGAGAACGAGGACCTCTAGTGGCAACCCAGGGAACACAAACCAGACACTGTGACAATTTCAAATAAATGCAGTTCTTTTGAACTTTATAGTCAAAGTATCAGTTTCCACAAAAAATATTAAGCATTTATAACATACAAACTGTGTTCAACATTGATAATATTAAGAAATGTTTCTTGAGCAGCAAATCATTAGAATGATTTCTGAAGGATCATGTGACACTGAAAATTCAGCTTTGCCATCACAAGAATAAATTACATTTTAAAATATATAATACAATAAAATATATTTTAAATTGTAATAAATTGTTCTTGATCAAATAAATGCAACTTAAGAGTCTTACTCTTAACTCTTCTAAATTCAAAACATTTTTAAAAATCTTACAAGTTTTAGACACATTTAGTCACATGAGCATATATGTATGTAAGTCCTATATAATATAGCATAGTTAGTACAATAGTAGGAATTTTCAGGTGTTAACATGTTGAAATCATGATAATTTGGGTGCCACTGACCCACTTTTTATTCCCTTTTTTCAAGATATAGCCTGTAGTACCTTACCACATCAATTAGCTGGGCGATAGATAAACCGAACTTGACAATGACAACATCAGAGGTGTTTGGTACAGGCCTTGACCACTTGTTGTAGCCATCAAAGAGCTTTTTGAAGAGATCATCTTCAGCATGTGAGTGAGTCCTCTCACAACAAGAAACTGTCAGTGGAAAAAACATTTAAACTTTTAAAAACATTTACAGAAATTATTTATATTAGATTTGTCAAAATAAAATGTTTCAAAATAAAATCCAATATATAATAATATATCTTATAAGACTAGTAACATTTCATGATCATCTAATACTGCAACTTTTTAGTGAACAACAACAACAAAACTCTTGATATGTTTAGACTTGGTATATAGTGAGAAATAATTTTACATAACTCATATAGTCTGTGTCCATGTGACTCCTGGTTAACACACACAATCATGAGGCAGTGAAGACAACTCATATTGTTTTATTGTCCTATCCACAGCTTGTTATCATATAATGTCAGTTATGCACATATGTAAACTACAAAACATCCCCAGTGGTAGAGAAGCTTAAAGCAGTTTTCACAGTTTTGAAAGTTTTCTAATAGATTTGAGAATGGCATGACGAATCATAAAGCAAGTGTGAATTCAGCAAGCTAGACTATAAATAATTAATGAACTAATAGGACAGAGAGTCTATTAATTTATCTAGGGCTCACTGTACGCACTATTTGCATGTTAAATAAGTAAAGCATGTAGTATTAAAGCGCTTCATCAGGGGATTAACTCTCATTCATTTCTCTAATCATATATAATTACACGCACCAGCACTTCTCATCCGTCGACTGGCAGTAATGGATTTGCTTAAAAAATGTTTCCAGATGAATTCCATTCACACGCTTAAACTCAAGCAATATCACACGAGCAAGAGTGCTGTGTTTCGGAAAATCAACGGCACAGTATCTGCTGAGTGCCACAGGTAATCCCAGCTGGAAACAGCATGATTTGCCAGTGTAATGTTACCTACACAATGAAAAGTTAATATTGAGTAACTTACATTTTAGGCAACAATATTGCTAGTTACTTTGTCTGTTGTTGATCCAACAATGAAGATACTTCGGAACAAAGAACCCCTGCACGTCTCTGAGCAACACAAAACACAGCTGGTGTTTCATTTCTGAGTTAATCAGTGTGTTTTAAGGAATTGGTTGAGTAAATGATTCAATGACCCATTCAAAATATCAAACTCTTATCACAAGCCTACTAAGTTACTCTTACTATAGCCTATCATACAAATATGTTGCAGAAATACAAATCATTTTTGCATTCTATGCTGCTTTTCTGTTGTTTGTCTGGCCTACACACTGCTGCTAAATTCGGTTGTCAATTTACCATGGTTACCACAGTGTCAATCATTGTACCTTCGGGAGTGAGTTGTGTTCCGTATTCATACAGAACAATTATTTAGAGGATTCACTCCCGTATTTAAAGTCAGCAAAAACTGGAAGTTGCCATAGTCTTTTCTTCCCTATTGTGACGTATATCCAAGTGAAACGGCTCCTCAGACAAGAAGAAATGTAGGGCGGGACTTGATTTTTGTCATGCAGTATTATTTTTGTAACCGCCAGAGTCATTGATAAAAGTAACAGTGTAGTTTTAAAAACAGTTCAATAATAATAATAATAATAATAATAATAAAATGATATATATATATATATTTATATTCTAGCCCTTTTTTATATCACTGCAATGAGTCTTTAATGAGTCTAAATGTTTAAATGCAAAAACGAGTGACAGACTGTCTGGAATTTGCTAACACGGACAAGCGGAGTGATTTAAACAGTGAAAAGTTTCAGTGCTTGATAACCATAACTATTCACTGTTCTATATTTAAGTTTTCCTTTAGACCTACAGTATACTATGGAAAAAAAGCTATCTCAAGAACATTGCTTCAAACACCTGATATGTGAAAAAGCCAACAATTTTTAATAATATGTTGGCCAGTGTGGCTAACTGAATGAGATTGATTCTCTTCATTTTCCAGGAGGAGATGCCCTGTAATCTCTGCACTTTTGGTTGACACCTATGTAGGTCAGAGCAGAGCGTAGACACCATTAAGCCGGCCAACTCCGGTCTCATCTCTGAGCTGAGGTCTGAGGACTCATTAACACAGAACCCTGAGGACAATGCAGATAGTATGTGTCAGGCCTGCTATGTGAGTACTGTAGCGTGGCTGGAGTTGCTCTCTGAGCACATTAATTTGCTGTGTGGTGAAGTGAGCTCCCATGGGTCATGCTGGCACAATGAGTCACACTGTGGGCGAATGACAACATGCCATTAACTAGTCAGATTTAGGGTCTGCACCACAGGGCATTAGCACAGTGGGACATGATGTGAAACCCAACCACAGCCAACGAATACAGTCAGTGGCCTGCAGATGGGGAGGGAAATATTTTCTCACCTCTGGCACATTTCTTGCTTTTTTAAAGCATATTATGGCCAGGCCATGCGGTTCAAAGCTATTGGTCTGAGGCAGGAATTTTATATTTTTTAGAAGAAAACAACCTATCTAAACATATAACCCAAATGATCCATTTATAGCTTAAAATAAAAGAGGTGTTCATTAACCAACCGGCAGTATGGTTTAATTGGTAAAAATGTGCAGATGTTTTCTTAAAGAACTATTTATCTTTAATCATCATATTATTATGATTCCATTTTTTAACAATATATCCACGAAAATAAACTTTTTATTACTCACCATTGTCATAACAATAAACAAAATGATGTAAAATTGAGAATCCTTCTTTTACACTGCAATTATTTTTCAATTATTGTCATAAATTTTTGTCCATACATTACACTTGTTACAATATTTTTTATCATCTCGTCTTGATTTCCACTAATTGTCTCCTAACTGTCTCAACTTGATAATAAAATTATAAAAATGGTAAATAGAAAATTGTACACACACACACACACACACACACACACACACACACACACACACACACACACACACACACACACACACACATTGTGCAACGTTTAAATGATATATTTTTTTCTCAAGTAGGCCTATAACAAAAGCCTACTATAGAAATGTTTTATTTTGTGTAATGAACGTAAGAATCCTATAGCCTCGATCAGAATTCCAGTTTGGAACGGTGACGCCTGCGTCAGTTCTGCAGACTCTCCAGGGTTCGACTATACAGTCTACTGAGTCTGACTATAGTAGATCAAAGCCTCGGACATGACCTTAAATTGATTGGCAAGCCGCTTCTTCGTGTATCTCCGTTCAACTCTGGAAACTTTCCAAAGCGCGGGGATGTTCTTAAGCCAACCCGATGCAAATAGCGGTGGCAAAGTGCATCCGGCTGTAGCTCGAGAAATCGGGTGGTGTCGTGTCAGATGCCCGCAGTGATATTCATTCATCAGGAGTCCAGCAGCTGCTGACAGCGAGCGGACACATAACTGAAGAGTGTGCGAGCGTAAACGCATAGTGATGAGCAAGCCCAATAAATCTGCCTTGATTTAAGCGATATGGACACTTGGCCGTGGAGAGGACGTTTCATTTTACTGGCAACACCGTGCGTGCCATTCTCATGCCTATACTACACATCTCTGAATGTGGATGTGAGAGCCAAATGGCTACACTGTACCCCTTCGTATACGGTATACCCCTCACGATGATTTGCTGGTTTAAGATAACCACCTTAAAAACACATTGAAAACAGTATAAGACACGCATAAAGCAAACAAATATAAACTTTATGATACTTAAATTTATCTTAAGAGGAACTTTTTTGTTTCTGGTCCAGGGTGACTATTAGCTGGTTTAAGTTGACGGACCAATTTAGACCTGCCACAAAGAGCTTCTACCAGCCTATATGCGCGTGTTTGGGAAAATGCCAACTGTTTGACCTCCCAAAAGCAGTTTGGACAGACAGTTAATGACCAGTTCCACGAGTCTCTCCATTTCTTAAACAATAGCTATATTTGTCGAAAAATGTGGAGACAAGATATTATTGATTATTAATATTTCCAAAAAGCTGAGTTCCTTACACTGGTTTAAGTTGACGGACCAATTTAGACCTGCCACAAAGAGCTTCTACCAGCCTATATGGGCGTGTTTGGGCAAATGCCAACTGTTTGACCTCCCAAAAGCAGTTTGGACAGACAGTTAATGACCAGTTCCACGAGTCTCTCCATTTCTTAAACAATAGCTATATTTGTGGAAAAATGTGGAGAAAAACAAACAAACAAACAGAGAAGTGAAACTTACTTGACTCACATAGGATAGTGAAGAGAAGAGTAATCCGCAGGAAGAACCGCTGCTTCTCAAAGCGCTCCATCAT
This sequence comes from Siphateles boraxobius, assembly GCF_051911475.1. Classification (NCBI taxonomy): domain Eukaryota; kingdom Metazoa; phylum Chordata; class Actinopteri; order Cypriniformes; family Leuciscidae; genus Siphateles; species Siphateles boraxobius. The sequence goes on from NW_027509208.1 coordinate 13,441,412, forward strand.
ACAGCCAATTCCACGCGACAGTTTCTGTATAATTCAGTTGTTCTCGTGGCTTCTGTGTTTTCTGTTGTGTTGTCATACTCATTCTACATCTGGGGCTGGTGGTTGTTGGCTACTTAGGGTGAGATGTTCTCCTCTCACACAAGTTTTTCTTCCTTTTCGTTTTTTTTTCTCTCTTTTTTTAAAATCACGTGTAAGCTATTTTAAATGCTGGCAGAATTGGCATTTTCATAAATATGTTTCGATTTAAGTTGCACAAATCTCGTGTTTATCCATATTTCACCAAACTCGACGTTTCCTGCACTTCTACGTGAAAGGCACGACGATGAGCTTAAGTTTTGCGCACCTGTTCAGCTGAAGATCAGGAACACAGATTCCCTGCTGCAAAAGTATTATTTATTTCCATATGCATCCAAAAATAAGAATTTTTAGAAGCAGATATATCCCAGAGTAACTCCATCTGTGTCAATAAATGCATAGATGCACTCATGACCTGGCTCCTGCTGTTTCCAGGGTTTACTCCAGACTGAGCATCTCTCTCTCAGTCCGCCCATCCACTTTCATGTCAGGCAGAAAGGGAGGGAGGGACCTCATCACAAGTTCACGAGCGTGACCCGATTTCAAATCCAATTAGCAACTAATCTAAATGTCATTTTTTCTTTATACATAACAGTATAATGAACACACATTTAATGGATACGTGCGCGAACACGTATCACAAACTTGGGGGAAAAATCTTTCTGGGACAAACCTTGGATTTAAAGTGATTAAAATGTTATTGCATCTTATAACCGCTAGAGGTCAGGGTAGCTGAATAAAAGCTGAAGGAAAGCGAGAACTCGGGGAGAATTCGGTGCAACTTACGCAGGGTTTGCATCTTTTATTTATTTATTTTTTCAAGAGACGGACACTCTAGTAGAATCTATTCATAATAACATGTAGGCTATCTATGCTGATTAAACACACAGGACCGGAATACTGAAAGATTCTGTGAACCGATTATGGATAGTGGAATAGCGGCAGCACGCACGAATAAGGGAATATCCAACAAAACAGGGGGGCACATTTAAAGTAACATGTTAATAATACACAAATTATATTGTATTTCTGTACAGATCATTTATCACAACGATCTACATCCCTTTCCTTTAGCTGAACTACCAATCGTAGAAGAGAATAAACATATTTAACAACGATCACTTTGTAGTATGAAATTAACTTGATCACACATCCAAGAACATGAATGACTTCCCTTGTAACAATGTATCCTTTGCAGTGAACAACTGTACAAATGCAAAACAACAGATGCAGATCAAAATATGATCTCTATATGCACAAAGAAAACACATAATAAAGAATGTTGCTGACAATATGGAAATGAGCCTAATCAACACATTTATCCGGCACTCAGAATAAGAACCAGAGCGAGTGTCACTAATTCTCCATTTGTTGGTACCTTGGATTCGCCTTGCAAATGCGACCTGAACGTGTAATGTAAGGTGCATTATTAACCTTAGTGGGAGACTGTACTGTGTTCTTTGTCAACTTAGTAGGTGTGGATTCTGGTTATGGGAGGTGTGTTTGTGGTGAGTCCGGTATATGGGGAACAAAGTCCTCTGTATGGGTAGTGGTGCTTTGAAAGTCAGTGTTTTCTGGGGTGAGCCGTGATGGGGTGGGGGGGGGGGGGGGGGGGGGCTCTGCTACAGGCAGGATGTGGCGTCGGTTCCTCCTGTATGTTCTCCCATTGCATTGGATGGTGTATGAGCGAGGCTCCTTGTTCACCATTACCGTGCCAAGGCGCTCATATCCTTTTGGCGTTTGCATTCTAACAACTTGTCCCTCTGCCAATGGCTGCAGAGGATGACTTGATGTATCGAAGTATCGCTTTTGGGTCATCCTCTTTGCAAGAAGCTGTGCAGTGACTTGCTTGGTAAGTTTTGGGGCTGGCTCCAACAGTCTAGAGTTAACAGGAATGGCTGACCGTGTCTGTCGTGACAACAGGCGTTGTGTAGGGGAACCCAATGTTGGGTCACGAGGAATGTTTCTCAGATTCAGGAGGTTAAGAAACACGTCCGTGCCATGTCTGTGGGATTTCTGTATCAGCTGTTTTGCGCTGCGAACCGCTCTTTCTGCCAGGCCATTCGACTGTGGGTACTCTGGACTACTGGTGACATGAATGAAGTCCCACTGTTTGGCAAAGTCTCTGAATTGCTGACACGTGTACTGACTAGCATTATCAGAAATGAGTGTATGGGGTGTGCCGTGCACTGAGAAATGCCTCTTTAGTTTCATGATTACAGCTGATGACGTTATGTTGCGGAGCAAGTCAATCTCATACCAACCCGAGTATGAGTCCACAAGCACCAGATAATTTTGTCCATGCCACTCGAACATATCTGTTGCCACTGTGGACCAAGGCAGGTCTGGAACTGTGTATGGTATTAATGGTTCTTTTTGTTGGTGCGGGCTTTGTGCTGTTGCAGACTGAGCATGAGAGGAGTTCTGCCGTGATGTTAGCCGTCATCGTTGGCCAGAAAATGATACCTCTTGCTCGGTGTTTGGTAGCGTCCAGCCCTGGGTGGCCTCTGTGGACTATTTCGATATATTCTCTCTGCAATGAGCGAGGAATGGCGGTTTTGTGGCCTTTCATCACTATTCCGTTTTCCACAGCTAGCTCATCTCTGTAGGGAAAGTACGGACGCACTGTGGGCCACACGCCATGTTCTTTAATTGGCCAACCTCGTTGAATCACAGAGCTTAGATCCTGTAACACATCATCCTCCGCCGTATGCTTTCTGAGGTCCCCCAGTCTAGCAGTGGAAATGTAGTTGATAGACATGACCTCGAATGTGTCATTTTCAGTGTCTGGTTGGACTTGAGTGTCTGGAGCTCTAGATAGGGTGTCTGCAAGGTACATGAGCTTACCCTTCTTGTACACCAGGGTGATGTCATAGCACTGTAACCTGAGCATCATCCTCTGCAATCGTGCAGGAGCTGCGTGGATTGATTTTTTCAAAATAGTTACCAGGGGCTGGTGGTCCGTCTCTACGAGTGTAGGTATCCCATATACATAGTCCCTGAACTTTGTACAGGCAAATACGACGGCTAGCAGCTCCTTCTCTATCTGTGCATACCGTGTCTCTGTGTCTGTGAGTGTGCGAGACGCATACGCAACTGGTTTTCCCTCCTGCATGCATGCAGCACCCAGCCCGAAGCTGGAAGCATCATAGGTTAACGTAACTGGCTTCTTCACGTCGTAGTATGATAATACAGGTGGAGTGGACAAACATGACTTGAGGGTGTCAAATGCTTGTTGGTTTTGCTGGTACCAGCACCATACTGTCTCTTTGTGTGTCAGCTTTCTGAGGGGCGCAGCAATGTCGCTGAAGTTTGGGATAAATTTCCCCAGATAATTTACCATTCCGAGGAAGCGCTGTAATGCAAGGACATCCTTCGGGGCTGGCATCTCAGAAATTGCTTTTGTTTTGGAAGGATCTGCTTTTAGGCCTTCTCCTGTAAAGATATGGCCCAGATAGCTGACTTGGTCCAGCCGAAATTTGCATTTGACAGGTTTTAGCTTGAGTTCGATCTCACGTGCTCTGTTCAAAACCCTTTTCAGGTTGATGTCATGTTCAGCAGGGTTGCGACCTCCGGTGATGATGTCAATAATCGCACAGGGGTACCCTGAAAAGAGCTGCTCCATTGAGCGCTGGAACACCTCGCTTGCGGAGCTAATGCCAAAGGGCATACGGAGAAATCTATAGCGCCCAAATGGAGTGCTAAATGTTGTCATCATGGAGGACTTGCCAGTACCTGCCAGAAAGAGCTCTTTGCGTCTAGCAGGGAAAATTCGGTTGCTCCTGACATCCGATAGGGTGCATAGGATTTCTTGCCTGTCCTTTTTTTGTAACCACCATGGACGAAACCCAATCCGTCGTCTCTGAGACTGCCGTTATGACGCCAAGGCTCTGCATGCGGTCCAGTTCTGCTTTGACACGGCTTTGCATTGCCAGAGGAATGCGATGAGCAGGGCGAACTACTGGCTGCACGCTGGGGTCTACTGTCATAGAATATGTAATTGGAAGTTCTCCGAGCTGGTCGGTAAATAAGTCCTTGTACTCTGTAAGAATATCTCCGGTGCTGCCCTCCATACTGACATGATGCACATCTGGGCTGATTGTAACGATCGCCATGTCAAGGCATGCACGGAATCCCAACAGCGGTTGAACATCTTTATCCACCAAAAAGAATGACAGTGGATAATTTTGCCCATTTAGGCTACATTGCAATGAGACCAAGCCTTTCGTTTCAATTTTAGCTCCACCATAAGCTACAAGGTTAGGTGTGTCTGTGTTAGAATGTTTCGCTGGCCGTTCGTTGTTGGCAATTTGTTCGAAAGTCTTTTGTGAAATTACGTTACATTTTGCCCCAGTGTCAACTTTCATCTCAAATGCAGTTTTGTTTATGTGTACAGTGACAAACCCCTCCTCCAGCACTGGCATGTAAGGGTTAACAACGTTGACACACTTGTCAAATTCAATGCCATCAACATAAAAGGTGTCATCATGGTCAGGGGGTTTGTCTACCTCAAGTTCATGGACTGCTTTCCTGTGATTAATTTCTTCTGACCAAATTGACTGCGTGCTTTGCAACATTTCTTGTAGTGATTCATTTTCTTGCAGTTATGACATTGTTGTCCGAAAGCAGGGCATTTTTCTTTCTTTGCTGCATGATTACCTCCGCAATTTCTGCAATTGGTTATAGTTGAATCATGTTGTTCTGTTCTTGTTTTGGCGCCACCTGCTGGAAAATGGCTGTATTGCATCAACGTTAGTTGCAGTCTGATCCTCATGCTTTTTATTTAACAGCTCTACTTGTCAACACGATCCCGTATTCTCAACCGCCCACATCCGTGTGTGTGTTCCGTACATGCGCAACACGAAGACAGACGTTCTTAAAGAGCCCAGCACATTTAAAGTAACATGTTAATAATACACAAATTATATTGTATTTCTGTACAGATCATTTATCACAATGATCTACAAATACGTAGGAGATCGCAGGAATAATAATAGTCAAATAACAAAATTGAATGTCAAAATAAAAGCAAACAGAACGGAATCGTGACAATAGGACTATTAAAGGGATAATTAATCAAAAAATGAAAATTCTTTCATTAATTAGAGACTTTCGTTCATCTTCGGAACACAAATTAAATCTGACATCTTTCTGTCCCTCCATTGACATATATATGCAACTGACACTTTGACACTTTAAAAAGTTCATACTTAAAGATCGTAAAACCAAACCATATGAATTGAGCGGATTAGTCCAAAATTTTCTGAAGAGACAAGATCGCTTATTGATGAACAGATGGAATTTAGGCTTTTATTCACATAGCCTTAACATTAATCAGTTGTGGTAAACAAAAGCTCAAGCATGTTTGCTTGATGTTTCAGGGAACCAATGAGATTCAGTCTAGTTTGAGCTTCGCGAGAGGTTTGTTCTGACCATCAAGCAGGTTTAGTTAAAGGTGCAATGTGTAAAAAATTTGAGTATCTATTGACAGAAATGCAATATGACATCCATAACTATGTGTTCAGTGGTGTATAAAGAACTTACTTAATAAAACGTAATGTTTTTATTACCTTAGAATGAGGCATTTATATCTACATAGGCGCGGGAATCCCCTTCTATGAAGGTCGACATATTGAGACGTCATGTTTCTACCGTAGCCGAAAGCGAACAAACAGCGTTACAGAGCGCGTTTCGTCACTACCTTGAAAGCGAAGCCGCAGAAAGCTAGAAGCTAGCCATAAACACCATGAGTAATGACTTTTCCCTTGTCAGTGGTGTAAAATATGTAGTTGGATTGTTTCATGTAACTTTATTCTTCTACCTCGCTGTGTTATGGCTTTGCTATGTGTGGATAAATGTGCTGGTTACGTTCGTGAGACAGCTGATTAGCACTCTTGTCATTGACCGTAAAACAGTTACAGGAATCACCAACCCGTCGATCTTGGAAGCATTTTAAGTCGATTGAGTTTCCAAAATCAGAGAAAAAAAGCCTAATGTGTGTAGTAAATGGTGTTTAGGGGATGCGGAGGCGCGCGCTGTTACAATCACGTTATTTTTGGGCACCTTTGGGCTCATGCGGACGCGTCCAGTATAAACAAGGCTTAACGCTTTAACCAGCTCAGCTACAGTAACAGCTCATATTAGCCAGCTAAACTTTTACTACCCTGTTAGAAAAAATATATAGTTGCATAGTTTCATGTGGTTCTTCTCCCTCGCTGTAATATGGGTTTTCTATGTGGGGAGAAATGTGCTGGTTTACGTTCGTGAGACAATCAACTAATTACTATTATTATATTACGTATTAAGACCCTTGATCCTCACCTGACTATGGCTTTGTAAACTTTATCCATGATGTGGTTTATAATGGACTGTGGTACAGAAAATTGGTTTACTCTGGCTATTCTCTGCCGTCTCAGACGACGATGTTTGTCCCGTTTTCGCCACGGTAGCTTCTTCGAAAGGGAGGGGTGAGCGGTGGGCTGAGCCCTTAGTGTAAACTCGCAACCGTTGAGTCTCTTCAGAAAATTTGAATTGACTCATCCGCTCAATTCAAATCGATTAGTTTTTATGATCTCTTTATTAACCTTTTGAAGCTCAAAGTGTCAGTTGCAGAGCTGTCAATGGAGGGACAGAAAGCTGTCAGATATAATCAAAAAGATTTGTGTTCCAAAGATGAACGAAAGGCTTATGGGTTTTGAATGACATGAGGGTGAGTAATTAATGACAGAATTGTTTAGATTTATACTTTATTTTTATTATTTATAGCCTATACATAAATATATTTTAGACATACAAATAGGCAGTAATATATAGCATTGCCATTTTTACATGTTAATATAAGCAGCCTAATTGTTACAATTCTGTATTGTAAATTGTAAGGCGATTGGCTTTTCAGTGACTTTTATTGCAATTTGTTATATCTGGATTTTATTCTTAATCCAGTTAAAGAGTTTACACACACAAAAGAGCAATTTATAGCTGAGGAATTACTTGAAAATCGATATTGACTATAGAAGTTTCCATGAGCTTTACTTGTTTGTTGTTGTTGTTGTTTTTGTTTTTAACAGTTTTACAGTACATGACTCTGGGAACCCTGCTATTCGTTTACAGAGTTGAATTTATGTGAATATAATTTTAAACAATGGCACATCAAGACATCAATAGTATTTATTTAAGTATAAAATGCTCATGTAATTCATTCAATCACACAGGCTGTATCTATGAACATACAAATACTAGCATACACTCAGAATTGGGTCAAAATATGCATACAGCAAAAGTGACAACAACTGACTAATACTCTGAAAATTAACATTCTTTGGTCGCAAAGATTTCATACTCTTTCTTCATCTGTTTCTTTATGTTCTGGCTCCAAGCTGCCAAGTCACGTTTTCATTTATTCCTCAGTGACATCACTGTGATATTTTTTTCTCTTTTTCTTTCTCCGCCTTGCTTTCTCTTTCCAATGTATATGAGTTCATGCTTGTTGATTTCCAGACCCTCATACAGTCTTTTCACCATCTGCTCCCTAGCGCCAAGACAGCCAGACCATAGCTGCGGGGTTGTCTGTACTTGGAAAGAGAATATTCTTTTAAGATGTCACTTCACTGCCAAGACAATTTTTTAAATTTCCTTGTACACGGAGCCATTATGTTTTCATTATGGCTCACAAATGAACATTGGACAAGAGAGGAAAAATTAAGTTTGCGTTTCAGTCCTCTGACAGTAATTCTGTTTCACAAAAAACAATGTTAGGATGGGAGATAACATATATAGACTGTTTAAAGTGATGACATGGTATCACTGTTATTAAAACATTGTGGATAAATACAGAAGTGACATTTTATCTATTTTTCCAGGTTGGACGGCTTCCCACCGAGTCATTTAGTTTAGCGTGGCTGTCTCATGTTCTTCCTCAGCTGTGCGATCATCTCCACATGCAGGGCTCTTGAAGAACTCTCCAGTCGAGTGGCTATGTCTGACGCGGTACGCAGCATTTCTTCAAAGGCAAGGGACTCCTCTTTTATTCTTAGATACAGACATAAAGCAGACACAACATCAGTAATAATCCGAGACAGACAGACAGACAGAGAGAGAGAGAGTGGGATGGAGGAGAAGGAGGAAATGAACAGGGGCCTCCTCAGGGCCTCAGTTTAGTTTTTCTTAAACCAGGGGCCTCTGAGGGGCTGAAGTTGACATTCCTAACGGTCCAGGCTGGTGATGGAAAACCCAGAGACCAGAATCAAAGCAGCATCATTGTGGCTAGTCTGAGGCTCTATGTTTCTATGCAAATCATCACTGTGTTTATAAGCATATATTTCTTGTTTAGGATCTTTTTAACAGTTTTACTTGGTTACGTATTTACTATATTTTGCCTGTAAAGTGTTTCTGTATTATGCAGCCTTGCAACTTGACTCTTAAGTTGCAATATTTAGTGAGTGGTCTAGAAATTAACTTTAACTCTTTACACAATTTGAATGATAAATTATTAGAAATAGAAATTATTACATCAAAAGTGACATTAAAGACATTAAAGATTTATATTTCATATAGGCCTAAATACTGTTATTTTGAACTTCCTATTTATCCAACAATCCTCAAAAAATCGTTTCCACAAAAATATTTTGTTTTCAACATAGATAATAATATGAAATGTTTCTTGAGCAGCAAATCAGCATATATTATAATGATTTTTGAAGGATCATGTGACAGTATCAGACAAATTAGTTTAGCGATTTTCATATTGACCATTTTAATACTGGTGCATCCACAAAATCTAAATAAAATAATTCCTAAAATACAATAATAAAATAATGACCTATGATCTTCCATCACCATTTCTTATCTGTGAGAACCAAATCACATAATTTTGACTAAAAATTTTCTCTCCCACGCATCAAATATTCCCCCTATTCAAGTTTGTTGCCTTTTACATTTTTAAAAGTCTTGGAGCTTTGCCTGGAAGATAAGAGGATATGACTTATGTCTTATTAGGATTCAGCTCATCTTACTTCTGAATTCCAGCTGAAGCATCTAGTGCGTCTCCCTCCAGCTGACTCTCCATCTCCTCTGCTGCTTTTGTCACCACACTCTCACAGCTCACATGATCCTCCCTGATTCCAACAATGTTTTCTTGGATAACCTCCTCATACCGTTGATCTCCCATTTCTGCTCCAACAAACTGGACCAGATTCTCCATCACTGCCTGGTTCCCATGTTGAAGAGCCTTTAGATAAGTAACTTCCTCTCTGAAAGCTCGTAACCGTCTTGACATGACTTGGCCGGTGTGGAAGTTGACATAACAGTCGCCGCCTTCCGTCTCTGCCAGAGTTTGAAAAAGTGGCCTGGTTCTGTCTGGCTCATCCCCGGCTGCATGGAAGATTGGAGCAGAGGAGTTGCCAGTGACCACAGGCCTGGAGACGTCACCTGATCCCAACTCTCCATCATCGCCACTCTGGCAGTAGACTGGCATCACTAGGAGTGTGAAAAGCCAAGTGCTCAGTGTTGAGTGGAGCCTCATCATGACTCAGAAGAGTCCCGGAATAACCTCTGTGACCTGGGACTTGATGGAGTGATGGATGAGAACCCAGGCGATGAGAAATGCGAGGTCCCTCCTGACCCTCTCAAAGCTTTTCCACACAATCACCACTGCTGCAGAGCTCTGACCTCATCTGTGAAGAAATAAACAGAAGCTCAAATCCCTAAAAGGTCTGATTCTTAAGTCTCCTCAAGTGAAATTATACATTACTCTTCAAAAGTTTTGACTCTGTAAATAGTTTTAACGTGTTTATAAAGAAGTCTTGCATGCTCGCTAAGGCTGCATTCATTTGATTACAGTAAAACAGTAATATTGTAAAATATTTGTACTATTTAAAATCGCTTTTCTATTTTAATATATAATTTATATATGATTTTATTATATCATTCATATATAGTCACTTGTCCCTGTGACGGTAAGCTGAATTTTCAGCATCACTACTCCAGTCTTCGGTGTCACATGATCCTTCAGAAATCATTATAATATGCTGATTTTTGCATTTTTAAAACTGTGATACTTTTCTTTTTCAGAATTCTTAGATGAATAGAAAGTTCAAAAGAACTGCATTTTTTTTTACAAAAAATATTTTGTAACAATCTAAAAGTCTTGACTGTCACTTTTAATTAATTTAACACATTCCTTGCTAAATAAAAATATTAATGAATAAACAGTATATGTGTGTGCAAAAAATGGGTATTATATTGTATTATGTTATACTATAGATACCAAACTGACTAAAAAGAAAATTACACATATCTTCAAATGATTTCCTGTAACTTAGGTTAAAATGTGACAGATAATTGAGAGGTCAGGGGATGAAAGAAGTTTCTTTATTTGTGAAACTACACTGTCTGCCAACTGTACTGTGAAAGTTAAATCAACCAGTCACTTTTACTGGGTTTTCCGGAGCATGTGGTGGGGGACTTCCTGCTGGTGTGTGTAGTGAGTACATTCATTTATGTGAGGGCCCTGAGGTGTAGCACATGACCCTCTGAGAAAGGGAGGCTGTTTGTTTAGTCTTGCATGTACAAGGATGAGTGCTCTCCACTGCTCTCGCTCTCTCATTCTTCACTCTTTCAAAGAAAAAGTGTGAGTCCCATTTTAGATAATACAATCACACAGGCTTTTGTTAATACTGACGCTCTTCCTTTTCATAGATTCAACAATATGTATAGTGGACAGTGGCCACCACTATGTCACCAAAACGTTTTTACAATGGTTTTATAATCTAAAAAAGTTAAATAAATAAATAAAATGTTGACTTGTTTTTGTGAGTATTTAAAGCAAATACTCACGAAAACAAGCAAAACTGCAGATATTTAAACTTACAAAGAACATATATTAAATTTAGAGAGGTTTGTGTTAAAATAAACTATAATGTACCCTGAAAACAAGTCTTATTATCAATTTTGCATCTTAAGTAAAGCTTCTATTAGATGTTGATCCAGGAACATGTTGCACTTGGCGAAATCAGGTTCTGCTGCATTCGGGGACAAATAAAATATTTTTATAAGTCATTGGTACCTATATCCTATTAAATCTGTTCTTTTTTTTTTACATTTAAAGTAAACAAAGACACTATCAGTGTTTATCAAGTTCCTTTAGTAAACGAGTATCATCAAGAGCATCTGTGCCTCTCACCTCTCACTTTCAGTGCCTCTCACTGAAATGTTTTTGCAGGATTTTTTAACTTAAGACTTAGTGTGTAAAATGTATTGAAATGAGAAATATTAAAACAGTATTTTTCATATCTTAGAATGATGCATATTATTTGTGAACCTATAATGCAGTCATGTGCAGACATAATTTTTAGATGTACTGATAAACAATGTGAATGAACAATGGCACAAATGCCTTGATTTGATTAGCAGCTTCATTTTTATCCCACACAACTGCCCGCACTGCCAATCCAGAGCTTGTAATTTTTTTTACAACGGAAAAAACAATTAAACATTTTAGACACTTAAATGATACTATTGGAACAATAAAAGCCCATTTAAACAGCACTTTTAACCTTTATGTTTCCTTCAGGAATCTTTAATAGTAGCATTGTTTAATTCCAAAAATAAATGCCAAACCAGTTCAAAGCAGAGGAAATGCAGTATCTTTTTAATGATAACAAAGTCTAATGCTCAGTATAAAGGCACAATTAACCTTCAGTATTAATGCCAAGTGTCTGGAAGTTTTCATGTTCACCCTGTGCTGAAAGACATCCATCAGTGCAGATGAAACATTTGCAAAATTGCAATATTTGAAGACTATGCAAATAAGCCACCACAAGTCTCTTTGAATGGAAAGTACAAAGTTGCTTTTACAGTTTTTGGCTTAATGTAATCTTATGAAATGACAGATAATTTTTGTAATTACTCATCATTTGTGCCGAAAGCAAAAAGTAAACAAAATAGTTTTTACCATGAGTAACAGGATATACTTAAAACTGGATAATTTACACAAATCACTAAAGCAATGAATCATGCAGTCAGTCAGTGGTCAGTTTTGATTTTTTTAGACCATGAATGCAGAAAAAAATGCATAAACTAGCTCTGCCATATGCATCGGGACATGTTTTGTTTTTCAAGGTAGAAACATGAATAAAATCGAATTCACAAAGCCAAAAACTGACAGAACTCACCAGAATCTTCTGCCATGTCACAAGTTAGAGCCATGCATGTGCCTGGACAAATGTGCAAAGCTCGATTCTTTACTTTTCCATTCAAAGGCAGATAAGTGGAGCACATAATCAGCCTGCCTTAAACCTCTTTTCACTTCTTCCAACAAAGATTGGGAACCTGAAAGTCTGTGCCCCTATTTGGAGACTACTAGAAGGGGAGGGAGTGTTTTTAAAAAGGGTGAAACTCAATGATTTCTTTCTTTTGTGGTCAGGAGAGAGAGAGAGAGAGAGAGAGAGAGAGAGAGAGAGAGAGAGAGAGAGAGAGAGAGAGAGAGAGAGAGAGAGAGAGAGAGGGAGGGAGAGAGAGAAAGAGAGAGAGAGAGAGAGAGAGAGAGAGAGAGAGAGAGAGAGAGAGAGAGAGAGAGAGAGAGAGAGAGAGAGAGTGCAGAAGAAGAATATTAGGGGGAGTGTGTGGTAATCTAGTTCACATCTGTGCCCTGATGTATGATAAATGAGAGTTTCGTTGAAATGGGGAAAATACTTTTCATGCCCATGCCATATTTTCACTCAGCCATTCATTTTTATATTGAGAATGTTGAGATATGAGTGAATGAAGAGAATGAAAGCTGCTAAAAACATAAAAAGATCTTTCCAAGGCTCTGAACGCGACAATACATTTTCCCCCAACTTCACAAGGGTGAAAACAAGTTATAAAAACATCACATGAGCTTTTCAAATACAAAGTTTATCCATCATTACCTGTTAAAAGATAAGAATATAAAGCTCTCTTTGCAACAATATTACACTGAAGAGATTTAACGCTTATTCTGTCAGCCAATATATGTCAGTCAGATATACCACCCTGAAATTAAATGCATTTAAACTTACAATCCTTATCAATTACTTTGTTTCAGTTGTATAGTTACTCATTATTTATGACACATGGTTCATCTTTTCCCTTTTAATGCTAATTTCCAGTAAGAAGCTCTTCAAAACCCACCATACAGTTTCCCAGCTTATATTGATTCCTCCGCTCTCATTGCTTGGACTGAACACAGAACCCATATGAAAAACAAGAAAATTGGGCCTAATAGGTGGAGCTAGAATATCCAATCACACACTAACCCTATCTAAAACTCTATACCTCCACCCCATTAGACGTCCGACTCTGTAGAGGTGGACCAAGCATGCCGCAGAAGTCCTGAAAAGTGAAGCCAAAGTATCTCGATCGCCTCTAGGTGGTTGGTCCCAGTATAGATCATAAACCCCTCCCTCGCCATGAAGTCTAATGGGCGATGGAAACTAAGGGTGTATTCACACCTGCCTTGTTTGGTTCGATTGAATCGAACTCTAGTTCGTTTCCCCCCTTGGTGCGGACCTTTTGGGCAGGTGTGAATACAGCAATCGAACTCGGGTGCGGACCAAACAACTGAACCGAGACCCAGCTGAAGAGGTGGTCTCGGTATGGTTCCAAACGAACTTTGGTACGGTTCGTTTACGGTGTGAACATGAACCAACCCAATTGCAAGAAAGCACTGCACCTTTGAGTTAACAGGCTTCCGTAGTCGGAGTTGCGTTATGGGAAAGTGATCTGTTGTAGCCTACTACATTTGATAAAATGAGTCGTGCACAGTGCCACTGTCAGCATGCCATGGTAGGCGCACATGAGAGCATGTTCTCTCCGCCGGAACCGTCATGCAGCACATCGTCTTCTCAAAATCCAAATTACAACATAGTATAGATGACATTGTATCATATGATACTCATTAGTTTCTTCATATTGCGTTTGTACAGAATAACACAAAATTAGTAAAAGAACAAATATTGCAGTACGAAATATCTCCATGTTGAGCCTTTTTTGCACTTCCTGATTACCCTACTTGAGAATACTTGTCCAATGAATGGAAGACCTAAGCACACGTGTGGTTTTGTTTACAAATTTTGGTTCACTTGCAAAAAGAGCAGTGTGAAAGCGAACCGTCCCAAAAAAAATAATAATAATTTGATTTGGTCCGGACCAAAGCAAGTGAACTATCGGACTTTCCTGGTGTGAATACACCCTAAACAATCAAATTACACTTCAAATAATTTTTTTCTAAAGATGTTTTCTGTCATTTTGGGTAGTTTTTAAATAAGTGTGGTCTTAGTTAGTCATTTGATGCTATAAAAACGAGAATGTGATGTCATGATTGACAGCTGTGATTGACAGCTTCTCTGAACGAAGTAGTCACTGAGACACAAACAGACTTTTTGGGGGATTTTCTGGAGGAGATTGGAGATTCAACTTTAATTTCTACATGTCCATAACTGTTTATTTCACACTGACACGATGAGTTGCTCTGCAGTAAACTGCACTAACCGTTTCTGCGGAGTGAGGGTGGGACCTTAATATCGCAGATCCACTTCACGCTCACTACTGCGCAGACTCGAGTCCCGCGTTCACTACTGCGCAAAATCAATTCCCAAATCAGTGCAAGATGTCAGCACGATATTAGGACTTTGGCGCCTTCACTTTTCACCAATGGAAGAGGGTGAAGGGTCGTCCTCTATCTTTTTTTACAGCTGGACTATCCCCACCCCATCAGGGTGAGAGGTGGAGCTGGACGCCATTTGACTCTGCAGTGAGTACCACTCGATAAATATGGCCGGCCGGCAAACACTCACTCATTCATACTTTGCTTCGGAGCCGAGTGGTTGTGACAGCGATCACTCATTCCAGTCATCCTTCATCTGAGTGGATTCCTATGGCAGAGAAACAGCAATTTTAATTGCTTTAGAGAGCTTATTCTCTGGAGATCTCTCCTAAACAGCCATTTTAATTGCTTTGAAGAGCTTATCCTGTGGAGATCTATCCTGCCAGTGTGAGGGCATCCAGCGGTGGTTTGCTTCCTGAGAGAGCTGTGCAAGGAGAAGTGACTGCGTCCCGGATACGTGCCCAAAGTTCCCACCACTCATTTCATCGACCAGGTGGTGAACTTGCAAGCAATGGCCCTGGAGGAGGCAGACCCAGCCCTGGTGTTGTTGTGTCCTTTTTTCACATTGAGTGTTTTCATGGACCACATGCAGAGCTTCAGAAGCTCAGAGCAACTCTTTGCCTGAACGGTCAGCCCTGGGCTAGATGCCCATATGCTGTGATTCTCTTTGGGTAATCCCATATGAGTTCTGTCCATGATACGGTTTCCCTGTCCTTAAACCCATGTCTTGCCCTGGGCAGTTCTGCATTGGTAGTAGCTCCTCCCTGGCTAGGTAGGACCTACTGTAGAGATCTTCCATATGTAGTACTGCCCTACGGGTCAGTCCATATGTGTCTCCACCACATGGTATCTCCCCGTTGGACTAGCATGCTTCCCCAGCATTAACAATACTGGTCATGGCTGAAAATGACGGGAATCGAGATCCGAAGCACTTCCCTGTGAAGTATCGCGATAAGAGGAACAGCAGCTACGACCATCTCCAGGGTAAGCCCTGTCCCTTCCATCCCTTTGGTTTGGAGAACTACTCTCCTTACATTGGAAGATGGGTAGGTTACAACTGTGTGAGGGCAGTTGCCAAAAGGCACGCTACAGCTTGCAAGCATCTGCGTCTCCGATACTCGTAACACAGTTCAGTGGCTGTGACCCTTTCCATAGGGACCCCAATACGTCAGCATCGACGTAACATCTCCGTTCCCTCCTTTAGGAAACAAGGGTTACATCAGTAGCTGAGACGTTCACAATATTATTGTCTTTATTGTAATTTTGATCAAATAATTGCAGGCTTTGTGAGCATAAGAGACTTCTTTGAAAAACAAAGAAATAATTTGTCAAACACATGAAAAGTGAAAGTCAAACAAGTGAAAGTCTCTTAAGGTAATGTTAATCGCAGACTTATTTCACTCCTATATTGAAAACCGCAATTTTAAAAAGAAATTAAAAATTCCCAAGTGATGGTGTAGTGGCATTTACTGCCAAAAACAATGATGGACATGCCAAATCTACCTGCAAACATTATACAATTCATACAGAGACACAAAAGAACAAGTTTGAAAGTCTATTAAAAAGAATTGATTTCTTTTGATTAACTAGCTCCCTGGGCCCATGCTGGATGGAAATGCTCTTCTCCTCATGGTTTATATTTTGTCATCACTCTTGCAAAGTTGTTCAGCCAGTTTCAGATGGACACTGTTTATTCATTGTGTAAACTTGCCAATGTGCTTTAGATTTTGGATGATAAATGTATGTGAATGTCATTATACTGTAATGTTCTCAGCAGAGATAATTAAACAACTGAAACAATATTCTATAAACTACATTCTTTTAACACAATTAATGTAGGTCAAAAACAGGACGCATGTTAGACGAATGAGAACATGCTTTTTGCCAAACCACACTTAAGATTTTGACTGTAAACTGTAACTTTGTTTGTTAACGGTACAATTCAGCTGTATTGCAGCGATGAAGCAAAAACAATGGCTAAAAGTTGAAACTAGTGTCATGCTTTACTGAGAAGCAATAAAAATCGCTTGAAAACAACTAAATATAGCACATTTGGCAGATGCGTTTATCCAACTGCTGACCTTCAAGCCGCTTGACAAGTTTCTGTATTTTGTGTGTTTAACTGGTGAAGTAAAAAAAAAAAAGGTCTGTTTAATTGTTATGGAGCTTACTGTTCTGATGTTCTGTATAAGGCAACCGACTTGAATATATATCATTTAAGTGACAGGATTTTTCTTTTATACAGACATGCTCTATTGTATGTTTGTTGGCCTCATTTATTTAGGAGCCAGTCCATCTGCACTCAGTTATCTAAACTCAATTTTAAAAGTCCTTGTAAATCAGATTTTATTGAATTTACTTGCCATTTGCCTCAGAGGGGTGCAACTAAGAAGCAGACTACACAAACCAGATGTTTTCTGTTTATAGATCTGTTGTAGGATGCATTACTTCTAATTGTCATTATACCTGTATTAAGCCAAATAGCTTTGTGATTCTAATTCTATCATAAATTTATACATTTCTGATCTTTCTGTAATCAAGAGATCATTTTGATCATTTGGAACAGAAGGGTTTTGGAATTGGCTGAAAGAAAAAAAAATAGGTAGATAAAAGGATTTCATTTAGCCAATCTCCAAATTCAATTTGAAAGCCACATATTTTTCAGCTGGGATCACTGTTCTCTGTCTAGGAAATAATAGTTTGGACCACTAAGCAGTTGAGCGTCCAGTGGAGAGCTGACTGCTCACAGGATGTATGACTCATCATATCTTCTCTATCTAGAACCATGCCCTGTATTTATTTCCTACTGAATTAAATGTGCATGATTTCCATAGCTAATATTTAAACTCATCTCATATCTACTCTCTGTGTAATGTGAAATGTTTCTCACCTGCAGTGTTTTGCAGTAGCTGGAATAACTGTGCTGCAAGTAAAATAAACAATATATAATCAAATAGAAAAAATATTGATATGAATTTTAAGAAATAAATTAAAATGTAGAATTGTTATGTACTGTAGATTGTTAAGGGCTAAAAAGAACACACATGAAGTTTTGTCTTACTGTGAATGTCTTGTGCAACTGATGCCATCAGGTGATGGCAACATGTCTCTTAAGTCGCTTATAAATAGACCCTTCACCCCAGAATAGTACATACTTCTGCCCTGTTGTGTAAAAAAATCCAGTGGGTCAGCATGGTTAAATGCACACATAGGGGTGTCACATCCCCGGCTGTCAAAGTCAAAGGGCGTCCCAGTCAGTATCCTTTCCTCTAATGCTGAGGTCAGTGAACATTAAGGGGGTGGAACATGAGCCAGACAGGATCTATTAAAGTACTGCGTCAGATATGATTCACATTTGGCTTATGAAACTGAGACAGGTTGTTTTTTAAAAGTCACATGTTCGCTATTCAATTGTCCTTGCGTGCATGCACTCTAAACAAAGCATTGGTAAACGGTAATTCAAATTCACTAGTGGTAAAGAAAACACTTAACCTAGGGCTGTGAATTCAAATAAAATGTAAATAATAATAATAGTTAAATAAATAAATATGTTAATTGAATGTATTACATGATGTTTTGATTAATTGATTGACAATTTGAGTTACGATTAATTAGCCGAAATTAATAATATATTGTATTACATGTATAAATGTTTGCAAAGAAAAGATCCAAAAGATAATTCGGAAACGCTTCCTTTTACAGTACGTTAAGTTGCGTGTACTTACTTAAGAAAGTACTGGGTAATAATGCTTAATTTTACAGTGCGTTAACTTATGTGTACTAACAGTGTACTTACCTAAGAAAGTACTGGGTAATATAAGGTAAGTTCATGGGTTAAGGTGAGGTTTAGGGGTAGGTTCAGGGTTAGTACCTAGTTATTACCCAGTTATTGTAATTACTATAATAAGTACATAGTATGTACATGGGGAACAGGACTGTAAAAGGAAGCGTTACTGATAATTCTGTGAAATTACGTTATGGCGGCATGGGTGAAACCATTGAACAGACATTAAAAAAGTGATTTTGTTTTATTTCCATTTCACTGAACATAAACCTGCAGTCCACAGAAATCCATCCATTTAATTAAATTAACATGTTAAATTGACAGTCCTAAATCAAACAGAGGTCCCCAACGACAGCTAACAAGCAGCAGAAAATATGCCCAAACCAAGCATGTACGTTGATGTGATACACATTTGAAAGCAATTATGCTGCAAACCACCTCACCAAATCCTTTAAAGCAAAGAGTTGGCTGCTTAAATGCAGTGTAAGAACTTCATATCTAATTGCTGGCATGCTAATTGTGTCCCACTTCATTGCGCAGAGTGCTAAAAACTTGCACGGCTCATAAAGCACAAGAGATTGAATGGGCTGATTGGCTTCTGTTCATGATTTCATGGCTGCTTCTCTATCCATTAAGAATAATTTTATTTATTTATTTCCTTTTCAATCTGTTTTTACGTGACTTTCCTCTTACATCTCACAGCCTAAAGAGGCCCACATTACCACTTGAACCTGAAATTCAGTACAATTGAGAACAAGTGTGTTGTGGGCAAAATTGAATGGGAGCTTGATTGTGCAAACAGTTAGGTAATCCGGTCTCATTTTGTAAACACAAATTAATTGCATTTACCCTTGGCCCCCTCGCAGTTCAGGATCAAAGATGTTTAAAAGAGAAGAAAATCATTTAAAATTCCCAAGTGCTGTTGTAAGTAGTGCTCCAAACTAAATATTTCACTTGGAACATAATCTTTTGGATCAATAAATGGCAGAGTATCCTAGAGGGCCGCTGACAGGATACAACAGTGTGTTATTAACATGATGAAACAGCTGCATATGTCAAAAAAAAAGAAGTTGTGTATCTCTGCCAAGAAAAATAAATAAAACTTATTAGCCTGTGATTTATGTCCTCCCTAAATCATTGCAAAAGGAGGAAGATGCTGTATAACATTTTTAACATGAAAAGACCAGTGAAATACAGGCTACCTCTTATAAACCACTAAACCACTTTGCTTCTGTCAGTCTTCTCATCAAGGACAACTAGTTGCCTTTGGCTAAGCTGTAAAACCTTTTGCTGAGATTGGAAACATTTTATGTTATACTCGATGTCCAGGATTGGTCAACGGATTGGCCTAGCTGAACAGCTAATATATCTTTTGCACATACAGTAGAACACAAGAGCAAGAAAAATCACAAATGAGATCTCTTCAATATCTCACATGTCTCTTCAAGCATTTCAGAGATGTGGACAACATCACGTAGATACATTTTATTCAACAGTTAACATTAAGTTAAAGGGATACTCCATCCAAAAATGAAAATTCTCTTATTTAATCACTCATACCGTCCCAGATGTATGACTTACTTTCTTCTGTGGAACACAAACAACATTTTTTTAGAAAAATAATCCATCATGTGAGTCCATAGTGGAATGGTCCTTCATAGTTGATTCTTCAATAATCCATACAAACCCTGTGGATCACTTGACTTATTGGTGACTTTTTAACTTATTTTATTTTACACTGTTCTGGCCTTGAGCTCTTCCTCTAGATTTACATGAGTATCAATACTTTTGGGAGCATTTTGTTTGGTGTGCAATTTTACATGATGTTACAACTAAGTTTTCTATACAGTATGTTGTTCCATTCTACTTTCCAGTTCGTATCCAGCCTCTCACGGAGACTTCAGATGCAGCAATACCTGCAATGAGATGACTAAACGCCTGTGAAGACACAACTCAATGCCGGCGATATGTTATGCCCTAAATTAATACATGATTAACTAACTGTATTTTTCTATGTATATTTCTGAAATGCACTTTCTGTAAAGCTGCTTTGAAACAATATGTATTGTGAAAAGCGCTATACAAATAAATTTGAATTGAATTGAATGATGTTATGTTATAGTAATATTAGTATTATATTGTATTATATTAGTACATTGTATTATATGTATTATATTAGTACAGTATATTATAGTTATAGTGTTAAAACACTCTACATAATATACTACTTTTTGAGTGTTCACATTTTGTTTAGTTTAAAAATACTTCACACAGCTCACAGAGATCTGTCAGTATTTGGCATGGTAATAGATATGACAATGTTGTATGTTTGGTCTTGGCGGAATAGATCTGCTACGTTGTTGCTGTTGGTTATTGCTGCTGCAGAGCGAGTACGGGACTTGCTACTGTAGGGCTGAGCAAATATGGAGAGAACTCTTTACTGCCCTAGTACTTCAATAAGCCTTTTAAAAATGTGAATTAAATGTGGCACAATGGCCTTCATCATCACAATATGATAATGCCTATCTAGTGCAAGGGATTTCATCAATATGCTGATTGAGGACTGTTTGGACACTCCGGGCACAGGATGGTTCTGTCAGGAGAGACAGAGTCATTTGCACCTCAATGACACGTCTGTACCATTTGCTTCACAGGACATATGCTTTCAACTACCGGTACTTACTGTTTATTTACTAGTGTGTCCTAATATGTAACTATGCTTGGTCTCATCTGACTGCTTATAAACTGAAATGAATGGTGGTGAACTTAATAGAGATATTAAAGTATCCTAATGTACAATCTAGGTACTATTGGTTAAACATGCATTGAGGAGAAACTTGTTACTGTTCTTCTCCCCCTCTTGATCACCACCTATTGCCTCATCTTTTGGTTTCCTGTCGGTCGGTTTCGGTGTTGGTATTCCACTCATGTTTAACAATGCTTTGCTCAGTGTATAAGAAGGAAAGGTAACTGTTGATCTAGGAGAAAGGCTTTAACCCTGCCATTCCCGCACACCAGTGCGTAACCTCATACTATATGAGATAGGGTTTTACGGCCTTGTCTGCACAACAGTGCATTATTTGTTACAACTAAGTTTTCTATACAGTATGTTGTTCCATTCTACTTGCTGTATATTTTAACATGTAACTTAATAAATAACGTTGCCTGCTTTAAAGGCTTTGAGAATCTTTCCTTTTATCACTGATGATGTTGAAAGCTAAAGTGATTATAACTTTCCATGATACGTTAATGGTTAAATACTACGTTTTCCTATCAGTTCTAAGAAAGACCTTTACCTTTAAAGAATAAGAGGTTAAATTATAACAACAACTTTAATGGAGTCAGATTAATTATATTGGAGTCAGATAAATATTTGATTTATAGATGTCATCCTTCAACTGCCTTTTGTTCCGATTATTAGTTCAAAATAGCAGCGTAAGCTTCCAGCCTTACACTACTGCCAATACATACACGACACGCTGCTGTGAGCAAGTAAGACTTGCTGCTGCTGTACAATATAGCATGAATGAATTGCCCGTAGCAGATCTATACAGGTGGAGCTGGGGAAGGTGGAGGGTTTCTGAGGCAAATGCTACCCAAGTAGTTAAAGGTTGAGCACGCAAGCTCATTGGCTACTGATACAGCAGGAACCAATCAGCTGTGCCCTATAGATAATTATGTGATTAAGAGCAGGTTGAGTTAAAAGACTTATTAGCCTGCGCCATCTAGAGTTTCATGACAGAACTTTGTATTTTATCTACAAGGTATCGAAATGGATTCGTGATATTAATTATGTGTTATAGTGCCATGGCAACTAGAGGAGCAGCTGCTCAGCCTGAACATAATATCTTCATGGTTTCCTCTCAGCGGATCAACAGTATCATAACATTTTTCTAAGTAAACAGGTCATGAGAATTCCCAGAATCAGAGACTGGCAAAATTCTCAATTGTTCTGTCTTGTGTCTGCTGTAATAAATACTGGCTTACAGATATTATGCAAGTCCGCTTCACCTCCGGTGTATTTTGTACAGTGCTGTCACAGCAATTCGGTGCTACAACACACCTTGTCCTCTACTTTCTATGTTTAGCATTTTGTCTGCACAGTTTCCATTGGGTAAATGTCCAGACAGTCTCCTTGTTCACCTTGGGATGTGTGGTCTGCTCAGCCATTATCAGACTGCACCTGTGCTTAAATTAAAAGTGTCATGGGTTCAGAAGAGAACGATGCTGTCTATAGAAGCATCTCACATTACTATACTTGGATGCTAAACTAGCTGATGGTAGGGATCTGATCACAGTCAAACAGCAATCGCCATATCACGTTTAATTCAACTGAAAGGATCAAATGGGGACATTATTTATCGCCCTAAATATATCTCAGAACTATAGAGCTGCGCTTGATATTTCTATTTCATTTGATTTCATTAAAAGCCATTTTGCACACACACATTTATAACATTTATCATCAAGGTGGCTTTGCTTTGTGCCTGATGTAAGAACATTTAAAGCGCAAGATATAAATAGAGAGAAATTAGCTTTTTGATAGTTTACATTCTAGACAAAACTGGAGCAAACATAGTGAGCCTGCTTTTAGAACAGTAGACATATCAAAGTTATATTGAAAGAGAATTCACTGTCGCCCTCATCTGTTTTTGTTATTGTGGAAATGTCTACAAAGAACACAATCTATTGATGATGATAAATTCTGGTCATTCATGTTAATGAGGAGTGTTTCACTTTGGGAGATTGCTGAGCTATGGCTTCAGTGAGAAGGCTTTGTGCACTGGACACACTCAAGTACATTAGGCTGATTGCCACTCCTCTGTTTATACTGGACGCTGGCAAAGGCATCAAATGCTGTCCAAAACATCAACGCTGAAAATGTACAACTATGAATTTGATATTTGTGTCTGCCTTGGACAAACCATGCCATAATGTGTATTTTTGTAGTTTTTCTTGTGATTTTATAACATTGTTGTGTCTAAAATATGTCTGAGTTGTTCGGTTGTTGGTGGTGATGGATGACCATGATTTGATTGACACAGCTGGGTTCAATCATTGCTATGGTTTATGGGAAGGTCAATGCAATTAATCCTCTCCAAAGTCATAGCCAATCTGTAATGTTGCTACCTTAAAGTGTTATATATTGCAGTAGATCTCATTTGGTTTTATATTGATTTTCTTTGTATATCCGGAGGTTTATATAGGATCAACAGATTGTTTGTTCAATCTCCCCCTGAAACCTCTTGACATCAGACATATATGTCACTGGGGATAAGTTAGAAATTTGTCGCCATCTTATTGTGTGCTGTGGTAACCTTACAGAGCCCACAGGTTTAAAAAGCTTTAGAAGGTTATCTGGCCTTGTCAATTGGAAAGACAGACTACAAACAAGGTTTTATCACGGCACCGTACTTTGTTTAAATCTGTGGCCATTTATTGAGTGGCACTAAGACTGATGGATAGGAGGGATCTTTTATGTTCAGACACACCTTTTTATTGCCAGACAATGAAATCCAAGATTAATGGGGTAGACAAGCTGCTGCTCATGAGTGTTAGACCGCTACTGTTGGCATCCAGCCCTAAAAGAGAGGAATCACTTATGCAAACAGGCCAACATGGCATCTCGTTTGTGACGATTATAAGGTCATAAACTAGGAAAATGTTGTCAGGTAACCTAAAAATTTGCTTTATTTGGTAACATCTAAATTAACTGTTTTTTATTAAAATAAAATAAAAAATAGGGATGTACCGATATTACAATTCTGGCCAATGATTTGTTTTATTGGTTGATAACTAAATAAATGGCCATTATTAAAATCTAATTACATTTCAAATCAAACACTAAAAACTAAAATGAATTATGTAAAATGCTACATGTTTAATAATTTAAGGATCACAACATTATATATGTGTATGAAAAATGGATATTCATTATACAGTACACAAACACACAGAATATTTTAATGATATAATAATAATAATAATTGTAATGTTGTCACCTATACTAAAAATGTGCTTTATGTGGTAACTTCTAATCTAGCTGGTGTTTATTGAAGTAAGAAAATTAGAGATATAATACAATTCTAGCTTATAGTTTCCTTGGTCGAAAAATGGCAAATATTACAATTTATGCTATACTGTCTAAATAAGTATCAAATAAAACACCAACACACTGTTTTGGCTTTTTGCAGTGTGCATGTCCTAATGACCATGGTTGACAGGCTTCATTGATTGACAGGTTGAGCTTATCTGAGTCAAGGATATGGACCTGAACATGAAATTGAACTTTATGTTGATTTGTAAAGTTATACAGATGTATATTGTGTTGTCATTTGTGTTGCACTGCCTATTTGCTCCATGCTACATGCTGTTAAAGTGCCATTGATTTCACACATTCAAGCATGGCTTTAATTCATCCTCATCAAGTAAGTGATAGGATGAAGCTCTTTTACTGTCCTTACGTGGGAAATTTAATGAGGAATCCAGGATGATTTATTTTGACCCATCAGCTCCCTGATTGCATGTAACATGACTTTTATAACTGCAATTAAAGTAATCTTCACCTCTTCCAACAGTGAAAGCCACAATACTCTCTGGTAATGCTCTCTGGTACCTCCATTTTCACTTATCGAATTTTCAAGGGCATTTTCTATAATTTTTACTGTTCATCTTTTAAGTGTCAGTACAGATACAATGTTTTATAGAGTAATCTTTCTCAGTTTGTGTCAGAACCAGGGTCGAAATCTTCAACAAAATCTAATGAGTGTGTCATGAAAAGAATAAATCTCTTGTAACGAGATTGGTCCTTTACTATAAAAGAATGAAAGTAAATCAGCACCAGCTTAATGCTAATAGTCATTGTTTAAGGCAGTTTTTTGTATGTGTTTGCTTACACTGGGGATTCAATTGTTTCTCAGTTCACTACTGTAGCTCAACAGTTAGAGCTTGATGCTAAGAATTCAGATATATTCGTTTATATTATATTATATTATATTATATTATATTATATTATATTATATTATATTATATCATAAACATACAAAAAAAAGTTCCTGAAATGTAACAATTGCGTGTTTTGGCATTTTGCAGTGTACATATGCTTGTAAACCATGTCCTGTTACAATTATTTCAGAGAAGCCATTCAATGTCCATTGCTTGATAGTTTGCAAGAAAAATGAACTCTGGAGAGGTACAAGTTTGCCTTTTCAACAACGAATTGGAGTAGAAATATAATCATATCATTAAAAAGTTATTATTATAACTTTATTATTATAAAAAATGATCAGGTTTTATTTACGAATCAGGCTTTCTTTAAGAAAGATTTGTTTTCCTTGAGAGACAATTACATGTATTGTACCTGATATATATTCAAATCAATCAATATTGAATCTAATAGAATCAAGATCAGAATTAAGACTAGACTAGGTAGTGACAGAAATCCCCTAATTTGATTTTGATTAAATTCTGATTTCTATAGTTAATTTTCCTTTCTAAATCAAGCTATGAACATTGACTGGCTTCTCTGAGGTCAATGAAACAGGACATTGTTTACAAGCTGTTTTATTGATGTCCTTCTGTGGTTAAAACACTGATTAAACAATTACATGAGACATGATACATTTTGCTAAGTGGTACTGCATATAATACACTAGGCTACTGTTGTTTTGTTGTAATTAATTCTATACTTCTTGAAAGGTAAATTAAGTTAATACTTTTAACGATTTTTTCCAAGGGGTTTGAAGATATTATTTAAAAGTTAATAAAGACACAGTGTTAAAACAGTTGGCTTTTATAAGCTTTCCACTAAAAACAATGACTACCCTGTCTGCTTAATCAGGCTCTACCAAAGGAAAGCCCTCTACCATAATGAAAGAAATGGCTCTATTAGGATCTAATTAAGTCCAGATTTAGGTGATTGGGCTGGGTGACAGAGTGAATAATTGTCCCATGTTAAAGGGACACAGGGGGTGCGAGGAATCATGTTGTGAGGATTTGAGGTGGTTTGATTGCTGACAGGCTCTTGGTGCTATGAAATTCACTTAAGAGCTCAGTGGGTGATGACAGAGATTGACAGGAGTCGTCAACAGGAGACAATTGTCTTCTCATCGGAATCGGCTTTATGGAATGCTGGAAATTTGTTCTCTAGGACACTTGTTTTTTTAGTTCTTTATCTGTGATTCAATGTTAATTAAGAAAATACTTAATTCTGCATATTTGTTAAACTCTTAAAAATGAAGTTAACAAAGGGTGGGTTTTTTTTGTAGCGATGCATTTGAAAAGCCATTTTTTGGTACCCCAAAGAACCTTTCTGTGAACAGAATCCTTTTAAAAGAATAATTATTTTTCTTAGTTTGAAAAATATTTAAATAATTTGAAAAAACTTTTTTTAAAGTAACACTATGTAGTTTTTCAACCTTCATAATATATTTCCAAGACCCTTGTAATGGTACATCGACTTACAATAGGTTAAATGACACGTCTGCCATAGCCTGACGTGGTCTGTGTCGCTTTTACTTGCACTATGTAACTTCGGGTTTCGGGTAGTAACCGTAGCACAAAAAGAACTGCTTTACGGCATACATAGTTTTTCTTCGTTTGTGATGTCTTTCATAAAATCATGCATCATACTCTACCTTGTCTGTGGCCATTGTTCAGAGGTGGAAAGAGTAATAATATATTCTGCTTAAGTAAAAGTACTACTACTTCACTTAAATTTTACTTAAGTACAAGTAAAATTACGGGTCTAAATATCTACTCAAGTAAAAGTAAAAAGTAGCTCATTTAAAATTTACTCAAGTAAAAGTTACTGAGTTACTTTTTGAACAGTGGGGGGTGGGTGAACAGTGGGTGGGGTGGGGGGCTCTCCCGTGTAGGGTTGTAATGGTATGAGATATTTACAGTATGATACGTCTCAGAAAATATCACGGTTTACAGTATTAATCAATTATTAAATAATCGGTATTATTAAATTATGGTTATTATTATTATCATCAGTTAAAATGACAGTTAAATTAAAGAAAACAGGTTTTTTGGGGGTTGAACAAATGCTTTTATTATAACAAACTTGAAACCATTTGTTTGTTTTGTTTATTAAAATTTCAATAGAACAAGTCTAATCAATTAAATTCAATAATTGATAATAAATTAGATTAAGAACTCATTTTTAACATTAATATTTTTTTATTTTTTTTAAGAATAATACAGTCCTATGAAATGTATTTTATACAGAAAATGAATGTTTCTTTTTATGATTTAATCCAAATATATTACCAAAAACGGTGGCAATCAAATGAAAATTTAAACGTGTGTCCTTTTATTTTTTGGGGAAGAGCTACGAAAAACAGATTTACTAAATTAAACCATGGGCAAAAAATATATGCCTTAATTAATGTTTAAATAAATTGTATTATTATTGTTGTTGTTATTATTATAATTTTGAGAAGTACGTCCTATTGTGTGCATACAATAGTAATATATTTCTGTCATAATTTCTCCTAGTTAAACCAAACTTTTATTTTGACGGGTTGTAGTGAAGACCTGTTTCAAAGTGTAAGCCTATTTGACAATGGTTTTTCTCAAATAAAATGATGAAAATGCTCATTAGGCATTCTCTCAGAGCAGCTCTGGAAATGTTCATGTATTCATCATGTTCTCAAATTGTTTGTTAGACGCTGAAAACACGAGTACTTGAGTATGTAGTAGACAGCAGCTCATTCACACCGTTTCACAGAAACGCAGAACAGGCAGGTTATATATTTACAGTATTTTTGCGCTTAAATATTCACAGACCATGTCGTGATTGGATATATTGCACAGTTCTACTTCAGGGTTCTCAAGTTTTATCAAAAGCTTGGAGTGAGATCACATGCGGTTAGGGGAGGAGCCCTAATGGAGTCCGGCCCCCGCCCATCCCCACCCCCCAATTTTACCCATTGTTCATAATTAACCAGCACAAATTGAAATTATAAAAATTGGTAAATCTGTTAAATAACAGAGCAATTCATCACATCAAATATACTCTTTAATGTTATATTTAAAAATTACAAATACACAAAAATTAAAAAAATATATAACAAATTGCTCCAAACAGTTTGGAAAAACAAATCTTTTTTCTTTTTGCCTGACATCTTTGAAAAATACAAATGCAATGGCAATGATTAATGTTGCCTATGTTTTGACAGGATATAAAATATTACCCAGAGCACTCTGCTTTAATACATGTAGCCTAATGTAACTAGAAAGTCTATTAATACAGTATAATATATAATATAAAATGAAATCTTCATTCCTTCCCTTACCAACTAATAATTCCCTTAGTTTCAGATAACGTAAGCCAGCCAAACTGAGCCGAAGCTTATGGCCTGGTTGCAAAGTAGTTGTAGAGTTTTTGACTGCATCAATAATAATGTATACATGGGCTATATATTACATGTTCTAGGCTGAAAATGTTAGACGAGCTTTCTTCCAACTTCCCTTCTCCATCACGATGTGTGTCCGCGCGATGTTGTTGGTTACCTAGTAACGAACGTACGGTGGGCGAGAATGTTCCGTCAACTTCCGTGTGTTCGCGCATCAATGTTGTCTAGTAAAGAACGCAATCTGGCCGGCCGACATACGTGCTGGCGGCAGGAAACTTCACTTTGTGTGCCTGCGCCTCGTATACAACGTTATATATAAAGCTTGCAGTAGGGATGGGCATGATTAATCGACGATCGATTATTGATCATTAAGAATTTCGTCGATCACGTTAATTTGTTATCGATTATCATTAAACTAATGCTGCTGCGTATAGTGTGAGTGGAAAGTGAACGTGTTCCCCG
Source organism: Siphateles boraxobius (assembly GCF_051911475.1). Lineage (NCBI taxonomy): Eukaryota > Metazoa > Chordata > Actinopteri > Cypriniformes > Leuciscidae > Siphateles > Siphateles boraxobius. The sequence goes on from NW_027509208.1 coordinate 13,470,717, forward strand.
GGCTGGTCAAGTTAGCGCGGAGGTACCTGTGCATCCGTCAGTCTCCTCAGAGCAGGTGTTTTCAGCGGCTGGACTGAAGCCTTGTTTACACTCGAGGCGTCCGCACGAGCGCGAAGGTGAGCGCGGTAAAAATGACGTCATTGCGGTATTCTGTGTTTCACAGGCGAGCGCGTCGAGTAGGCCTATAAACGCCTCGTCTGTTTGGGGAGGTGCGCGCGCAGTCTGCGCAGACTCGCGCTGCAGAGCCAGGCGAAAGTGTAAACGAGGCTTGACGGTCAGGTTGCGGTCGCGTCTGACCCCAAATCATGTAATCAACATGCTTATCTTTCTCAACAAAAATCAGTAGACTGGTGTAGAAGTTGTATGTGAGTTACTAGTTATTTTTTATGAGGCTTTGTTAAGTAGTCTAGCCTAATTGATTGTTACAGTACTCTCTCTCACCCTCTTTCTCGACTTTGTTCTTGGATAGTTTTGAGTTACATTTTGACAAAACCTGTCAGATCTAAGTATTATTATGTTTTTGGTTAAGTTATTGTTTAACATGATTTTTTATTATTATTTATTATTTTGGAACAAACAAGGGTCTGTGTTTAAGAACGCCAACTCGCAGCTGCAGGTTCCGTTGCTTTCGAGCACCGCAGCGCATATATATCTTCAAGTTTAGCCTAACCGAACGTCCAGTTTTACTGCCACAAGTTGATCATCTTGTAATAAAGATCTAATCGAGGAAAAACACGCTGTATTTTTGTATTTTCATTGCCTTTTTAATTTATAAAAAGTTAAATAAATAATGAATTTGAATAAAAAATATTAATGATTAATCGATAGTCGATCGCTAATTCTCCCGACGATCGACTAAGAAAATTTAATCGAATGCCCATCCCTAGCTTGCAGGACAACTTGGTTGGCATTGCCTTTTCAGCGTGAGAAATACACGGTGTGGCGTGAGCGTGTGAACTGGTTGAATTGCGTGTGTCTCACGGCCAATGCGTGAGACTTGAGAACCCTGCTACTTTCCATGTATTCATCCATCCATCATTTTGCGTGTTATACATGACGTCTTCTGCGTTATCATGTAAATTCCATTTTCATGACTGGATTCCGGGATTCCCTCTGCATCACGTAAATCATTCGGCCTTGCATTATAATCGGGACATATCTTTATCTGCAGGAGGGATGGTGTCCTATGTATCCTCCTTTTGCAGCCACTTTGTGTCCACATTTTTTGCAAATTGGATATCTATCCTCGAGGACAACCAGACTTTTTTTCATACAAAGTATTTCCATACTGGCCATAATTCATAAAAATTCAACGGCGCTTCGCTTTCAGCTTCAGCTGGGTCTGCGTCACCTTTTTGCGTGTTTGTTCTCCCGCCCTTCAATCAATGCAGTAGTTTCCGGAGTGTGATTTTTTTTTTCTCCCTTGTATTATTATTTTTTACTCAGTAACGAATATGATTTCAAATGTAGCGAAGTACAATACTTCAAACAAAACGTACTTAAGTAAAAGTAAAATTACAGATTTTAAAAACTACTTAAAAAAGTAGAAGTACACAAAAAAACGACTCAATTACGTAATGCGAGTAAATGTAATTCGTTACTTTCCACCTCTGCCATTGCTGATTCCAAAGCCGATGCTGGATAAACAGCGAGCGTGCGCGTGCGACAGTAGGTTGCGGCAGGCCAAATTATTTACGACAGCCGTAATGGACAATTCCGCTTCCAACCTGTAGGGCGGCCGCAGAGGAAAAGTTCCTTGGTGTTGCTTTAATTGAAAAGAGGCTTTTGTGCAATAGAAAGATTCCATGGATGTTAAAGGTTCTTGAAACCATTTATGCCAATGAAGACCCTTTTTTAAAATTGTATAGTATTTTTAATATCATGTTTTTATATTATAAGATTTTATTTTATATGTTTTAATATGTATTGGATGTAAATCTTCAGTTCAGGCACACATTCTCTTTGTAAGCAATTAGACATTGCTTGGTACTCCGAGATTCTTCTCAAATTAAATCTTAACCTCTGGACATGAATTAATTTGAATAATGAAATTAAAATGGCTTATACTAGGCCTTTTAGGTCTGCTAAGCTTTTGAAGTCGAGGCTATCATTATAAAAATTCGCAAGTACAATGAAACTCCATATGGCATACAAAAACAGGTCTCTTGAGAACTTGACGATTCATCTTTTTTTATATGCTTGTATGATGAGAGAATAATAATGTCAGAAATTACATTCTGGTTCCACATGGTAAAACTTGTATCATTGATTGTGTAGAGATCAAAGCATCTTGGATTAGTTATCTGTGTTTGGTGTAATGTAAGATTATCTGTATTACATGAGTATGTTTGGTCATTTTGGCTTTTGCAGGTTCTAAAGTGCCATGATCAAGGAGAAAGATGAAAGGGGACATAAGCCTGTGCTCAAGGCAGTATTCTTTGGATATCTACACTGTGTAACTCTGCCTTCATCACCCCCGGCACCTCATTACCTTGTCCGAGCAATGGATTTTCCATCAAGTGTGTCTCTTCCAATGCCACACCTTTTCACACTCTCTCCTAATCACACTTTAAAGCAACTAGGGGTTTTTAAAAAGTCTGGTTTTGACGTGTGCTTCTGATTTGAATAAAATAAACACATTGCCCATTTTCCTCCGGGATAAAGTCGGATACGCCAATCCATTTATTATTTAGCATTGCAAACAACCAAACAAAACAAAACAAAAGAAAAAATACATATTCCAGTACTTAACTTCAACTTTCTAATAACAAACAAATATTTAATTCAAGACAAAACTCTTATGGGCACGAGCACAGTCCTGCATGGCTTACAGAACATTGTAGTTACTTTGTCTATATTTGCTCCAAAACAAAAACGGTTCCAACGCAGAATCAACTGTGTTTCTTAGCAACACACATAGTGGTGTTTCGTTCCTGAATGAACCTGAGTTGAATCAGTGTTGGATAAAGTATAACTTCACCGATTTTTAACCCGCTTTGTATTGTTGTAATGTCTGTAATAATGTAAATTAACAATGTTTAACTGGACAGAAAAATTCACATTTATTTGTCAAGTCACCTTCATTTATAATGCGCTTTTAACAGTATGGATTGTTTCAAAGTAGCTTTACAGTGATAATAGAAATTACTGTAACAGATTGTTTAGGCTTTACCACAGCTCTAGGACAAAGTTATTGTCTTGATTGATTCACTTCCGTTGCGAAGATCATAAGTTATTAACTTATGGGCCGCTAACACGACACCGTTCTAACATAAAAAAAAACCCTAACGTGCTCTGGCCGCCCATCCGCACAAAACAGTGCCTGGTGTCTCGAGAACGCACTCCCTGAAATAGGTTCGAAGTTGAAAACAATTATCCGTTTTCTCTGCACAAACCTCAAAAACGCAAACCCGCGAAAACGCAGACGGCATGCACAAGCGCATCACGTGTTCAGTCGATAGGTATGCGCGCTTGAATATATATGTGTGAAGGCGTGTAGTCCTTCACAAATCAACTCTCAACAAACTATCTGGCCTTAAAAATGTATAATACATAAATTCTTGCGTCTGCGTAGCCACGCGAACCAGAATTATCCCGACAAAGTTTTATCTGTTCAGAGGTAAAAGGAAGGAGGCCTTCACTTCAGGACTGCGTTGTCGTCGTGTCCAGGCGCTGGTCCTTCCTCAGATCTGGATACGGCCTGGATCCGGCGGACTGCGGTAAACCTCTGGATAAACAGAGAGACTAATATTAGCGTTATTTTTTTCTTTTTTCTAAACTATCTAAACTATGCAGCTTAACAATGAATTATAGAAGTCTATAATGTGTTATGTGTATGCTAGGCCAAAGAGATGTGTTTTTAGTCTAGATTTGCACTGACAGAGTGTGTCTGCTTCCCAGACAATGTTAGGAAGATTATTCCAAAGTTTTGGTGCTAAATAGGAAAAGGATCTATCGCCAGCAGTCGATTTTGATATTCTAGGTATTATCAACCGGCCGGAATTTTGTGATCGCAATAGACGTGAAGGACTATAATGCGTTAAGAGCTCGCTCAAGTACTGGGGAGCTAAACCATTTAGTGCTTTGTAAGTAATCAGGAATGTTTTAAAATGTATACGATGTTTAATAGGGAGCCAATGTAGTGTTGACAGAACCGGGCTAATATGGTCATACTTCCTGGTTCTAGTAAGAACTCTAGCTGCTGCAGTTTGGACCAGCTGTAGTTTGTTTATTAAGCGTGCAGGGCAACCACCCATAATACCTTTACAATAATCTAGCCTTGATGTAATGAACGCATGAACTAATTGTTCTGCATTTTTCATTGAGAACATATGACGTAATTTAGATATATTTTTAAGATGAAAAAATGTGGTTTTACAGATACTAGACACGTGACTTTCAAATGAAAGATTGGTATCAAAGAGCACACACAAGTTCCTTACCAACGACTTGAAAGAGCAGCCATCAAGTTTGAGACAGTATTCTGGGTTATTACGTGAGGAAGTGTTTTGTCCAATAATTAGAATCTCTGTTTTTTCATAATTAAGTAGTCATCCAGTTTTTTATACCTGCTATGCATTCCGTTAATTTTGTGAATTGGTAAGTTTTCATCAGGGAGTGAAGAAATATAGAGCTGAGTATCATCAGCATAACCGTGAAAGCTAATGCCATGCTTCCTAACGATGTCTCCTAAGGGGAGCATGTACAGAGTGAACAGCAATGGTCATAGTACTGAGCCTTGTGGAACATTGCTTAATTTTCATTTCAGTGCTTTTAACTCAGTGGCTGTAAGTGGGTTAGGAATAGGATTTCAAGTTATTTTGAAAAAAATGGACAAAAAAGAGAATCACATACCCCAGCTTTAAGTTGTTTGTGTTCCTCCCTGCCCACGCTACATTATGTGGGTATACACATGACTTATGTGTTGTTTGTTTGGGAGCGGAGCATGCACAGCTCTTGAGAGAGCTGACTGAGAGCATTGAGATTTGCTTCCATTACGGACCCGTTCTGGTCCCGCTGCTACCAAGGCACAGCAGCGATTCAGGTAGTGGGGATTGCAAATGGATCTAGCAGAGGGGTTAGAGATGCAGGGCTGCCAACTCTCACGCATTCAGCGTGAGACTCACGCAAATTACTGAATTCTCACGCTCTCACGCCACCCCCCGATTTCTCACGCTGAAGTGTCAACCCGGTCGGTCAAATGCCTGAAAGATGAGTTTATCTATATATCTACCTGTTGAGCCACTCATGATTGAGCTAGTTATACCTCAAATTAGTTAAAATATCCTGTAATCTAGAGCGAGCGTGCATGCGAGACAGATATTGTGCTCCAAACTGCGCGCGTGCACGGCAGAGAGGTAAGCGAGCAAGAGACCTTATGTGTGCAGACAGCAGCCAACCCCAACAACCCCCCCCTCCCCTCACCCCACCCCACAGTTGGAAAAGTCTCACGCCAAGCTAAACTCAAAAGTTGGCAGCTTTGGAGATGGGCCTGGCCTTTTCTCTGCCCTCATCTGCTGGGTCCAGTGCCTTGTCTCAGGGTTTTCAAGTATCCTGGTTAGGGTTAAAGTTAGGGTTTACTTGTCATGACGTCAATCACGCAGCGCGTTCCCACAACCTCACTCTTGATGTAGCATCTCATTTCCTTTCCAGGGAGCCAAGGTTACAGTTGTAACCGAGACATTTTCTCCAGTCAGGTAGCACCAATTTCAAATTTGTTTTGCTTTTCTACTGTATGCAGCCATGTTTTATTGAAAGCTTCTCTTTTTATTAGACATGCAACCCTTTTTTGACGCCATGGGTCAATTTTATCTTAACAAGAGTCTGGGTTCCCAGCAGTTGAATAAGTGAATTCAGAGAAAAAAAAATGTCTGAGTTTTTTCTTTTCGTACCAAAAATAACTATATTAACTATTAATAAGTGCACTGTGCCTCCACCAGGAATAATTGCAAGAAAGTTTAGCCTTCTCACACACTCCAGAAATGTTAGGTTAGTTAACATAAATTTGGATAATCAATACAGCAATACCACTTTTAAAAAGAATTACTAAGATTTATTAATGTATCAGTAATATGAAACCATTTTAAGGTTAAAAAAAAAGTAGCCTTTGAATGAAAGTAGAAAAAATTATGTGAAAGGTGGCGCACAGCTGTGTAACATGTGTCACAAGCTGGGGTTAAAACTTATTTTGTAGATGATTGCTGACAAGATATAAAGCTGCTTTATGTCCTGCAGCTATTTCGGTATTTGAGACCATTATCAAACAGCTTAGGTCCATCTGCCTGGTTTTGTTACAAGGGCGTATTGATAGGAAAGTGAGATATGCTGAAAAATGTTCCTGTGTATATTGAACAAAGGATTAGAAAGACACACTGCTGTGGGATAGACAGCTAACCGACTTTAAAACCAATTTCATTAACATTCCAATGCATCATTTATAGTATCTATTTTACACAAACATCAATACAAAGTCATCACCCACACACCTCAGGTTAGAGACTCTCCAGTTGGCTTTATTGCTACTCGAATGAAATGTTCATATGCAATGCAGACCTCCCAGACACATATAATTCACAAATTGAGAAATTTAATTGATGAATGACCAGAACGCAACTTCTAGAGAATGACCAATGCTGACACTGAAAAAAAGCATGTGTAATAATGGAGTTCAAGCTAGATGCACTAAAATTGATGCAAGCTATAATACCATGCATGCCATGTGGTTTATTTATTCAACGCAAAAATGTATTCAAGTGGATAAAAAAGTAATTATTTAAAAGAAATGGAGAGCGAATATAAATAATTGAATAAAAATGGTCTGTGCTGGGGACAGAATATAACCAAATGAGCCACGCCTTTAGCAAAGTAAATGTAGAAATCCACATTTCTTATTAGTTAGCATGCTTGCGCAATGTTGACTGAATGTAAATAATAAGAAAAGAAAAACAGATTCAATTTAACTATGAATAAGATAACCTTGCGTCTGCAACTGTCCTTCATATTAGCTTCATATCTCATATTTGCAGCCATGGCTTACTCTGCTGTTTCAATTGTGAACTTGCAATCAATCATAACTTTGTAATTATTTTATTCACAACACTGTTTAGAATTTGTTTCTTTCAGTATACTGAAATTAGCATCTACATCAGTACAATCAGATTGGTTTATGAGAAGGATACATAAATTGCTTTACTGTGGATTGAGAATAAATGTACACACATTTTATGAGCAAAACTAATTGTTTTGGAATATTTTACATGCTCTACAAACATGTGACATTTTGTGTCACAGTACATTCCAACATATGTGTTCTGATTCTGATCTTAAATCAGCCTAAACTGATTTAAGCAGTCTATGATGATCAGTGGGTGATCGGTTAAAACCAGCAAACCATTTTATGGTTTAAAGGGGTGGTAAAACACCCTAGTGTGTATCTAGTCTGTAATGTTGCTGTTTGAGCATAAACAACATCTGCAAAGTTACAGCGCTCAAAGTTCAAAGCAAAGGAAGATATTTGCTTTAAAAAAAAATCTATTTCCAAGGACTACAGCAAACAACCGGTTTTGGACTACACGACATTCCATGGGATATGCTGACGTCAGCATATCCCATTATTTACATAAACCCCTCCTCCGAGAATACTTAAGCGGGGAGAGGCCATTTTATATTGCTGTTTTGGAGATGAGTTGTCGCAATGCCATCGAAACGCTGCTGTTATTTTCATCCGGATAGCAGGTCCACTTTGTTCAGCCTTCCTAGGGACGAGGGAGTTAGGGATCAATGGTTAAAAATTATATTTAACTCGGCCCCTCATAATTATGACCCAAATCTCGCTCTCTGTGTTGCACATGTTACGGAGGAAAGCTTTCACAATCTTCGCGAGTTCAATGCAGGATTCGCACATCGGCTCGTCCTGAAAGATGGAGCAGTTCCAACTTTAAAAACAGAAGCTTTTGTTTACGAGCCACAACCTGTAAGTATGATTTATTTTTCGTCTATGTGTTTTCCTGTTATAGTTCGTTTAACTATCGTTTAATTATAGTTCGAAGTAAACAAATGACAACGCTGTTTGGCTCTGCTGGTTTGGTATGCTCATTCAAACTTAACGTTATCCGACAAACACCTAACGTTACAAACTTTTTTTTTATCTCAACAACGAACTTGGAATTAGTGTAAATTATTCTTTGAATAGAGCTTTTATGTTTATCTACATGCTTGTTTATCTACAGGCATGCTAAACATGCTTCTGTGTTTGATTTGGCAGCCAATGGTTAGTGTTCGTTTTAGATGAATAGTTCTGGCGACAGATATTTGTCTACAATCGTTCTAAATATACAAATGTAACGGCGGCATACAGTCAGAAACGATCACTATAGATACGCAGTCTTTACTAAAAAAAATCCCTTTGAGGAATGTAGTATAATTTGTTAGAACGATTATATGAAATTCTTGTTTATGAAGCTTATTTTTTTGTAATTCTATAATTATTAGTACAATTAAATAACAGCATATCTAAAAAGTAATGAGAGAACAACAAAAAACAAACCTTTCTGAAACGTCGTTTAACAGCCGTTCTTGAACAGGTTCTGCTCGATCATCTTCACTAACGTTTACCCGGGTCCGATTGGTTTTATTGACGCCATTGTTTATAGTACACCAAAGCAGAGAATGTCTAATAAGGAGAGAATTGGCACTGTCTGGTTACTTCTGGTTTCTGGACTGGCTGCAGTAACACGTCTCTGTCCATCGGGGGCGCTCGCAGGCGAGTGCATAATGAATGAGAGTCTATGGGGATTCACCCCCAGAAATCCCCTTTTCTCAGGATGTAATTTTAAACAAGGATGTAATTTTAAAGCTAAGAAAATACACTCAGCTGAAAATTGCATTTTTAAGTTCACAAATCTGCTCTAAAAATCCGTTCAAAAAATGTGATGACGTCACATATTTTCGTACTGCCAGAGGTTCTCCTTTACGGCAATTCACCATGCAATTCACTTCGGCACTTCCGCTTCATGGCTTCCTTTTTCGTGGCATCGGCAACGTTAACACCAGTTGCTATTTGAGGTAAATAAAGTTGGCTTAATGGCCAGCTGTAGGCTGGCATCTATCCCTCTGTGGCTTGTTAAGCAGTGGAGTCTTCCTCTTCCTCACTCCACCCAGATCTGAGCTGGCCGAGCAGGTGATATTCTCCAGAGAATGTCTAATAGCTTTTTTTTGTCCTCCGGGAATGAAAAGAAGGACAATCCATTCCCACTGTTGGAACAATGTATTGCTGCACACCTATTTAATATTTATTTCTAATTTATGCTATGATCAATGAAATGTTATTGAGCGAGATATTGACTGGATTATTTAAGGTCGTCATACCATACCATGTATATAAACACATTGAACACAAGAATAGAAAAAACACTCAAATTCCATTTATACCCATGTACTTTTTACAATACTCATATAACGATATGAAAATAAAAGTGCCCGCAGGAAAATATAAATGCAGTACACAAAAAATTTACTTCGACAGAAAGTCTTCCTTAAGATATTTCTGATTCTGCTTTAGCTTCAGGTGCCATCAAACGGGGTGTCGTAATCAGTCGCAAATCTGTCTAGCAAAATGCTAGCGTGTTCCGGCCAAAAACGGCCCAACCTGTAAGAAATCAAAAGGAAATAAGTACTCATTCATTCAACTTTTGGTCTATAATCTATATTGAACTTGCGTAATCAAAAATAAAATCTACGTTGATTCAACGACAAGCAGGAGAAAGAGATATATTTAGCCGTTTAGCTCCATAGACTCCCATTCATTCTGCACTCGCCCGCGATCACCTCCAGTGGAATTCTAATGGAACTGCAACCAAGATGATATACAACGGGTCTAATAGGAAGTGCAAAGGCTCTCCGTTAGACGGACTTTGACCGAAGCGCAAACTACCGGTTAAGGCAAGGGGCGTGACGTTTCCGGGAGACGTGCACTAGACGGTTAGCGAATCACAACACACTTCGCCAGCTAACCAATCTGAGCCCATTACGTAGTTTTGAGGGACTGGCTACATAAAACCAGGAAATCATCAGACCGTTTTTACAAGGAGGGGCAGAGCAGTGTAGAATAAAGGTAAAATATATGAAAAATTATGCAATTTTTAAAAAACGAAGCATGACGACGTGTTACAGTGCACCCCACAAACACAATCAAGCCTTCGAAAAAATTTGTTTTACCACCCCCCTTTAATCTATTTTTCATTCACATTTACATTCAAATAACATGCCTTAATATTGACTGCATGACTAATTCTCTTTGAATCTAAGCTCCATCAGGTTTTCGAATTTACTTTGAGGATCCTCGGGAGCATTTGTTAACCTTGACACTGATCTGTGATCTGTATACCCATAGTTCTTTTAATACCATGCAGGGTTAAAGAACTGGTAAGATCCTCTTTGAAGAGATGTATTAAGGGCTTTCTAAAGGTGGTCATGTGATCATCGAAATAAGAAAGAACTTCATAAATGACCCACCATGCAATGTCACCAGTCTATCGCAGTAGATAACTGGTGAATACAATAAAAGTGGGTTAGAAGCGAGCTTCATTCATGGCATATTCTTTTTAAGTGCAGTTTCTCCTTAGTTTAGAACTATTTTCAATGGTGGAGCAAAAAATTAAAGTGCAATATTCTGTCGATCATGCAAGTTATTTACTGTTAATTGTTGTACAACACCACACTCCCAATCGTTCTGCTGGTCTGAATATGTATTGTGTGGTATTAAGATTTAACTTGGTCTTGGCTTGACTGTTTGGTTTCCATCCAAGTTTTATCTACTTAAGTTAATGAAACATACGTTCCTCAAGAGATCCAAATATAAAGTGTGACTGAAGACACACATGCCGCCGAATTTTAACTGGCACCTAAGTCTATATTATTATCATTAAAAAGCTTGTTTTGGATTGATATTTAGAAAATGACCACCACAGCCTCTCATACTCAGCTCAAGCCATTTATTACAAATGCCTGTCACTAAGACTTTTGTTGGAATTGGCTGGCAGCGGAGAAAGGAATCATCTGCTAAAAGAGTAGGGTGAGATTGAGCGGTTGTAAATCATCTCATAAATCTTTTTTAAGGTAAAAGAAAATAAGATGGGCTCCAAGGGCTGTTTATCAGGCCAAGGTCAAATGACACAGCTTTGAAGTGCTGTTCCCAATTTATGGCTTTATGGCTACTCGTATCACTGCAATGTCTTCAACTGGTCTTGTGTATAAAAGTAAACAGGAACGGTCAGTAATACGTGTGTTTTAAGACTCTTGTCTGTTGGTTGCCTCGCATAATTAATTGTCTTTTCTGGCGGGGCACATGATTAGAAGCACTCCAATGGAAGCAGTTTCTTGTCAGCTGCCTTGACTTGAGGCCACTTGTGGGTCCTCTGTTTTGACAGGGTCCTGACATCGAAACTGCTGTGATTACAATTAGACATAATTGAGATTTTTAAGTAGATGCAGGGTGTAGCAGTATTGATTAACATGTTTTTCATCTCGAGGCACATCACAGCAGTCTGCAAGACAGATGGTGGCGTGGATTGAATCCACACTGTGCAGTGAAGGATGTTTGAGACATTTCCCTGCTGAGGACACTTTGGCAAAGGTGAAATGTGAGCTGTCAGATACGCAGATGACAGGAGGAAATGGAGTTCATGTAGGTACATTCAGAGAGAGTAATCCTTAGATTTTTTGACATGTTCTTACTTAACATACTTTTTCAGATAAACAAATTTGTAAGATATTTATTTTCATTTGTGTCTAGAATTTCATTTTGCGAAGTATTTCATGGGGAATTTCTTGGTGATTACTGTCATGGCACACTAGAAGGAATATATATTTATAAGCTTTTTTCTTTTTTCGTGATGAACAATCTTCACAGCAATCATACAGTTATAAATCAATTTCTAGTTCTATAAAAGGTTTTGGATGTGGTGGAGTTTGTTAACTCAAGGCATTTAAACATTCTCGGCACGGCACTCACAGGTACCGTAGTGGCCAAAATTGATGTCCAGCCTAAGATGGTGTCTTTGTTGTTAATTTAAATATTATTAAAAATTAAAGATTTTGTAAGCATATTCATAGTTGTGCTTGGAGTCAATTGTTTTATTTGCAATAAAAAGGCAATGAAAATGACATATTGTGCCCACATAATTTTTGGCCAGGCTTACATACAAAGAAATTATGAACACATGCAAAAACAAGACACAACCAACAACGTATTAATAATAATCAGTATGTATAATACTGTAATAAAGTAGTCAGCTGTTTGTTTTTCTATGCATTTTTTGTTGTTGCTGAAGCTGTAGTTTGTCTTTTTTGCCAAATTATTTTATCATATAAATACCTTAACCAAGTTTATTGTTTTGTTTTTCTTTCAGATTTAAAATATTTAAACATTAAAAATATTTTCCTCATATTTTGATTGTTTAATCAAAATATTAAGTCAAACAAATATCCCCTCCATACATCATTTTTGACCACTACTATTTTATTAGATGGTGATTTTGACATTCAAAACAAAATTTTAGGATGAAGTAAGCAGAATTCATACAAATTAGCCACCAGTTCGCTGAAACATAGTTACAAATTGCCATGAGATTGTGTTGCAATATTACGTTTTGTCTTTAACTGGGACACACACTGTTTATGGTATGCAACATAAGCATTTTTATATTATATATATATTTTTTTAAATACACAACAAAAAAACCCCTTTGAATTAACCCTTTGAACATGCACACACTGATGTGCGAGGCTGATAAAATTCAGAAATATCCCATTTGAACTGGAAATAAATGTAATACTATTTTTTGGCTTTCTTTCCTGTAACCCCTTACAAAACTGTTTCCTGGTTACCACAGATATTAAGAAAATTCCAGAAAGATTCTGAATGCGTCTGACATGGTTGGAAGTGAAGTTTTCATGGTTTTATGGTAGGGTTAATAACAATAATTGTAGTAGTTTTTCAGAAACTATATGGTTAAAACAGAGCCTATAGAAATAAAACCCCTACATTGACCTTCTAAATCAAATCTGCATTATCACATTATGAAGACGTTTTATCCAGCTGAACTCTTTTCATTACTATTGTATGTTAATTATATGAATCCAAGCTTGATTGAGACAATGTGGAAAAATCGATTATCCATTAGGTAATGTGTGGTTAGCTCTAGCAGAAACACTGATGACCTTTTTATCAAGTGAAAGTCATTTGTGACAGTGTGCAATTAGCATGACGATGAACTTGATTAGTGTTTCTGCAAGACAATCAATGATAAGAAGAAAGACGACATCTGTTCCGGGACAGGTTTTATATTGCATACACGCCCACACTTTTGTGTCCAGAGTAATGTATGACCTGGATAATTTTCCAGGCCAGTAATGTCATCAATGTAAAGCAGTTAAACTTTTCCTCCACTGACCATCTCCTGGAGTTTGTTTTTCTTGTTTTTCTGTTTAAAGCTGTCTTTTCATTCGTTTTGACTTTACTAATAGACAAGGATGAGGCGTGGGGGATCTTGGCTACTGTCACTGGATTGCTTTATTGTTCCATCCATATTCTCAACTGGCTTTTCACTGGATTCACACCAGATCTAATTGAAATTATAGAGAGCTGAGCAGCTGTAATCTCACCAAAGGCAAAATACTTAAAAGCTGTTTCTTTAGATCTGTCTAATACAATCCGAGGAAGGATGAGACTTTTTATTTTCAGCATGCACTTAAAAGTCAAGTAGAAGGAAGATTCCAAGCATTTGTTTTTCTCCATAAAGGCAATTTTGTATATTTGGGTCAGTGGCAATACTTTTTTTGTCTCATCTATTAAATTTGAAAAATATGTTAAATATTAAATTATGTACCACGTGTACTATGCACTATAACTTTAAAACAGCTCTTTTATGAACACTTTTTTCACAATATTTATTTTCAAATTCATGTGGTGCAACCAACATGAAGACACCGTAAAACAGGAAATGACATCATATATGACTCGTGAAGATCCCATGACTGTGTGTCAAAGTCAGCCAAAGTCTCTAATGTCATGTGGTATGACTCCACAAAAACTCAATATTTTATAATAATTAATAATTCGTTACATTTATATAGCGCTTTTCTAGGTACTCATAGCTCTTTATATATAGAATGGGGTAAAAAAATGCATGACATTTTTGAATATGCAATGCACTACCATTTAAAAAATGTGTGGTTTCTTAGAAAACGTCTCGGTTACATATGTTAACCCTCGTTCCCTGAAGGAAGGATCGAAGGCATATGTCGTGACCGACGAATAGGAATCTCGCTAGAGAGGCCAATCCACTTCGAGTGAAACTAAACAAGCCAATGCACATTGGCGTGCAATCATTTGCATCAGCTGCTCATCCTCGCAGCGCGGGTATATAACGAGCAGCCGGTGCGATTGCACTTCAGTTGTTTGCTGAGGAGGCAAGTCTGATGAGCCAAGCCTGATAAGCTAAGCCTGATAAGCTGGTGTGAGCAGATGTGGTGACGTGATGTACGTCTCCGTTCCCCTCATTCAGGGAACGAGGGTTACTATATGTAAATGAGACGATCCCTATCAGTCGGTCACTCTGGCGTACGTAATGACCAACGAATAAAAATCCCTACCAAAGCGCCACAGCTGCTGCACCCCATCCAGTGCCCTGTGCAAGCCTCTACTCCTTCTTGCCTGGAAGGACAATAGGAGAGAGCCTACACAGAGTGTACCCTGTCACTGTTACCCATACAGTCAGATATTGGATAACACTGGGAAAGCATGCCTTTTCTGTTAAGAAGGAGAACGCTGCGGAAGCCACTTTCTTCAAGGCGTTATGTGGGAAATACGTATGGACTAGGCCGAAGGTTGTACTACATATAAATACTGGGTGTCTTCCGTTAGGAGCAGCCGTGGAGAAAATATACACATATGGGATCACACATATGGGACCCAGCCTAAACCCGGTTCTCAAGGATTCAGCAGATAAAGGCCTGGCACCAGACACTCCACCATGTCTGGGCTGAGGGTGTTGGAGGACTCAACAGGTTTTTCACTCTGGAGTAATAAGGGTGCACAGTAGGGTGCAGCAACCCGACAGAGCTGGATCTCTCGGTGCTTCTACCCGTTGCAACGACTGAGACAAACCAGACACAATTATTTGTTTTAGGTAACAAATAATATTTAAAACTCACTCTGGGACCTGTGGTTCCATCCATCAACAAGGGCAAGAAGAATCTATGGTTACTATGACCAGTGTTGGGGAGTAACGGAATACATGTACCGGCGTTACGTATTCAGAATACAAATTATGAGTAACTGTATTCCGTTACAGTTACAATTTAAATAGTTGGTATTTAGAATACAGTTACATTGTTGAAATCAATGGATTACATGACGATACTTTTCTATTTCATGAGTTTATTCACTCTCTAAATAAATTAAGGCAACTCCATGTTTTTCCCCGAAGCCCAATATGAAAACGAAAAAAAAAAAGCGGTTTGCGTGATCAGTCACAATGGAGTCGGAAGAGGAGCAGCGGGAGCTAGATATGGAGCCGGAACAACAGAGCCAGGGCAAGAATGCGTTTCTATCTTGGAAATTCAAACAGCATTTCACATTAAAGAAAGAGAAAGGAGAACAAATATAACTGTTTATAAGTTATTAGTTTTTAATAGTTATTAAATATAAGTTTTTTTTTTTATTAGCCAGGGGTAGTCGTCTGCTGTAGTTTTACTGGTCACCTTGCTATTTTATAGTTGTATCAGGTAGGCTACTAGCTACAGGGCTGTAACGATATGCGATATGAAACCGAAATCGCGACACTCAGATCGATGAATCTGTGTCTCGTGTGAGAAGGCAGAATCACGACACACTCCTTCCAACTCCCAGAGTTATCCTTCCCATCCAGATCCAATGCTAACACATCTTTAAATTACTATTAGTATTATTTGAAGTTAACATTAGGCTATAAAATACGTAGACCTACACCACAAAACTAGTTGCGGAATAATTATTTAAAATTTAGCAATTGCGTTGGACGTGACATTTGCAGTCAAAACTTGAAATATAAATTCTCAGAAAATGCATTTAATACGAATATATCGAAACTTCTGTTTGTATATCCATACACCCTTAGTAAAGGAGTGCAGACATTAAAAAAAATCTGTCTACACATGCAATTTATATTTAATATGAGGGAAATAAACATGCGTGACACAAAAAATATTTAACTTTTAGGCCAAATATTTTTTAGTAGGCTACTTCTGTGAATTAGGCTACTGTGCAAAGCAAAAGTAATACCTACCGGATGAAGAAGGGTTGGCTCTCCACAGAACATAAAATAATCATATTATTTTATTTTTCTTGTTAGCATTTATGAGGAAAAAACAATGTTACAGACGTGACCTCTCTGAAAGTGGCACTAAGAGACTGCTTTAAAACTTTCACAGAGACATAAAACAGATGCACAAAGCCTTTCTTTAAAGTGAATTTCGATTTGTATTAATTGTATGTTAATTAATTTTTAATTAAAATTTTAATCAATGTTTCATCAACCAATTGCCTGGAATAAATAAATAACTTGTAAATATAGCAGACAATAGATATCACGGCACGGAGGCGCCGGTGCGTGAACTGGGGCTAGTCTCATCGATGAAACGAAACTTAGCGTATAAGGTAGGCTATAGCCTACTTGCCTCACAGACATGTCTACTTTTAAACAGAACAATTCAAAACGAAAGAAAACAGACTGCTCTCTGTTTATGTAATCCGTATGAAATGTGCATTTCTCTCCGGCGTGTTCACTAGGCTGCTGCGAAGATCGCGAGTCAGCATCGTCAACTTCATCTTTGCAGCCGACACTAACATATTCAGTCATTAGGCTACTTTTGCCGGTTTATTGGCAGCGCCACCTTTACATTTTACATGAACGCGTCACCACCTCATCACCGCACCGGTGACCGCAACATACATAGTCTTTGTTCTTCTATAGCAAATTATAATATATTGCACTTTCAGGGAGACATGGGCCTAACACATTCAGCCAGTTGGAACAGAAAAACACACCAGAATAGGTCTTTTTAGCAAGCAGGATTTGATGGCCGCATTCCTACACATATAAAATGCAATTCAATGTGGAAGTAATCCAAGTATTCAGAATACGTTACTCAGATTGAGTAACTGTCACGGTTCATTGATTCACTGACTCTTTCTCGCGCTGTGTTTGTGCTGCTCGTTAGTAGGGGCGTGGTCGCTGATCAGCCACTGATTGTCATCAGCGCCAGCTGATCCTGATCAGCGATCTCTATTTATACCCTGGTCTTTCGTCTTGTGTTTGTCAGATCGTTGTTGGATGTATCTTGTGCTGTTTGTTCTTCGTCTGGTGTTCCCGTTCCTGTTTTGGAGTCGTGTTGAGTTTACTGTCTGCCTGCCGTCGTGTTGAGTTCCTGTCTGCCTGCCGTCATCGGAGGATTCTGTCTCATCTCTTCACTTCACGGATTATCGGGTGGCTCTCTTCACTTCACGGATTATCAGGTGGCTCTCTTCACTTCACGGATCATCGGGTGTCATCGCATCACGGACTGTCGGGTTGCTCATCTGCCCCTGCGCTACCATTGTGCTCTGGACTGTGTTTTCTCACCACCTTCATTCTGTGTTCAATAAATCTGGTTTTCTGCACTTGCATCTTCTGTCATCATTCCCCCCGTTACAGAACGATCTGACACACCATGGATGCAGCGAGAACCCCGGAGCTCAGCGAATTCCTTTCTAGGAACGCCACAAGGATGGACCAGCAGG
Organism: Siphateles boraxobius; assembly: GCF_051911475.1. Taxonomy (NCBI): domain Eukaryota; kingdom Metazoa; phylum Chordata; class Actinopteri; order Cypriniformes; family Leuciscidae; genus Siphateles; species Siphateles boraxobius. The sequence continues at coordinate 13,488,535 of NW_027509208.1, forward strand.
AAGAAAATCTAGCCCTGACTGGTCGGGCCGTGCAAGCCTTGGTAGCGCAGGTGACCGAGCTCACCCAGCGCTTCCAACAAATAGCGACTCCCACTGCGTCACCCACACCGCCGACTCTCCCCACGCCCTCTCCTACCAACCATCCACCGGAGCCTCGATTACCTGCCCCTGAGAGGTATAATGGTGAGCCACAGTTTTGCAGGGCATTCCTAACGAAGTGTTCCATGTTTTTTGCCCTGCAGCCCCAGACGTTTGCCACTGAGGAAACCAAGGTGGCTCTGGTACTCACCCTGCTGTCCGGACGGGCAGCCCTGTGGGGAACGGCGGTGTGGGAGAATAACGATCCATGCTGTTCCTCGTTCCAAACACTCTCGGCTGAGATGAAGAGGGTGTTTGATCGGGCGGTGGCTGGAAGAGAGGCTGCACGCCGTTTAGCTGATCTTCGCCAGGAGAACCAATCAGTCGCCGACTACTCGATCGAGTTCCGTACCCTCGCCGTAGAGTGTCACTGGAACGAGGAAGCGCAGTGGGACATGTTCCTGCATGGGCTGGCTGACCGTATCCAGAAGGAGATCTACGCCCTGGATCTCCCGAAGGATCTCAACGGACTGATCGAGCTGGCCCTGCGGGTGGATGCCCGCTTACAGCGGGTGGAACAGCATTCCCGCAGGACCCTGACTCCGGAGACCTTCGGACCCTCTCGAGCCAGTGGCGGGGATACGGTCAGCCCCACCTTCGATCACGAGCCCATGCAGGTGGGTAGAGCTCGGCTCTCCCGGGAGGAGAAGGAAAGACGGAGATCCCGGGGGTTATGCCTTTACTGCGGAGGTACCGGTCACTTCATTAACACCTGCCCCGTAAAAGATCGGGCCCGGCAGTAAGCAGGAGGCTACTGTCGGGCGGGATCTCCACCAGCAAGACCTCCTCTACTTTCCTCCCGGTGAGACTGCAATGGGCAACCCGATTCTACAACTGTCAAGCACTTCTGGATTCTGGGGCCGAGGAGAATTTCATGGATTTGTCGTTAGCACGTAAGCTGCAAATTCCCATCACACCACTCACGAATCCCATCTCTGTCAACGCACTCAATGGACAAGAACTTCCAGTCATAACACTCACCACTGATCATCTGACACTCATAACCTCAGGCAACCACGCAGAGAAACTTTCATTTCTACTCCTGGACTGTCCTCACACTCCAGTGGTCCTCGGTCATCCCTGGCTCACCCAGCACAATCCCAGGGTTGACTGGGGCCATAACTCTGTGTCTGCTTGGAGCACCCAATGTTATGCGTCTTGTTTAATGTCTGCTTGTTCTTCGGTGTCCAGTTCTGTCTTGCAGGAGGAGTCGGTGAATCTGTCTAACGTGCCCGCGGAGTATCTCGACCTGAAGGGAGTGTTCAGTAAGTCTCGGGCTGCTTCTCTTCCTCCGCATCGTCCCTATGACTGTGCTATAGATCTTATACCAGGTACGTCTCCGCCTAAGGGCAAGTTATACTCGCTTTCTGTCCCAGAAAGGGAGGCCATGGAGAAATACATTTCTGATTCTCTAGCTTCCGAATTCATTCGTCCTTCCTCTTCTCCGGCGGGGGCGGGGTTCTTTTTTGTTGGTAAGAAGGACGGGTCTCTGCGACCGTGTATTGATTACCGAGGGTTGAACAACATCACGGTAAAGAATACTTATCCTTTGCCGTTGATGTCTTCAGCCTTCGAGCGGTTGCAGGGAGCCTCCATCTTCACAAAATTGGACTTACGTAACGCATATCATTTGGTTCGCATTAGGAAGGGGGATGAATGGAAAACCGCTTTTAACACCCCTAGGGGCCATTTTGAATACTTGGTCATGCCGTTCGGGCTGTCGAACTCCCCAGCGGTTTTCCAGGCACTCGTCAATGACGTGCTGAGAGATATGGTAGACCAGTTCATATATGTCTACCTGGATGACATATTGATTTTTTCTTCTTCTCTCCAGGAACACGTTCAGCACGTCAGACGAGTGCTTCAGAGGTTGCTAGAGAATGGGCTTTTTGTCAAGGCGGAGAAATGCGCTTTTCATGCACAGTCTATTCCTTTCTTAGGTTACATCATCTCGTCTGAGGGAGTGCGCATGGATCCTGACAAGGTTAAGGCTGTGATGGATTGGCCAAGCCCAGATTCCCGTAAGGCCCTACAGAGGTTTCTGGGGTTCGCCAATTTCTATCGGCGTTTTATTCGCAATTTCAGCCAACTAGCCGCTCCTCTGACTGCCTTGACCTCCCCCAGAACGACGTTCAGGTGGTCCGATACAGCCGAGGCCGTATTCGCTAAACTCAAGAGCCGCTTCAGTTCAGCTCCCATCTTGATTGCCCCTGATTCATCACGTCAGTTTGTGGTGGAGGTCGACGCATCAGAGGTGGGGGTAGGTGCAGTTCTTTCCCAGCGCTCTTCCACAGACGACAAGATGCACCCTTGCGCGTTTTTGTCCCATCGTTTATCGCCTGCTGAACGTAACTATGACATTGGTAACAGAGAGTTGTTGGCAGTCAAGTTAGCGCTGGAGGAGTGGCGTCATTGGTTAGAAGGGTCGGGGGTACCTTTTATCGTTTGGACTGATCATAAGAACCTGGAATATATTAGATCTGCTAAAAGACTCAACTCCAGGCAGGCTCGTTGGGCACTTTTTTTCGGTCGTTTTGATTTTTCACTCTCGTACCGCCCGGGGTCTAAAAACATCAAACCCGATTCTTTATCTCGTATTTTTGACCAATCCGAACGCCCGGTTACTCCCGAGTGCATTTTACCTGAGACACTATTTATCTCCACACTCACATGGGAGGTCGAATCGAAGGTCAGGACTGCCTTAGAAGGGGTAATGCCTCCGCCCGGTTGCCCACCGAGTCGATTGTTTGTGCCAGAGGGGGTTCGGTCCGACGTTATTCGATGGGGTCACTGTTCCAGCATAGCATGTCATCCAGGGGTAAACCGCACCAGTTTTTTGGTCAAGCAACGGTTCTGGTGGCCATTAATGGCTCGCGACATTCGGAGTTTTGTTTTGGCTTGCTCGGTTTGTGCCACTGGTAAGACTTCTAATCGACCCCCGGATGGGTTACTCCAACCGCTGTCTGTCCCTTCGAGACCCTGGTCCCATATAGCGCTAGATTTTATCACCGCCCTCCCACCCTCCCAGGGCAAAACGGTCGTTTTGACCGTAGTGGACCGGTTCTCGAAGGCGGCTCATTTTATCCCCTTGCCCAAATTACCTTCTGCCAAGGAGACAGCGGTGGCTGTCTTAGATCACGTTTTTCGTCTACATGGCCTCCCGACTGACGTGGTCTCTGACAGGGGTTCCCAATTCGTGTCCAAATTTTGGCAGGAGTTTTGTAGGTTACTGGGAGCGACTGTCAGTCTATCTTCGGGTTACCATCCCCAAAGCAATGGGCAAACCGAGAGAGCCAACCAAGATTTGGAAAGAGTGTTGCGATGTTTGGTGTCTAAGAATCCTTCCTCCTGGAGTCAGCAACTCTCAGTGGTGGAGTACGCACACAACTCGTTACCAGTGTCATCTACGGGCCTATCTCCGTTTGAGTGTAGCTTAGGGTACCAGCCACCAGTTTTTTCTAGCCTGGAATCCTGGACTGGGAAGGTTACGCTCCGGAGGAGAGAAGTTGGGTACCTGCCAGGGACATTCTGGATCAATCCCTTATTGATGATTACAATCAACAGGTAGGTCCTCCTGGGAGCGCCAGGAGGCGCTCCTAGGGGGAGGGGTAATGTCACGGTTCATTGATTCACTGACTCTTTCTCGCGCTGTGTTTGTGCTGCTCGTTAGTAGGGGCGTGGTCGCTGATCAGCCACTGATTGTCATCAGCGCCAGCTGATCCTGATCAGCGATCTCTATTTATACCCTGGTCTTTCGTCTTGTGTTTGTCAGATCGTTGTTGGATGTATCCTGTGCTGTTTGTTCTTCGTCTGGTGTTCCCGTTCCTGTTTTGGAGTCGTGTTGAGTTTACTGTCTGCCTGCCGTCGTGTTGAGTTCCTGTCTGCCTGCCGTCATCGGAGGATTCTGTCTCATCTCTTCACTTCACGGATTATCGGGTGGCTCTCTTCACTTCACGGATTATCAGGTGGCTCTCTTCACTTCACGGATCATCGGGTGTCATCGCATCACGGACTGTCGGGTTGCTCATCTGCCCCTGCGCTACCATTGTGCTCTGGACTGTGTTTTCTCACCACCTTCATTCTGTGTTCAATAAATCTGGTTTTCTGCACTTGCATCTTCTGTCATCATTCCCCCCGTTACAGTAACGTAACGGAATACGTTACAAATTACATTTTTGGGCATGTATTCTGTATTCTGTAACGAAATACGTTTTGAAAGTATCCTTCCCAACACTGACTATGACTACAATCAGATAAGTTTGTTTTATTGCTTTGAAAGAATGTGAAGACAGAAGACAGAAACAGACTTTGAAACAAACTTTGCTGCATTAATTAATAAACGAACGGATCTATAAATGAACATGCACCGCCAGGAAATTGTGTGAATGATTTACTGTTTTGTGTAGTGTCTTTTAATTCTATTAACCTTTATTCTTTTGATGCTGTGGATTATTTTGGTGGAACAAACGGTCAATGTAACCCCACCAACGCGGTGTTTGATCTCTATAACTTAGTACTTTGAAGATAGAAATGACTGTGTACATGATATGTCGATAACCACAACATTAGCATTACAAGAATCTTTTATAGTTCTTCATCAAGCTACCACCCATCCAGCGTGCACTTGCAAATGAGCACTCTTGGAACAAAGACCCATGTAGCGCCCCCTTAGCGTGTCTTAGCTATTTTATTGAAGTGCGCTCCCCGAATTCCTATTTGGCGAAAGATCTCTCTTTCTGTTATTAATTAATGCACCAATGTAAATTACTAACTTCTTATTACATGTTTATTTTTATTCCTAATAGTACTTTACTTAATTTATAATAACCACACAATGTCTGTATAGCTAAAATAAAGTAACATATATTAACTATATGTCTCTATCTCACATGCTAATTAAAATGAACACTCACTTTAATAACCGTTTAAGTATTAACCTACACCTACTAAAATTACTATACTACCCTAAGTATAATATTACTAGGATTGGAAAGGAATTATTATGTTACTTTAAAGGTTGTATCAGTGATTTCAGGCCCAAAAATAAATGTCTAATCTTTCCTAACGATCCGCTAGCTGCCCGCCCCATAAGCATGCCGTCCAAAAACCGCGTCTCTGTAGGCAGCCTAGGCTCTTAGATCTGTACACAAAAACAAATGTGTACAACCACCACTCAAAACCAAAATAAAGTGTTCCAACCAATCACTGACAGGGGCGGGTGTTGTGAGGTTTTGCGCTCGTGCACGGCTGGATGCGAAATCGGAGGAACACCCGCCCCTGTCAGTGATTGGTTGGAACACTGTTTATTTTGGTTTTGAGTGGTGGTAGGGGTGTCGCGGTGAAGGAATTTCCCTTGCGGTAATTTTGAGTGGCTCAATAGCGCGATATGCGGTTTTACCGCCATTTATTTATTTATATTTATTTGTTGCTATATAAATACGTGTTATGATGTGGTCAGCATACACAAAAACAATGTAACCAATGTAACCGAAACTAAACAGCGTCTCTGCGCATTGAAAGACTGTCACTCAGCGTGACAAAAAAGCTGATTCCTTAAATGATAGATGTAATGAAACAAGGTGTTAATTATTGTTTAACTTTGAGCTCCACTTTTCAAGGCTCAGCTGGCCAGCAATGCTTCACTTTTGGGCAAAGCTGAGCAATGCTTCACTTAATAGAGACGAATGGCATTGATTCAATGCGTGACTCGGTGCTTTCCCCCCACGGCTTCCTCGCGCTGTGTAGCCTAATGCTGACCAGCGCTGACACCATTCATGGTAAATACCCTTACACGTTAAAAGGATAATAGCCTACGACAAATATTTCGCTTTCCTTGGAAACGGCAATCTTTTCACGAATATACATGACTTGACTCCAAAGACAGACGCAGGTAATCGCACGCGCTCAGTCGATCACATTCACTGTCTGTTAGGCTTAAGTCCAAATCCACGAATCCTCTGTACAAATCACCATGATAAACAGTCTTGTTATCATTATTAACTTATTTAACATTCAATACACATGGTACGAACCACGAAGGGTGGCCTTATGAAAAAAAAAAAAAACGCGGTTCGCGGTTGCTGTGGTTACTTGCATTCCTCTGCGGTTGGCCTGTCAGTAGCGCGGTAATGCATTATTGCGGTTATCGCGACATCCCTAAGTGGTGGTTGTACCCATTTGTTTTTGTGTGCACATCTCAGAGCCTAGGCTGCCTACAGAGACGCGGTTTTTGGACGGCATACTTATGGGGCGGGCAGCTAGCGGATTGTTAGGAAAGATTAGACATTTATTTTTGGGCCAGAAATCACTGATACAACCTTTAACACAAATAATGATGTCCACTCTAAACCAAATTATTATAGACTACATGATATTATTTACTTTAAATATATCACTCGTATAAATATATAAAACCAAAAATATAAAGACAATCTTCACAGGAAATAGTTATGAACAATTTACTTAAAGAAAATATAAAATATTCACAAATATCCAATTAGATTCAAATAAGCAAAATTCAAATAATCACAATTCTCAATCACATTAAATTCCCCAAATTAAATCAATTGAAATTCTAAATCTAATGCAGGCAAATGACTAAATGGCCATCAAAATGAATAAACAAAATGAATACCCTTATAGTCAAATGAATACGTAGCAGGCCTGTTGTGTAGCTTGAGATCGTTGAGACCTAAAACACAATGGTCACTTCACGCCTCGGCGCCACAAACAAAACAAAACTCACGCAACAAACTGATGAGTCACCGGGTCGTCCTTCACCGCTCCGGATCACGATGCGTCCAATGCTCGACAACCTGGAAGAATCCCTCCGAACCTTCACAGTCTCCTCCTCGACGATTAGCTTTTCAGGCGATGCACTCCACACGGCAACCGAGCAGGCTACTCACTGGCAAAGTCCTTTTAGCTCGCTCGTGGTAATTAGCCGTCCACACTTTCTCCTTGTGGTGCCAACTATAACCGCAAAGTTCACGACATGAACTATCACACTGTAACGTATATAAGGGTCTGTAACTCACTCTTCGCGCAGTATACAATGTCACTTATCATAACGAACATCAAACTTGGTGTTTTACCAACTTTTTATCGTATCTGTCACAGCACAATCTTCACATGTCTCTCCTTCTCTTTTTTTTTTTCGTTCCCCCCTCTCGCGTTCCTCTCCCGCTTCCTCTCGACCTCTCAACCTGACTCCTGATTGGATCTCTCACAGGTAAGTGCATTTTCAAACAAACTAAATATATTAACACATATAAACATAATATAAACACTTGTATCAAAGGTGGAATATATATTACAATGAAACTAATCAAAATAAAATATTGGCTTATGGAAATACTTTTTTTTCCATGGGGCTACACCCATAAATCAAATTCTCCCGCTTGGAAACTCCACATTTCTTATTGGCCGAGCCAACCCTGAGAGGTGGGGCCTTTCTCAAGCTTCAAATAGCATCCTCAACAAGCCCTCCCTCTCTTGGCTTCTCAGAACGTTCAGGATGTTGTGCTGTCCTGCGGGGCCTAAGCAGGCCCCAGGGCCCCTGGCCTTGACCAAACCAGCCATGTGCTCATTCAGGAGAGAGAGGACTCTCTCAAGCACGACAAAATCAAGGACAACCTCAGGAGTTCGTCGAAACGTCTTCATTCAACGCAGAAGTCATCCATCTTAACTCCCAGCATCTGCTCTGCATGTTCTCTCAGGCCCAGGGCCGGCAGGCCACAAGCTGCACTCCGGCCACAAGAATGGAGTCGAACTAACCACGCAAGTTCATCATATCTTCTTCAATCCAAACTTAGAAGAAAACAATTGCAACTTCAGCATTTGACACTCATGGAATCATCAAAGACTTCAATTTTCAACAACTTCAAGAATTATGTTCTCTGCAAGGCCATGCAAGTATGTTTTTAAGAAGGTGCTTAGAAAATGATAATATTGATGGTTCTTTTCATAGTTAAATGGATCTTTTCCATAGTTCCATTTCCTACCTCCGGTTTCATTCTGTCACTTTAACCATCTCCCTTTGAATGCATGAATGAATGTATAATTGTTTGTATGTGAGTTATGTTTTCGTGATTTTGTTAATAAAACTTGTGCACAATATGTATTTGGTTCTGATTCTCTGCTTGCATACGAAGTTTACCTTACGATCTAGATTGTGACTACATGCTCTTAATAGTACTGTACAGTAAGAAAGACATTTCCCTTCCCGAGAAATGAATATTTCTTAGAATTAATAAACAATTAACGCTGAGTGTCCACGGGACCAACAGGTGGGTTGAAGTAAAAATGTATTTTACTACATTAAGTTAATTATATTAACTGATCCAAATATTCATAATCAATTATAACCAGTTATTATTGATTATTAATATTTCATAGAGCTGATTTGCTACACCATTTAGGGTGAGAAAACGGGAGGAGAATGGCTCTACACGTAGGCTATAATATCTAGCGAACGTGTTAGGTGTCACCCAGCCCACAGCTCTACAGATATCTGTTAGCGAGGAGCCACGTGTCAGTGCCCAGGAGGATGCAACGACTCTTGTGGATTGAGCATGCAACCTGAGCGGGCAGGGCACGCCTTGTGCTTGGTAAGCCAAGGCGATGGCATCCACTATCCAGTGGGCCATCCTCTGCTTGGAGACAGCCTTTCCCTTCTGCTGGCCTCCTTAACAGACAAAGAGCTGGTCTGAGGTCCTGAGACTTTGAGTTCTGTCCACTTGTAAACGCAGGCTGTTAAACTCAGTACAACATGGTCGTCGCCCGGCCCGAACTCTAGGCACGATTCGTTTAAATGCCTGCAGGTCCCCTACCCTCTTGACAGAGGCCAGTGCAACTAGCAACAAAGTCTTCATGGAAAGAAGCTTTAAGTCTGCTGATTGCAAAGGCTCAAAGGGAGCATCCTGAAGTGCTCGAAGCACCAAGGAAAGGTCCACAGAGGGTATGGAGGGGGGGTCGAAGAAGATTTAATCGCCCCTCTAAGAAACCTGACGCCCAGGTCGTGCTTTCCTACTGTTTTGCCATCTACACTGCCGTTCAAAAGTTTGGGGTCGGTAAGATTTTTAATGTTTTTAAAAGAAGTCTCTTCTGCTCACCAAGGCTGCATTTATTTGATTAAAAACACAAAACAAACCCAGTAATATTGTGAAATTCTATTTCAATGTAAAACAGCTGTTTTCTATGTGAAGTAAAGTGTAATGTATTCCTGTGATCAAAGCTGAATTTTCAGCATCATTACTCCAGTCTTCAGTGTCAAATGATCCTTCAGAAATCATTCTAGTATGATGATTTGATGCTCAAGAAACTTTTATGATTGTTGAAAACAGTTGTGTATCATTTTTTAGGATTCTTTGATGAACAGAAAGTTAAAAACAGCATTTATTTGAAATAGAATCTTTTGTAATTTCCACCAAAAAATAAAATAAAACTCTTATTGACCCCAAAGTTTTGAACGGTAGTGTTCAATTTATAATTGGTCATTGAACTTTCTATTCATCAAAGAATCCTGAAATAAAAATGTAAATAACTGTTTTCAACATTAATAATAATGAGAAATGTTTCTTGAGCATCAAATCATCATATTAGAATGATTTCTGAAGTAATGATGCTGAAAATTCAGCTTTGATCACAGCAATAAATTACACGTTACAATATATTCACATAGAAAACAGCTGTTTTACATTAAAATAATATTTCACAATATTACTGTGGTTGTTTTGTATTTTTAATCAAATAAATACAGCCTTGGTGAGCAGAAGAGACTTCTCTTAAAAACATTAAAAATCTTACCGACCCGAACTTTTGAACGGCAGTTTATGTGGTCATGATATGCTGAAATAGCTGCAGCATGTACTTTGAGGGTGGAGGGAGACAGCCTTTCGCTCCAACCCTTGCTGCAAGAAGGAAAGCACAGACCCTATCGAACATCTTTGTGGGTCTTCTCGGCGAGAAGAACACCACTCGACGAACAGGTTCCACTTCAGGGCGTACACACATCTCGTGGACGGTGCCCGTGCTGAAGTGATGGTGTTAAGTACCTCTGGGGGTAAGTCACCTAGAACCTCCACTTCCCGTCCAGGAACCAGACATGGAGTTTCCAGAGGTCCGGACGCGGGTGCCATAGGGTGCCCCGTCTCTGAATCAGAAGATCCTTCCTCAGAGGAATGGGCCAGGGAGGGACTGTCACGAGGAGCATGAGTTCTGGGAACCAAGTCTGGCTGGGCCAAAAAGGAGCCACCAGAAGGACCTGCACAGAGTCTGCGCAAGTAGGCACACGGGGGAAACACATATTTGTGGTGGCCCCGGGGGCCAGCTGTGTGCCAGTGCATCCATGCCGAGTCCCCAAGCCTGATGGTCTAGATGAGCCAGTGAGACGGGAGACCGTACAAGCGGGACCAAAGGGACCATAGGCGTACCCGGAGTGGGGCAGCGAGGTGGAACACAGGGATGCGGCTCGGGAGGCTCTCTCTGGGAGGCGGCCCGTTGCGGGGTCTGAGTGCGCTGTGCAACACTTACCTGGTTCCATGGGGCAGGAGGTGCAGGAGGCAGCTTGATTGCGTTCTCGAACCACACACTGCTGCCCGCTGGCGATAGAAGAGGTGGATGAGAGGGGTGAGGAATCTCCCCTCCCACTGCTCTCCAAGCCCTCTTCGGACCCAGAGGTGAAAGAAACCGCTCTATTGAAAATTTGGGTACTGCTGTTTGAGGTCGGCGGCGGAACACAAACAAAAGGAAACAGAAGATTTTCCACCCAGCCCTCTTCCGGGGGAGGGAGCGGTGCGGTCGACGTCTCCTGGAGAGCAGTCCCATCCATCTCTGGGTCGCCCGTCCTAGGGCCGCTTACCATCTTGAAAAAGACGTGATCTATCTGTGGAAGCTCTTTTAGGGACTGCTCTCACTGGTGCTGATACACGCAGGGGAACAGTCAATGCGAACACAGACAGGAATGTGCACCTGTCTGTGCGCTGTCTCTCTCTCTCTCGCTGGCAGGTCGTACCAGCTGTAAAAACAGCTTTTGAGCGCTCTGAATGGCACACCTTACCAGCTGTTATAACAGCTTTTTTGTTTGCTCAAATCCGGAAAAAACTGGAGAGATCCAGAAAGGCTTGTTGAATTCACACTCTGTTGTTTGAAAGCATTGAACTGCTTGGCTCTGAAGCAAAAAGCTGAAAGTGCAATCACACCTACTGCTCAGTATATACCCGCGCAGCGAGGCTGAGCAGCTGATGCACATGATTGCACGCCAATGTGCATTGGCTTTTTTAGTTTCACCCTAAGTAGATTGGCCTCTCTAGCGAGATTCCTATTCGTCGGTCATGACTTATGTGAGAGTTACCGACTGAAATGCTAATGACATATGGTTGTAATATAGCATAACAGTAATTGATCTCCAAAGGGCTTTTCAACCATTCTTTTATATTGTTTCATAGTCTAAACTCATCAAAATGAAGAGGGTAAGAGGCACTGGAAATGTGCAGTTTTGTTTTTGCTAGCATGAATAGCGAATTATTAAACGTGTCTGATTTCATCCCTTGACATTATGTGTTTACACTTGAGAACAAATATGTAGCTCACAATGAACTGAGTATAAGTGATACTGTTGATTTATTTGCGATATGAATAATATTATTGTGACAACAGCATATTATCCAGTCCATAGGGATTTGCTCTTTTCTCTATCAAGATTGGAGCATGGCATGAAAAATGCCTGCTTTTATTTCCATAATGACAAAGATTTGATGCTGGCAAAGTGAAGCAAAGCACATCTATCATGGAAGTTCTACATTGTAATAAAAAATCTTATCAGCAGCTGCCATCCATAGCTGTGATAATGTGTGAAATATGATTAGGTGGAGCTGCTAGTGACTATACCTGACACTGATAATAATAGAGAACCTTTGAATATGATTTACATGTTATTGAATAATACCATCAAGCTCATTGTTTTCTCTTCTTTCCCAGGAAAAGTAGCTATTATAAGCACATACTGTATTCAGGTATAATTTACTCATTTGTTTAACTTTATGTCCTGAGCTTCAGACCTCTTTAAATCATGATGTTTGCTTTGACATATTTAAGACATTAGCCCCTACATTTGTAATGCATGAGCAGGGAAGAGGAGAAGTGAGAATCCAAATGCAAGCACAATTTATTTTTAAAAAGAAGAAAAAAAGATAACCTAGTCCTGGAAAAGGAATATACTCCAAAAAGAGAAACGTCTCGGTTACATATAGTAAGTTAGTTTATTTAGATAGGGACAGATACAAATAACATAGATAAGCTTTAACAGTCATCTGATGTATGTATCATAGTGTTTTTTAGCTAAAGCTAATTCACGACACTTATCCCCAGTAAGGCTTTTTGAACAAAACAATTCAGTTTAACATTATTAAAAATAAGAAGACCAGACAGAGAGAATGAAATACAATGAAAGAAAATAATAATAATAATAATAATAATAATAATAAAAGGGCAGAGAATATACAGATTGGGCAAAGTGTAAAAATTTATATGAGAGCAAGATTGTTCCTGAATTAACCACGATTTGGTGGTTTTTTTTTTTTTTAATGAGGCTAATCTCGGGATACATTTCAAGTGGTCTGGCAGAGAATTCCATAATTTTGCCCCTTTTACTGAAAAAGCAGCCAGGGCAAATGATGTTCTTCGAAAAGGGATACTGCAATTGTCTTTTGACGCTGATCAGGTGATGGATCTGGTATTTTGCTGTCTTGTTATTGTTTTGCAGAGCGGTGGTGGAGCAGCGTCATTTAGATTTGAAGACCAGTTTAACCAGATGCAAGGAGATAAAATTAGCAAAACTTAAAATCGTACATTTACTAAGAATTTGGCAGTGATGAAATCTTATTCTCTTCTTGTCCAGAACTTTCAAAGCCCGGTTATAAAGACACTCTATGGGCCCTATCTTGCACCCGGCGCAAATGACATTGTACACTGACGCATGTATCATTCCTATTTTGCACCCGCGCAAAGCGCACTTTTCCCTCCACAGACACACGTCGGTTAACTAATACACTTGCGCTACCCGGGGCGGTTCAGCGCAAAGAGGAGGCGTGTTCCGGCGCAAACTTTCCCTCATGCTGTTTTGCTGTTCTATAAAACAATTGCGCCACTGACCAGAAAAAACCTAGTCTAAAGTCAATGGCGCGTTGCGCGTACATTCAGATGCTATTTTAAGCGCGCATGCTTGGCCATAATACAGATTGTGAACAACGCGCATACACTGTAGATGATTCTCTCATCTACACAGATGCATTTAACTTTTTGCAAATGATACATTATTATAAGGAAAAATATTAAAACACGAGGGAAATCATTGTTGTGTCCATGACGATGGGGAATTTAAGCTTACACATTTACCCAAATTATTATATGCATGTTTAACCGAAGCTAATTTGGGTGGGTTTGTCCCAACCCCAATGTCACTTCTCTTTCTTTTACGGCCCTGGCGAGAACATCGATCTCCTCGGCTGAGAACCGATTCTGAAGCGCGCCTGGTAAATGCGCCGTTACAATAGTATTGCGCCATGGAACAAGCGCACCTCGTTCATCATGCTCTTAAAGGGAATGTGATATAAAGCTCTTATTGGTTTGTTTCCCGTTACGCCCAAACCACACCTATGAATAATGAAGGCAGCTACTTCAGACCAACCCCTTTTAGATTTGTGCCAGGCGCAAGAGGCATTTATCCCGCCGGGAAAATAGCAACAGCGCCGGGATCCGCCCACAAAGTTACTTGCGCTTTGCGCTTTGACACTTGCGTTTCAGATCGTTAAAATCGGGCCCTATGGCTTTGACTGATGACTGATGAGCTTGGGACCATGTAGTTAAGCCGTAGGACATGTGTGAGAGAATAGAATTTAAAAAAATAAAAGCACAGTCAAGCAGTTTCTTATTATCATAAAACAGCTCAAGTTGGGCTTAATGGTTTTACAGATTTTCTTAATATGACTTTTAAAGTTCAACTGAGAGTCTAATTATTCCGAGATACTTCACTTCAGGTACTTATTCAATAAGTTCCCCGTTAATTTTGCATATCCGCATATTAAGTTCAAAAGTTGTTTTAGAGGTAGTTTGTTTAAGGTTAAACAAGATGAGGCCATCCAAGATGATATTTTTTCTAAGTTAGCATTTAGTTTGTCAGCCACAGAGATACAGGTATTACCAGATGCATACACTACTGTATCATCGGCATACATCTGTAGACCTATATCTGGACATACTACATCTGGCAAATCATTAATGTAGAGACTGAAGACTGATATTTAACCCTCGTTCCCTGAAGGAGGGAACAGAGACGTAGTTGACGTGTCAACTGATTGGGATTGGGTGCCTGATTGGGAGCCTGTCATCTTCGAGTACTGTTAAAACGAGCCAATGCACATTGGTGTGCAAGATCTGCATCTCACACTCCGCCCCGCGGCACGGGTATAAATACGGAAGTGGATGCACGCACCAGATGTTTTTCACTGAGGAGCCGAGCGCAGCCCGGAGTCAGCGGTGGTACAGCAATGGTGGCGACGGGACTACGTCTCCGTTCCCTCCTTCAGGGAACGAGGGTTACATACGTAACCGTAATGTTCCCTTTCAGTCGCTCACGTTCGATGTAGTCGACGTGTCGACTGATTGGGATCCCAATTAAAACGCCACTAGTGGTGCCACCTTCCAGTGCAGGGACAAAAACCTTCTGATCCCCCCGCATTATTTGAGGCGGAGATGGGACAGGGCTTAGGCCAGGGAAGTCACTGCTGTTCCACAAGACCACTGGGAAAGCATTCTCTTTCGTTGGAAAGAAATATACTGCGGAAGCCACATCCTGCCTGTAGGGAGGTAACATATGCACATATGGATACACATATGGACTGGATGGATAACGGGCAGTACAACATATGGAATGTCACTGGGGTGGCTCCAGCCTATAACAGGGGAAGACTCAAATGGTCAGTGACGTCAATGCGGGCTCTGCCAAGGGAAGACTACACATATGGGATCGCCATAGGGATCACAACATATGGACCCAGGTTCCACAGGTTCCACCAGTGCATACGAGTGCAAGGCCTGGTTTCGGACGCTTCGCCACGTCCGTAGCCGAAGGGAACCAGGAGTGCAACAACTTAGAACACAAATACAGGAACAACGACCAAAAAACACAAGTGAAACACAGGGGTATAAATACACTGGAAACACAAGGGCTAACCAGGCACAGGTGAAGGATATTTATAACTATGGTAACAAATGAGAGTAACTACTAACTAGGGAGACTAACAATGAAACAATGGAAACAGGAACTAACAACACAGGAACAATGGGAACAAATCACTTCAAAATAAAAGCCATATTGCGCCAGAACACTCACCACACACCAGCTTACTAGTGGAAAGGAGACAGTGATTAATCCAATCAGTATATGGGGATGATTAGGAAGCCATGATGGGCAGAGGTCAAGTGGCAAATTTGGAATTTTGGGATTTTTAATGACCACAGAGAGTCAGGACCTTGGTTTAACGTCTCATCCGAAGGACGGTACTTTTTGACTGTATAGTGTCCTCATCACTATACTGGGGCGTTAGGACCCACACGGACCACACGAAGAGCACCCCCTGCTGGCCTCACTAACACCTCTTTCAGCAGCAACCTGGTTTTCTCAGGAGGTCTCCCATCCAGGTACTAACCAGGTACTGCTTAGCTTCAGTGGGCAACCAATCTTGGGCTACAGGGTGATATGGCTGCTGGCTATATATATATATAATGTAATGACTTAAACACTGAATCGACCAGTAACTATTGGCAGTTATTCATTGCTTATGACGGTTATCACTGCATTCACCTCACACCACTAAAGAAACATAGAAACAAAGCGTTCATAAACATCTGCTGAGTGGGTTTGGAATGACCCTTCAACATGGCTTCCATGATGGTTTTCTCTTCTATCCCCTTAGTTGTCATTATTTGTGCCTTTTGAAACACTGTAAATTGAAAACGCCTGCTCAGCTCTGCTCATTCCATGCAATATGGTTAATCTGTTCAAGACAGATCACGCTTCTGTAAAGCCAGGCAAAATGCAAAATGTTTGGCTCACCAAGCTATCACATCTCTTATTCTAAAATTGATTCATATTTTCATAGGTCAAAGAAATTGCACCTTAAAATTATCCCATTACAGATCTCTGCCATTATGAGATTGCCTCTGGCACATTCACTGAAATAAGCCATTATGCACAGAAAGCAGGGAGTCTGTTTTTTATCAGGATTCATCATAACTTCTATTGATTCTACACAACCCTAATTTTAAAAGTTCATTGCATTAATTAGTCCGTAAACCCAGCAAAGAATGAGTGCTAAATTATTTTACATGACTTGATGGCTCCATGTAAGTTTTATTATCTAAAAAATTAAATGTGTTTTCGGACTGTGCAAAGCTTAGTCAACACCTGTAGATGGCTTGTCTTGATGTGTCTGAATCCATTTCTAATTAAGGGCACTTCTAATGCTGATTGGAAAGGAACCTATAGTATGACAGATATACATTGATTGATTTTTTTTTTTTTCATCTAATTTGATATGCAATTTACTGGGTAATAGTTCACTGGCATGAACTGTGCTTATCAACAGAATTCTTTTAAAACTACTTTTTAAAATCTAAAATAGAAGATTTGACCATGCCCACTGTGCAAAGTTACCTCCAGATGACGTAGTTTCAACGTTGTGCTTGTCCGTCCTATGTCTGTATCAGGAGGGTGCAGACTGTGACGCCAATCAACGTATTTTTCCGACGTCTACCGAACTTCCTGTATGGACTTCCACAGGACTTCTGTTTAAGGGCTAAATGTAGTCCAGATATGGTCGTTGTGGACGTCTCATTTTGGTCCCCTATGGGTGCAGACTGTAACGCCAGACGACGTCTTTTTTGTCGTCCAACAAACGTCCTGTATAAACGTCCGTAGAATTTCTGTATAAGGGCTAATTATACTCCAAATGTGGTCACTGTGGACGTCACATTTTGATACCTTAAAGGTGAAGACTGTGACGCCAAACGACGTCTTATTTAGTCGTCCAACAAACGTCCTGTATTAACGTCCAGAGGACCTCAGGAGGTGTAGACAGTGCTTTTATACTGCACTGTTCATAACCTTTGTCTTATTTTAACTGTTCCAGTTCATTTTTCTGTAGCTTCATTTGATTGCTTTCCTTTCCACCACATAACTGGAAACACATTCCAATGTAGCCTAATCCATCCATTTCCAGTTCAAACCTGCCTCTGAGCCAAATGCTACAGGAAAATTAACTGGTACAGAAAACAGGCCCTCCATCCTCTGGAAAGGGATAGGCATACAGTTGTGCACAGAGGTTTAAGAAATCAATTCAATCCCCACTCATTTTATTTTTTATTTTTTGTAAATCACTGTATGATCTGTACAATTTCAGTTAAACACAACTATCACACAAGTGCTAAACAAGACGCAAATGTTGAGTGACTGAGTCACTGACTGCTGTGTGTGTGTGTGTGTGTCATTATATAAATATATATATATATATATATATATATATATATATGTGTGTGTGTGTGTGGGTGTGTGTGTGTAATTTCACTTAAATGCCAATGAAGATTACATTTAACTGAACTTAAATATACAAGCTTGATAAAAATTATCATTCTACAAGAAAATTTCAAATGGCACTTAGAGGCTTTTGCATCTGAACTCTTGTCTTCATATATATATATATATATATATATATATATATATATATATATATATATATATATATATATGCGTGTGTACATGATCAGTGACTATGTGGAGTAGTGAACCCTCCACTTCTTTGTGGTGCGTGTTTAAGGTGTTCTGAGGTGAAAGTTCTAATGGAGTCCTCCGTAGCAGTTTGGTCGAACTTCATAACTCCATCTGCAGAAGTACAAAAACACACATAATTACTATCATACAAAGGCACTCTGCAGTCATACATCAAGTCACTCATTCTTTTTTTATCTGGCCTTACCTTGTAGTGCTCTGTATATTTTTGTGTTTCCGAAAGGCCTCTTGCCGTTTTGCCCCCTCCCCTTCATATTAAAAGATGCCATTACGGCATTAGAGAAGAGTCTAAAGGAAAATAATTTACATTTAGAAATCAATAGGAGAAAGTATGTTCTGTGGCCACAAACGCATACACAAATAAAATTCTGTATACACACAGTCATGTCAGTCAGCGGGGTTTACGCCATGGAGGTATTAATATAACTGGAGACAGTGAGAAGCTCCTCCCCCTCCCATCCATTTCTATGCATTTCTAGCAAACTCAGCCTAAACGGGCTGAAATTGGCCGCCACCATGATGGATATTTGTGGGCTTAATTCCGGGGTCAAAAGTAATTTCCTATCATCTGTCTCGGTAGCCAATAAGGTGCTCCATCAATGCATGCATCAATGCATGGATGGCCAATGAAACTGATTGTGATTCAGACATTGAAAAAAACAAAGCACCTGGACATTACACAAAATCCATACTGTGTGTACTAACGTACCTGTCAAGGGCTTTGTGGACTCAGTCCTTGGTGGTCTTTCCACCAACTTTTGATATTTGCAGCACCTGTTAGAATAACTTCATTAGTCAGTAAGGTTGACTGGCCCTCCCCAAAATAAACTAACAATGAGTGAGTGCATTGTATTGGATAAAGCTATCTTTTACTTCCATACTTATACAACTACCAAAGCATCCTAGGCCTCTGCATCATGGAGACATTCCTCTTCACGGTCAAAGTCCTCCATAGTCTCCATCTTTTCTATGTTTACTGGTGAACTGGCAGGTTGGCTTTGCTTTAAGCAAGTTCTTATGTCAGCGAGTATGTCTAGGACTTTTTTCTGGTACACTGAAATCAATAAACACAAATGAAGATCACAATCAGTCATCTCCAAAGTTATGGGAACAGCAAGGCAAATTTCTTTCTTTTTGTTGTACATTGAAGACATTTGGGTTTAAGATAAAAATACGAATGTGAGACTAAAGATCAGAATGCCAGCTTTCAATTCCTGGTATTTACAGTACATCTTGATCTGTTAAACAACTTATATCACCCCTTGTATGGGAACATGTGATTGACAGGTGGTTCTCGTTGCCCACATGTTTACTTTTAGGTTGATTGTTAGAACATTAAATAGTGCTGCATGACTAGTGTTTATTTTAGCCTTGAGTTTTACCTATACAGTTTGCATTTTTATGACCAACATTATGTTTTGTGGAGCCCGTTCTCATCCTTTGGCGGCATATGTGACGCCATATGACAAAACGGCGAAATACTACGCACATGGCACCCTTTAGCGTGAATATAACACGCGAACTCAAGGCGTCATAAAGTTGACTGGCATCCTTTAGCGTGAATATGTGACGCAGACCCTACCCCACACCTAAACCTACCCATCACAGTGCGTGTTATATTGTCGATAAAGGGTGCCATGTGCGTAGTATTTCGCCGTTTTGTCATATGGCGTCACATATGACGCCAAAGGATGAGAATGCGTTAGTTTTGTGATGTTAGTGGGTCACTGGCATAAAACAGTTGCAAGCAAGGGTTTGCAAACATTCTGTTATGTTATTGTTATGTTATCATATTTTAGTTTTCTTTATGACAAAGGCAGTGGCAGGCCACAAAAAACACGGCATTAGTCAGTTTAAAATATTGCCATACAGAGAACCAAGCCATAGTGGCCTTGGAATGTGGGATTTTTAAAGTGCAATCATGGCCAGATCATTGGGCAACCAACAACGGCCAAAATAAAACCCCAGCAAATGTACAAAACATGTAGCGGAATGATGTTAGCTGCTACTTGTTAATCTTCGGTGCCGTGCGAAAGTTGTTTTCAAAAGTAGGCTAACTATGGCCAATGTTTAGCTAACGCTAGCTAGGGGAGATTCACTCCTTCCACCACAACAGGTTTAGGTAGGCTAGTTTAAGACAATAACGCTAAAACAGCTAAAATTAGTAAAGCATTATTTAACATAAACTTCACTAAGTTGACCGAACCTACCTTGAAAACAAGGATTTTTCAGATCTAGGCCTATCTCTTGCTTGAAGTTGCTGTCGTTCACTTTTCCTGTGGTGTTTCCTGTGGAACTACCATACTGCAGGCGGGACTTCCTGTTTCATATATATATATATATATATATGCGGACCAATTCCGGACGTCATCACGACGTGCAAACAACTTTTGCTTTAGACCTAGGCTACTAATGAATCACGTTGAAAAACAATGTTATTATTTAACATTAAAAAATGCATTCACAAAGCTAAGCATGTCAATGATTAATGCCTCAGTCAATCAAACATTTCCCTACATTCATTGTTCATGTCAATTTCCTGCACCTGTCTTAGACGTCCACATGGCGTCACAGTCTGCACCTTCAGGGAACCAAAATCTGACTTCCAAACATGACGTAGAAAATACCTCATTTGGAGGTAACTTTGCAAACCTAGATCATGTCGATTTCCTGCACCTGTCTTAGACGTCCACATAACATCCAGAAAATTACCTATTCCGGCGTTCAAATATTGAACATTATATTGACGTCCAGGTGGGGTCATAGTTAGATGTCCAAATAGCGGACCTAGCCTGCACGTTGCATAAAGGTCAAAAATTGGTCTTGGACCGACTGACGCAATATAGACATGATCTGCCTGTCCAATAGACGTCTGATGTTTAGTGGGTGGGCATGAACAGACTTGACCAAATCAGCACCAACACCAGGGATACACCAGGGATACACCAGGGATACACCAGGGATACACCAGGGATACACCAGGGATACACCAGGGATACACCAGGGATACACCAGGGATACACCAGGGATACACCAGGGATACACCAACAGCAGGGATACATAAATCCAATACACGACAAAGTAACATAGCAAACAAATGGGCTTAAATACAGGACTATAGGGATCACCTGACAAAAACAACCAATGAGAACATGACACACGAAACAGGGAAAGCACAATATATGAGGGCAAGGTCGTCACATGACAAGAAGCCAGGAGACTTGACTTTGACTAAACTTCAAAATAAATGACATGAACACTAATCAGACCCAAAACCAACCTTGACACTTGGACCACAGTTAAAGTCTTGTCTGAATTTTCCTTTACTTTCTATTAAAAAGACTAAAGGTGACTGTGCTTATGAGGTAGTTGCTCTCCATTTGGATCTTAGATCGGTGGACTCTGTGGACATTTTTAAAAAGCAGCTAAAACTCACTTGTTTAAACTTGCTTTTGTCTAAATTGTGACCTTTTTTTTTTATGTATGTTATTCTTATTTGTGATTTCTCTTTTATATTTTTGATTAACAGAACCTTGTGATGCTTGCTCTGGAAAGGTGCTATATAAATAAAAAATGTCTTACTAATACATAATATTTATAGCTATTTCAACCTAATCCAAACTGTTTTTGCTAAATTGGTTGATTCTGAGATTTTAAATGTTTTTAAGTTGAGAAAGATCAATTCATGTAGGTGTTGCCACACAAAGAATTTTAGAGTAACATTTTTTTGTCTACAAATAGACATTATATTAATTGTTTTTTAATTTTTGCATTTTGAAGAATCTGAATTCGTTCTGAAGCCACAATAAATGGACTGAGAATCTGTTTCATATTGATCTTGATCAAATTTAAAACAAACCAAGAACAACAACAAAAAAGTGTACATTCTACTACACAAAAAACATTCAGCAAAATGTTTGTATTTCTGCCCTGGCTAGAATGCTGAGGTTTAATTTGAGTCATCATTGCCTGAGCTGAGGAAAACAGAATAAATAAACATATTCAAGGTGACAACCAGTTGTCATCTCACTGAGTGCAGGGAGCGTGCATGGAATGAATTGTTGAGGGGAACAAATGAGATTGGTGGTGGAGAAAAGGCAGAGCCTGTGATTGGATAACAGATGAGGATGGTTCAGTGGTTTCCTGTCTGGCTTTTGGACTGTGATGGATGGTAAAACCAGGTGTCACCTGGGATTGCCTTTTCCTTACCTCCACTCACACCCTTCTGCAAATTTGCTCTGTCTCGCTCTCTTAATCTCACACAAACAACCCCCCACCCCCTCACCTCACTATCCGTCTCTTCTTTCTCACAATCTCTTTTCCAACTTGTTTGTACTGCAATACAAGGAAAAGCTAAAAAAAAAAAAGTAATATCGCACCAAATAAGAGAAAAGATATAGAGTCTGTCCAACAATTCCCTGATATGAATGTGTTTCAATTCAAAGTATGAATCCTTTTCTCCTGTGCTACAAAAAAAGTCGTTAGAAATACGGTGATGCTGACATGCACATGTGGCCATGTTATCATATGACAAAAATAATATGCACTAATTTTATTAGTTCATCGCTCTGTTTATATATAAGCAATGATGGGCATAGATGTATTTTTTATTTACCAGTTATTCTAGGAACTATCGTATTTTCTTAGAAGAAAATAACACACGAGTCTACTGTATTACTTGCAGGAACTTTGTTAACATCTTGAGCCGCAAACGCAAACGCAATCAAAACAAAACATTCATCCTCCTGTCATGACGTAATCCTCCACACATTACCGTATTATTGCAAACATCCCACAGAACAGCACATCAGACCACTTTTAGATCTCTTTCTAGAGTTTAGGAATAATATTATCTACTGTTTTTGTAGCTAAGTATCAACAAATTATCTTTTTAGACTAGTGGATAGTTTTTTTTATACTAACAGTAAATAAAAAGGGTTGTTTAAAAAAAATTACTAAATGAAAAACTAAAAAATATTGACGAAATTGACAAAATTTTCCATCATTTATGAGAAACGTTCCCCCGCCATTGACAGCATTTTCCAGCTTTACATGTTTTCACTGTTATATGACACATTCTGAAAGAGCACTGAATTTCCTGATCAAAACACAGTTGAGGAAGAAGCAGAAATAAGCGATGAATGCATCCGAAATCGCATACTTCCCAAAAGTAGTATGTCTGAATTCACAGTACTCCAAAAGTTGGCAAAATTAACCTGGATGACACACTGGCAAGATTCTGAAGTGTGCATTTTTGATGGACACTTTCCATGAAGCCACAGGAGAGGATTTGTGAATGGCATTGAAGCAACGCAACTGACACTGGGTCACATGATAATGACAACATGCCGAATGTAGTATGTCCAGATTACATTCAAACTACACATTCGTTAAAAAAATTCTGTATTATAAATTTTTCAAAGCTTGGACCTTGGAATCTATTTCATGATTTGCGTTCTTTTTGTGTTTTGTGCAAATGAGCGGACGGATCGCATTAAGGGATTTCTGTTGGAACGGTGTCTTGTTAGCAGCCCCTAAGTTAATAACTGATGAACGTTGCGACGGAAGCGAATCAATCAAAACTAACTTTAGCTGGACAATAACTTTATTCTAGTGCTGCTGTAAAGCCAAAACAATTTCTGTTACTTTAATTTCCTATTATATCACTGTAAAGCTGCTTTGAAACAATCTATATTGTTAAAAGCGCTATTTAAATGAAGGTGACTTGACTTGACATTCATACTATATAGAACTTACTTTGTTAGTGGCCGTGAAGTAATACCTTATTCAGAATAAGTACCTACTCAAGAGAGAATGCGGTTTCAGACACAGCCCATGGCATATATAAACAGATACATATGTAAAATAATGTGATCATCAACATTAAGGGCCCTATTTTAATGATCTAAGCGTACGGTCTGAAGCGCAAGGCGCAAGTTCACTTAGGGTGTGTCCAAATTTGCTAGTTTAACGACCAGAAAAATGGTTGGCGGACTCAGCGCATGGTCTAAAAGGGTTGTAGGGTTGTAGGGTATATCAGAAAGGTGATCAGCTCATCCTTGAGTTGCGCTGGGGTCAGGCAGATCAGACAACAGCACGAGAAAGTAGCCACTAGGCCTATGTCTGATTTCTAAGGAATTGATGGCAAAATTTTGGAAGAAACCGTACAGCACCTAAAAACATCAACCTGCGCCCTTGACTCACTTCCCACATCTTTTTTCAAAAATGTGTTACACAGCTTAGAAGCAGATCTCCTAGAAGTGGTAAATGCCTCACTTCTCTCTGGGAGTTTTCCGACCTCCCTGAAAACTGCTGTTGTCAAGCCCCTCCTGAAAAAGAGCAATCTGGATAAGACCATATTAAACAACTATAGACCGATCTCAAGTCTTCCTTTCATAGGCAAGATCATTGAAAAAGTTTTCTTCAATCAGCTTAACAAATTCTTAAGCTCGAATGGATACTTTGACCATTTTCAATTTGGTTTCCGACCGCACCACAGTACAGAGACCGCGCTCATAAAGATAATAAATGTTATTCGCTTAAATACTGATACAGGCAAATTATCAGTGCTGGTACTACTCGACCTCAGTGCTGCATTTGACACTGTCGATCACAAAATACTTCTTGACAGGCTGGAAAACTGGGTCGGGCTTTCTGGGATAGTCCTAAAATGGTTCAGGTCATACTTAGAGGTTATTATGTGAGTATAGGAGACCATAAGTCTGAGTGGACATCCATGACATGCGGAGTCCCTCAAGGCTCAATTCTTGCGCCACTCCTATTCAACCTGTACATGCTCCCAATGAGCCAAATAATGAGAAAGAACCAAATCGCTTACCATAGCTATGCAGACGACACACAGCTCTACTTATCCCTATCGCCTAACGATTACAGCCCCATTGACTCCCTTTGCCAATGCATTGATGAAGTAAACAATTGGATGTGCCAAAACTTTCTTCAGTTAAACAAAGACAAAACTGAAGTCATTGCGTTTGGAAACAAAGATGAAGTTCTCAAGGTGAACGCATACCTTCAGTCTAGGGGTCAAACAACTAAAAATCAAGTCAGGAATCTGGGTGTGTCTCTGGAGTCAGACCTTAGTTTCTGTAGTCATGTCAAAGCAATAACTAAATCAGCATACTATCACCTGAAAAATATTGCAAGAATTAGATGCTTTGTTTCCAGTCAAGACTTAGAAAAACTTGTGCATGCTTTCATCACCAGTAGGGTGGATTATTGTAATGGACTTCTCACTGGCCTTCCCAAAAAGACCATAAGACAGTTGCAGCTCATACATAACGCTGCTGCTAGGATTCTGAGCAGAACCAGAAAATATGAACACATCACACCAGTCTTCAGGTCTTTATACTGGCTGCCAGTTACATTTAGGATTGATTTTAAAGTATTATTACTGGTATATAAATCATTCAATGGCCTAGGACCTCAATACATTGCAGATATGCTCACTGAATACAAACCAAACAGATAACTCAGATCATTAGGATCACATCGGCTAGAAATACCAAGGGTTCACTCTAAGCATGGCGAGTCCGCTTTTAGCTACTATGCCAGCCGCAGCTGGAACCAGCTTCCAGAAGAGATCAGATGTGCTCCTACAGTAGTCACATTCAAATCCAGACTCAAAACACATCTGTTTAACTGTGCATTTACTGAATGAGCACTGTGCAACTGTTCGTCCGACTGTTTGTACTGTATTTTATTTTATGTTTTAATTATTCTGATTTCATTTGATTATTTCTGTATTTTATCTTTTATTCTAAACTGTTTTAATTATTCTGATTCTTTTGATTATTTTAATTTCTTCTATGTAAAGCACTTTGAATTACCATTGGGTATGAAATGTGCTATATAAATAAACTTGCCTTGCCTTGCCTTGCCTTGTCCCTATTCTTAATGAGTAATTGGTGTGTTTTGGGCATAACGTGAAATGAACCAACCAGAGTCTCATTTCCCATTCCCTCTAAAAGCCAGTTGCACTCGCGCCATGAGGGTTTGCTATTTACATGGTGGAATTTGCAAGCAGAAAAACTGAACACTTCTCCAGAGAGCAAATGGATCTGCTCGTGCGCGAGGTTAAAGCGCACATCTACGGGACAAGCCGGTTTCCACCATATCTTTATGTACAGTACACAGCATTAGTCTTTTACATTGTAATCTTATTTTAGAGGAGGTTAATATTTTATTTTAATATTTGGCATGTTTGTGTGCTGCTGCGCATCACTGTGCATTTAATAAGCAGAGTGTACGCGCATGGTGGACCCACCTGTAGGTGCACATTACTAACACGTAAGGGTGTCAAATCGAAATCGATCAAAATTAATTCACAATCTCGAACTTCGAATTAAAAAATGGAATCGTCGATGCTGCCACGCCCCCATGTCACGTCCGGTCGTCGTGCCAAGCGGGAAAAAACACGCGTGTTGAAGTGCTGCAGGTCTATGGTCAACCTCCTCTAACTTACCTACAGCCACTCAAAAGATAGCATGGCAACTGCAGATGCAGGAGACCCATCGACAGAACTTGAACCCCCTCCTCTTTCATGGAAATCGCAGGTGTGGACGTATTTTGGATTTCCAGTGAGTTATGTTGACAACGATCGCGCTTCAGAAAAGCCAAGTTTGCTGACATCCCAAGTCTCGCGGAAGTTTATTGATAGCGGCTCCCTGATGCACGCAAATTAGTTAAAATCGTCCGGAATCTAGAGTGAGCGAGCAAGAGCGCGCATGCGAGACAGAAAAAACTGTGCTCCAAACCATATAGCACGGGCACGGCAGAGATGGAGAGAGCGAGAGACCTTGCGTGTGTGCTTCATGAAGCGCAAGTAAGACAGAGAGCATCCTGATTGGCCGGTTTCGGCTTTAAAAAAAAGTAAATGTAAAAATCGAGGATCGAAACGAACCGTGACCTTAGAATCGGAAATTTAATCGAAACGAGGATTTGGAGAATCGTGACAACCCTACTAACACGCTGTTTAAATAACAAAATAATGGCGCAGTCTATTTCAGTTGCCTGAAAATAGCAACACACCAACAATGCGCCTGAACACACCTCGTTTTCAGACCAGTACACCTATGGGCGCACAAATGGGCGTAAATGCATTTGCTATTTAAACAACGTGGCGCAGGACATGAAAATTATAACTGCTTCAGGCTGAAACTAACAAAGAAACACTTGTCGCGCTTGGCGCTGCATTGCCCCGGGTGTATGATGGGCCCTATACAGCATTAAATCAAAACGGCCTAATGTTATCAAATGAAATATCGACCCAGGGCGAGCTACAGGATTGTCTAAACTTTGGGGGTTTTGTTGGACTCGATCTACTTAATCTATGTTTTGATCATTGTTCTGAATCCAGACGTAGTCTTTGACAAAAACATGATTTTTTCAGCTTTTTGCTCAAAATGTTGCTTTTTTATGAAACTTACCCACGGTCAAATGTTGATTAAAAAAAAAAGAATGCATAAAGCTAGAATTAAAAAAAATTGTCTGTTCTTTTTTTGTGGTATATTGCATGTTCTGATATTCATACAACAAAATATTCTGGGGGCCACAAAACTTTTGCAAAAATGCTGGTGCTGGCTGCCAACTTTTTTCAAAAACGCTGGCAGACAAAGAGTTAATAATAAAAACTATAAAAGCATCTCACTGATACTAAAATAACATGGGGCCAAGATACAATAAAAGGTCCAAATTACTCTAGCCCATCATCAGTGCTATAAAGTAATGCATTTTAATTGTTTTGGAAAAACATATGCATACAGATGTGAACAGGTTAATTATTTAGATGCTAAATGTAACATTGCATTGAAAACAAAGTCATTGGCACAAATTTGTCATTCCATTGGCAACAGTATTAGTCCACATTCTGCCACCACATTCCATTTCAAAATGGATAAATATTTCAGCATCACTTTGGAGTTCCATGACTAATATGGCTTTGAGAAAAGCCCATGGTTTGCCTTATTGTTTTCCAGGTCTGTGGTTGTATAGAATAATAATTGTTTGCCTAAAGCTTCTGATTACTGAGAGAGCAGATACGTCTTTATAATGATACAATATGATGTGATTGAGTTTTATTTTCCTGGAAATTATTGGTGGACTAATGCTGATCTACTTGCTGTGATGAAAAATGAATATTGTCAGATTGATAATGACATCAATGCTTTTGGTTCTTAGTTAATGTAATCGCAATTTGTTTAATAGCTGGTTAGAGTAATTATTGTTTTCATTTATCAAGCATAGCCAAGAATGGAAATAAATCCTATCTTAATTTTCTACAGTCCACTAACTATTAAAATTTCACACGTGAGCTGCCTTTATCTGCGACCTTTATATATCAAAGACATCATTAGAATGATATCTCAAAGCATTCTGAGGGAAAACAGGCCTTTGACAATGTCTAATGATAAGATGAATGCATGCTATATTAAGAATTTAAAAAATGTGTGTGAATATGTTACAATCATCATGAATAGAATCCCTCCTCATTGCTGTTCCTTTCAGAATCTTTTCTTTTTATCTGATAACCTTTCTTGTTCTTCTGGTGTGCCTTTAACCCTCAGAAATGATTGCGTTAGAAGAGAGATTGTGTTTGGTGTCTCTCTCAGATCATTTGTCTCATGTGTCAGCTTCAGTTGGAGTGTGTGGAGAGAGTGATATTCAGGCCAAACACGAGGCACTGGGCTTGTCACACTCTGTTAGGGCCGGCTGATGTGTTAAATGCCAGGTGATGTGCGCAGACTGGCAGCTTCTCACACCCCCTCTACAATGATGACACTCTGACATCTGTTACGCTCAAAGTCATCTCACTTCTTTCATCTCACTCTCCCTCTCATCTCCACCTCTCCTCTTCTCTTTTTCTACCACATTTAGCATTCAAATCCAGAAAATATTGTCAATTGCACAATAGCATATTGCACAACATTACTTGATTGAATGTAATAATATTTTTGACATTGTGATAGTGACAGACAATGAAATTGCTAGAATTTGATTTGAGGGTCCTCAAATAGCTTTGGTAAAATGATAATGATAAAATCAGTTTGCTTTAAGCAGTCAGCAAGACAATACAGTATATGGAAAGCCTAAAAATATATAAAATATATAATAATTGCAATCTTTATATTGTCAATTTGTAACTTTATTTCTTACAATGTGACTTAATAAATATTTAAGGATCCACTGTAGGCAAGTTGCAGCTGAACCCATGTGTGCAGCTGATTAACATAAATCTGAAACCAATACAAAATAAACAAAGACTTGACTAAAAACATGAACATAAACTTGAACTAAACAAACTCGGTAACAGGGAACAACGCTAGAAAAGAGACAATGGGAACATCTGGGCTATATAACACAAAGACTAATGACTAACAAGAAACACCTGTGAACAAGAAGACAATGAACCAATGAGAACATACAGATAAGACTAGGGAAGCACATGACATGATCACATGACTGGAAGGGAATCATATGACAAACAGGAACCATGGCTTTGTCTGAAATCGCCCCCTATTCTTTCATTCACTATTCCCTACATAAGTGGTTCTCAACTCCAGTCTTCAGGACCCACTGCTCTGCACATTTTTTATGTCTCCTTAATTAACACACCTGATTCAGATCACCAGCTCTTTAGGAGAGACACCTTGATCTGAACTGAGTGTGTCAGATAAGAGAGACATACAAAATGTGCAGAGCAGTGGGTCCCGAGGACTGGAGTTGAGAACCACTGCACTCCGCTAACATAGTCCAGTTAAAGGATTGAATGAAAACGGGTGATTTAATTAATTTGACAAGCGACTCTCACAGTGCATTATGGGTATTCTCTAGCCATTGAGCATACATTGGTTGTACAAACTGTATTGCAGTGAATTATGGGATTGAATGAGTCAAGTCAAGTCACAAGTCACATAGCTCTTTTACAACCCCAAATCAGAAAAAGATGGGACATTTTGTAAAATGCAGTTAAATCAGGAATCTGTGATTTGTTCATTCTATTTAACCTTTTTTTAACTGACAAAAGTACAAAGAAACGTTTTCCAATGTTTTCACTGACCAACATAATTGTATTTTGTAAATATGAACAAATTTTGATTTTGATGGCAGCAACACACCCCAAAAAAGTTGGGACAGAGACCAAATAAAAGTGAAAAGATTATCCAAATTAGATTATCCAACTATTTTGAAACAGTCAACAATGAGCAGGTGAATTGGTAATAGTTGAGGGTATCATGTTTGAGTGTAAAAGTGCTTCTCAGTCTTTTTAAGCAAAGATGGGTCATGGCTCATCACTTTGTGCCAAATATCATGAGAGAATTGTCAAACAATTAAAAAATCCCATTTCTCAATGCAAGATTGCAAAGAATGTATGCCTTTCATCATCTTCCATACATAATATTGTCACAATATTCAGGGAATCCAGAGACATCTCAGTCTGTGTTGGGTAAGGCAGTAGACCTCTGTTGAAAGTGTGTGACCTTTGAGGCCTCAGATGGCATTGCACAAGATACCATCATGCTAATCCGTTAAATACAGACACATGTGCTCAGGAGTAATTTGGAAAACCGTTTTCACTGAACACAGTCTGACGCTGCATCAAGAAATGCCACTTGAATCTCTGTTACGCAAGGAGAAAGCTTTACATCAGTTCTATGTGGAGATGCGGCGAGTTATCTGGGCCCAGAGACGCGGGAAGTCATTTTCGACAGGGGGTGCTGGGGGTGGGGGGGATTTTTTCCTACCAAGCAATTACAGGAACGTGGTTATAGGAAAAGTCCACTTCTAAACAGATCTATTAATTATTACTACCTAGAAAAGCGCTACATAAATGTAACGAATTATTACTACTCTCCCTCAAAAACCTTTTTTTCCATTTGCATTCAAGCAGGACAAGTGGCCATAGGGACTATAGGAGGAGTAAGGGAGTGATGCAAGCACGGCAACGATCTTTATAGTTAAAATCAGAAAACAAATACACACACACACAAAAATGGAATCTTTTGGCCACTTCAGGGTGAGAGCTGATGCAGACGCTTTTGCTTTCAACAAAATAGTGTCCACAACTCCTTCTCCCCTCAGTGCACCTAAAATACAAATAATAATACATGTTATTATTTACGTTTAACCCTCTGAGGTCGCCGGCGCGTTTTGCTGGATTTTCTTCACATTGTAGCACAATAACGAGCAATGCAAGTTATATCGCGTCGGCGCATCAATGTCCTAATTATATTGTCTGCTATAGCCTATTTGCTTCTTATTTATTTAAATCCAGGTAATTGGTTGATGAAACATTGATTAAAACTAAGATACAATTTATACAAAACGAAATTCACTTTAAAGAAAGGCTTTATACAAAACAAAACTTAATAAAGTGCTCAAAATGATGTCTCTCGATATTGCGCATCTTATGATTAGGCTACTCTTCACTTTTCATATAATCAACATAGATGAAATGAAAAAAATAACATAGGCTATTATTTAAACATAAATATGAAACTAACTTAACTTTAATGGCTACAACACGTAGGCCTACAGTACAGAGAAATGTGTCGGAGCAAACGCGTGTCACCGGTGAGCGTGTGTGTGTGTGTGTGTGTGTCTTGAATAATTTTTTGAGCAATAATCATAGACTGTAATAATCAAATTCCCAGCGATCGTCGAATCTTATTTTTGCTTGAAATGCCCTTCCCTACAAAATACGAAATGTATTAATCAGACAAAATACAAGCATCATTGCATAAGAAAGAAATGTAATAAAGAAGTAGGCTAAAATAAATAAATAAAATAAAAATACATTAAAGTAGGCCTAAATAATAAAGAAAGAAAGAAAAGAGGCTCAGTAGCTTCTGAAGCACTGACTGAAACCCCACAGTACGCTACTGATCATAACCTTTTACAGTCTATGATCATAACATCGTATTGGCTAGCACCGGGAACGACAGAAGCTAGCTTGTCCTGCTCGGGCGTAGGGGCTGTAACGTAGCCTACGTTACCTCTGGATGAGTCAGTTGGAGAATTCTTCTCGCTAGTCCTCGGCCTCGGTTTTTTGGGGTTGGATTGAAAAAAATCCGAAATTCTCTTTTGAGACATTACTAACTAATCATCACTAGCAGTTTTTTAGACTAGGTGTATTTTTGCTTTTTTTGTGTTGCGTAGGCTGAATCGTAATCGCGTGATTTGCGTCAAGACACCTGATTGGCTAATACTTCACACTGAAGATAAATTAAATAATTTTTAATTAAATAATTACTAAAAATATCCCTCTCTTCATCCCACACCCCAAACATGACATACAAAATGTTGTGGAACAGAAACAACAACCAAAGATATATTTATAAGCTATCATTTTATTGTCATCACAGTTTGCCAACAGGGGGTGCTGCAGCACCTGCAGCACCCCTACTTCCCGCGTCCATGTCTGGGCCTGAGCTCATCTCAGATGGTCTAGCTTGTTTTTGGGAGAAAATGAACACCGAGTTCTCAGTCCCAAATACGAAAGGGACCAACCAGACTTTCACCAGCGTCAGGTGCAAAAGCAAACATCTGTGCTGGTATTGAGGTGCATCATTGCAAACGGTATGGGTAACTTGCATTATTGTGAAGGTACCATTGACATGGAGGCATGTATTTGGATTGTACAGAGACATAAACTGCCTTCAAGATGACATCTTTCCTGGGAAGCAAGACAATACCAGGCCTCATTCTGCACATGCTACAACTGAATGGTTTCTAGACTCTCTGCATCATAGAAGGGATGGGCCTTTCTTTTTACTGCAGTCCAGATATGTCTCTTATGGAAAATGTATGACCCATCATGAAAAGGAGAATCAGGCAATGATGACCACAGACTGTTGAGCGGCTGTCTTGTATCAGACAAGATTGGGCAAATATTCCACTAGCAAAACTCAAACAATTAGTATCCTCAACTCCCAAATGATTAAAAAGTGTAATTAAAAGGAAAGGTGATGTGAAACAGTTGAAAACATGTCTCTGTCCCAACTTTTTTGGGGTGTGTTGCAGCCATCAAAATCAAAATTTGTTCATGTTTACAAAATACTATTATGTTGGTCTGTGAAAACATTGGAAAACATTTCTTTGTACTTTTGTCAGTTAATAAAAGGTTAAATAGAATGAACAAATCACAGATTCTTGATTTTATTGCATTTTACAAAATGTCCCAACTTTTTCTGATTTGGGGTTGTACAATACAGATTGTTTTGCAAAGCAGCTTTACGGAGATAACAGGAAAATAATGCAACAAAGTTTGTTTCCAGAAGAAAATAGCGTCACAGTCCAGCTTAAGTTCAGTGATGTTTCATTTTTGTTGTAAAAATGTTATTAATTTAGTTAATTTATATAGCCACTCTGGAGAAAACCGTGGTATCATCGTCCAGCTCCGTTCAGTTCAGTTCTCATATAATGGTGTCAATGCAGGCAGATCAATATTATTGTTGAATATTAATTTCAATGTTAAATTTAATGTCCCCAACTAAGCAAGCCAAAAGTCAAAAGCCAATGGCCAATTAGTGCACTATTACGTCCAATATGGTTTCGGACACCACTACAAATGTCTGTTCTCTCAAACAGTGCCCTATTTAAAGGGGCATTCGGCAACTATTTCAACGTAATAAAACCTTTTAGAAATCATTTGGATTGTTTATTAACCTGTTCTGGTGAAAATGGTGACTTTCCCCGCTCCCACTAACGTTATGTGGAAAACCAACCTTGCAACATGGGGACTAACGTCCCGGTAAGTTGGAAATAGGAAGTCTCGTGAGAAGCGAGAAGGAGCGAGACACACAAACTGCTTTACAGCAATTCGACATAAACACACACGCCGCCCTCAATGTGTATGATGTATTACCCACCTCGGTAGACATAGCTCCACACGATAAAGTTGGCCCGGTTCCGATAATAACAAATGCACATGAGCAGCGGTAGCAAGGGGGAGGAGGGTGCCGCAAGTGAGTTTTTTACGAGATTGTTGTGAAATATATATACACCCCACAGCTGTAGGGGGAGCTCGTTGAGAAAACATGTGACAACAAAAGTGAAAATCAGCGAAGAAATAGCTAGAGCTGCCGAGTTCCCCTTTAATGGTATAGGGGGTGATTTCGGACACAGCCCATGACTATGAAAACTACAAAATAATAAAAACATTAACGTGAATCAAAACTTGACATTATATATCAGAATTGCTACTTCTCAAAACTGTGCCTATCACCATTGCGATTTTATTTCTCGTAATTGTGACATTATACATCATGATTTCAACTTAATTTCTCATAATTGTGAATTCTGCCATAGTATTGTTTTGAATGGTAGTTTATCTGTGACTAGAGTATGTACACAACTGTGATGGGGCCAGATGCTCCTTTAACAAGCATCATTTGCCTCAGAAGCAGAGAGAGCTGGAGATAGTGAGGTAATTGCCATCTGGTGCAAATCATTCAACAGAATCATACCACTTTTACCACTGGAACTGTTTATGTGTCCATTTGCATGTTTGCTGTTTTACATGGAAAAAGTTTAGTCACTTCTTTCATTCAGTCAGATATCAGTCATTGGTCATTATACACTTCCTATTTATTTGCCTTGAATGTGAATTGACTATTTGGGACTCTAATAATTTAGGGAAAACTATGGAATTAGTTAGGGAGAGTTTCCATATTGATTTGGCTTAGGGAGCTGTTTTGAAATGTGAAACCATTTTGTCTCAGTTTGTCATCCATTTAGACTCTGCATTAAGCTGTTGTGTTGCATTGTTGTCTTTAACGTTTAATGTTATTCAAAAATTTTGTTATATGAAGGGGTGAATGAGATATGACTCATAATGCTTTGGGAATTATGAATGATGACATGTGCATGACCTTGACAAAGGATTCTTAGCATATTACCCACTATAGCTGTGCCATTATAAAATACATTTAGTTTAGATTTCAGAACATCTAACATCACATATTGAGCAAATCGTTAACATAATTCTGTATTTAGTGTTGATTTTAGGAATAATCCCTTTTTATTTGTCATTCATTTGATTATACTATATTCTACAGCTAGCAATTCATCTAGCAAGAACGTGTTCTTTGATGTTTCAATGTGTCATTAACACAATCATTGTGCAGTTAAAGGGTTCGTTCACCAAAAAATTAAAATTAAGTAATTAATTACTCACCCCCATGCTTTACCAACCCCGTAAGACCCTTGTTCATCTTCGGAACACAAATGAATATATTTTTGATTAAATCTGAGAGGTGGATCACTGCTAGACATAGGCTGCCTAAGGGAATGAAACTTCAAGGCCCAGAAAGTCGTTAAAGAACATGTTTAAATATTCCATGTGCCTACAGTGGCTCAACTATAAGTTTATCAAGCAACGAGACTACCTTTTGTGCAAAAAAAAACATAAATAACGACTTTATTCGGCTATTCCATTACTTCCTTGTGGGCCTTGAGACGAGAGTTCAAGAGATTTCCACGACGCATGCGCAAGAACTGAACAAGAAGTAGTAGAAGAAGAATGTCCTCTTCTCAGTTCTCGCGCATGCGTCGTGGAAATCTCTTCAACTCTCGTCTGAAGGCCCACAATTAAGTAATGGAATAGTCGAATAAAGTCGTTATTTATGTTTTTTTTTCCCACAAAAAGTAGTCTCGTCGCTTGATAAACTTATAGTTGAGCCACTGTAGGCACATGGAATATTTAAACATGTTCTTTAATGACTTTCTGGGCCGTCAAGTTTCATTCCCTTAGGCAGCCTATGTAGCAGGGATCCACCTCTCAGATTTAATCAAAAATATCTTAATTTGTGTTCCGAAGATGAACGAAGGTCTTACGGGGTTGGTACAGCATGGGGGTGAGTAATTAATGACTTAATTTTCATTTTTGGGTGAACTAACCCTTTAAATGACACGGTTAGAAGACAAAGTCAGAATCCTAAAGGAAGATTAGCATCATGTACTCACCCCCATGACGTTACAAAGCTGTATGTCTGTGTTTCTTCTGTAAAACACAAAAGGTGTCATTTTGAAAAATGTTCTGGTCACTCATTTCTATATGCATTTGCAATTAATGGGACTTCAGGCTTAAAAGATTAGTTCACCTCAAAATGAAAATTTCCTAATAATTTACTCACCCCAATGCCATCCAAGATATCCATGTCTTTCTTTCCTCAGTGGAAGAGAAATTAAGTTTTTTGAGGAAAACATTTCTGGATTTTTCTTTGAATAATGGGCTTCAATGGCAACCAACATTTTGTAGTCCAAATCAATGCAGTTTCAAAGGTCTTTGAAGTGTTTCAATGGGCTGTGCACGATCGCAGCTAAGGAAGAGGGTCTTATCTAGCGAAACAATAGGTCATAAAAAAAAATATATATATATATATATATATATATATATATATATATACATATACTTTTTAACTACAATTGTTCGGATTGAGCTGATCTGCAACGCGCCGGGAACTAAGTCATCACGTTGAAAGGTCACGCTTGATGTTGTCGGCACCGGCGGAAGTACCACCCCACTGAAGGAGGATAGTTCAAATTGTATTGGTCGCTTTGTAAATAGTGGGGCGGTACTTCCACCGGCGCCAGCGACATCGAGTGTGATCTTTCAACGTGATGACGTAGTTCCCGGCGCGTTGCAGATCAGCTCAATCCGAACAATTGTAGTTAAAAAGTATATATATATATTGAAGTCCATTATTCGAAGAAAAATCCAGAAATGTTTTCCTCAAAAAACGTAATTTCTCTTCCACTGAGGAAGGAAAGACATAGATATCTTGGATGGCATTGGGGTGAGTAAATTATTAGGAAATTTTCATTTTTAAGGTAAACTAATCCTTTAAAAAAGGATGCAAAGCACAAAAGGGTAGTTCATATAACTTATGAAGACACATGATGTGAGAAACAGACTGAAATTTAGACTACCATTCACTTACAACCTTCCATTGAGATGTGAAATTGCTGCAATCATTGATCGATTCCATAAACTGCTTAAACTGGTCTTACAAGTTAAACATCACTTTTTTTCTTCTTTAAGACTGGTCATAAATTATGTCACTTATTTAAAAAGTAAATTGGAATAATTTGAATACTAAGAGTAAAACTGATTACCCCTTGAATAACTGCCAATTGGTCAGACTAGTTCCCTTTCAAGGGGAACTCGAGCTGCGTCAAACGCTGTGGGAACGCCCCTGCGTTGTGCGTCATGAAGCACGTATGGAATCAGCCCAATGGAGAGATGGAACGTCATAGGCGGGTGACGTCATCGACCAGGAAACTATAAAGCACCCCATAAACACAAGCGCAACAGCTTTCTGTGCCTTCAGTCGCGCTATATGTCAATCTGTCCCTGTGTGAATATTGTCTGTCTTTACATACTCTGCACCACACAAACTATTTATATATATATATTTATATATATTAAGAGAGATATGGCGAACGAACAGCAGTTTAGGAAGTGTGTCCCTCCCTGCTCGCGTTATTTTACGAGTGGGGATACACACGTTCTTTGTGTTGTTTGTTTGGGAGTGCAGCATGCCCAGTCAGCTCTCGAGGGAGCTGATTGTGAGCATTGCGAGCGTCTCCAATTAAGGACGCTCCGCTCCCGCCGGGCGCTCTCCGAGGAGAGCGGTTCGGTGCGCGCTCCCCGCGGTTCGGGTCCCGCTCTTGCCGAGGCAGAGCGACGACGCGTATCGTGGGGATCGCATATGGATTTCTCAGCGGGGTTAAAGACGGGCTCTGCCTTATCTCTCCCTTCACCTGTGAGATCCAGTGCCTCAGTCCCGTGTTCGGAAGCACGCGCTGTGGTTTCTTCCGCTCGGGCTGAGGCACCAGTTATGAATGAGGAAGATGTGGAGGATTCGCCACCTTACACTCCCGAAAGTGATGAGCTAGTGGAGGTATTAACAAGAGCTGTAGAAAAACTCAGCATTGTATGGCCAGTGACTAGACAGGAGTCGGTTTCTAAATCAAAATTAGACGAGAGATTTTTGCCGTCACGAGTGCAACCTCCACGCCGGTGCTTGCCGTTTTTTCCCGATCTCCACACTGAGGTGTCGAAATCGTGGAAAAAAAACGGTGTCATATAGAGTGTTTAGTCCCCAGACTTCAACATATTCTAATATTGTGGGGGCAAAATCATATGGTTATTCGGCTATGCCTCGCGTGGAAGAGACGCTTGCGAGTTTTCTCTCCCTCGAGGCTGCGTCATCTGTTAAGGCACCGGCATTACCCACCAAGCCTCTTAGAAATATTTCGTTTTTTGTGGGTAAAGCATATTCGGCGGCGGGTCAGGCTGCGTCATGTCTGCATACTATTTCTATTATGCAGGCATACCAGGCTGACCTGCTGAGGGACGTGAGTGAGAGTGAGGAGGTCAGTGCTGACGTGGTTCGCGAACTGCGTCAGGCTGCTGATTTATCACTGCGCGCAACCAGAGAGTCGGCCAAGCTAGTCGGTCGATCTATGGCAGCTCTGGTGGCCGCAGAAAGACATCTGTAGTTAAATCAGACAAATATAAAAGAAAAAGAAAAAGCTTTCCTTTTAGACACTCCTCTCTCCCCCCTGGGTTTATTTGGCGATGCTGTAAATTCTGTCATCGATAAATTCCAGGAGAAGGAAAAGCAAACAACAGCTTTTAAGAAATTTCTCCCTTTAAAAATTCATGTCCCTGGGGCTCCTGGGCGGGAGCAGCCCCGGCCGTCTGCGAGCTCATCATATAGGGCGCTGAAGCAGAGTGTCGCGTCTCGTGCTCCCCCTGCTGGACAGTGGGCTCAGCCGCGGCACTCTCAGCCGAAATCTCCTAGTAATAGAACTGATCTGAGGACAGTTATATTAGCTAAGAAGGCTTCGGCTAAGAAGAAGTCCTGGCGCCACGGCGCGCAGGACACTGAGGGTGGTCCCCACCGAGGCGGAAAGGTGTGCACCTCTTTCTACGGTGCCCATTCTTCCTCGGTGCCCTCAGGGCCCGTTCTGCCAACCCTGCCTTCATGCCGGGGCGCAGACGGTCCCAGCGAGCGATTTCCCGAGGGACGCTTGCTCCCTCTGAGGAGGGTTTCAGAGCGGTTAGACCAGTTGTTCCCTGCCGGTGTGCCGTTACAGGGCGCTGCATTTGCTGCTCAAGTTACACCAGAGGCCAGTCTAGAGAGACTGGTACCCTTAGTAGAATTTCTGGCAGAGTGGAAAAGCCTTCCAAAAATATCTCATTGGGTCCTGCAGACAATAGAAAGGGATTATGCTATCCAATTCAGGTGTCGTCCACCAAGATTCAGAGGGGCTCTGCCTACAGTGGTTGGCCCCGAGCAGGCTCTGGTTATGGAACAAGAGGTGAAAGCACTCCTTCAAAAGGAGGCTATAGAACGGGTTCCTCCTCCCAGTGTGGAGTCATGCTATTACAGCCGATATTTCATCGTTCCAAAATAGGATTGGGGGGTGTGTCCAATTTTAGACCTGCGCCTATTGAATCGTTCGGTAGGGAAGCCAAAATTCAAGATGCTCACTATCAAGCAGATCGTGTCACAAATCAGATCCGAGGACTGGTCTGTCACGATAGATCTAAGGGATGCGTACTTCCACATTTCCATCCTTCCACAACACAGGAAGCTCCTGAGGTTCGCCTTCGGGGGCGAGGTGTACCAGCACAGGGTTCTTCCGTTTGGCCTAGCTTTATCTCCCCGCACTTTCACGAAATGCATGGATGCAGCACTAGTGCCCCTGAAGCTTCAGGGTGTTCGTGTCCTCAATTACATCAACGATTGGTTGATTTTAGCTCAGACAGAGCAGATGGCGGTTCGACATTGAGATGTCGTTCTCGTTCATATCAGGAAGTTGGGGTTGAGGCTGAACGCAAAGAAAAGTGTATTATCTCCTCAGAAGACCACTTTTCTGGGTGTCGTTTGGGTTTCGGTTTCGATGCAGGCGCGACTCGCTCCGACCCGCATCGTTTCGATTCTCTCAGCTGTGAAACAAGTAAAGCTAGGCCAGCTACTTACTGTAAAACAGTTTTAGAGACTGTCGGGTCTGATGGCAGCAGCGTCTGACGTAATTCCTTGCGGCCTGTTGTACATGAGATTGCTACAGTGGTGGCTCAGGACCAAGGGATTCTCCCCGAGGGGAAATCCGCTCCGCACGGTCAAAGTCACGCGGCGCTTCCTTCGTGCTCTGGTCATGTGGAAAGAAACTTGGTTCCTATGCCTGTGGTGGGGGCTCTTTGTCGTCGCGTAACGCTAACGACGAATGCTTCCCTCACAGGGTGGGGGGCGGTCACGAGTGGTCGTCCAGCCCAAGGGCTGTCGCAGGACCATCATCTATCACGGCTTATAAATTGTCTAGAGATGTTGACGGTGTTCCAGGCTCTGAAACACTTCCTAGCAGACCTGAGAGGTCATCATGTGTTAGTTCAGTCAGACAACGCGTCGGTGGTCTCTTATATAAATCATCAGGGGGGCCTGCGGTTTCGCCGGCTTTACAAGTTGGCCTGTCAGATCCTCCTGTGGTCCCAAGGGAGGTTACTATTTCTGAGAGCAATGTATCTTCCTGGGTATTTGAATGTGGTAGCAGACTCCCCGTCGAGACAGGGGCTGAGGCCGGGGGATTGGAGACTCCATCCCGAGTTTGTGGAGCTCCTTTGGTTGAGTTTCGGTCGCGCCGAGGTGGACCTATTCGCTTCCAAGGAGACCACACATTGTCATCTGTGGTTTTCCATCAGCCATCCAGCCCCTCTGGGGTTGGACGCTATGGTGCAGCCGTGGCCGAGGTCACGTCTGTTCGCCTTTCCCCCGATTGCTCTGCTATCTGGAGTTCTGGAGAGGGTTCGCCGGGACGGGGTCAGCCTACTATTAGTAGCCCCGTTCTGGCCGGCCCGAGTATGGTTTGCGGACCTGATTTCTCTCCTGGACGGCTCTCCTTTGGAGCTCCCGGTCAGGAGGGATCTACTCTCTCAGGCGGGCAGCATGATATTTCACCCCCGCCCAGTATTGTGGGCTTGGCCTCTGAGGGGGCCCAGCTCATGAACTCTGGTCTCTCAACCGAGGTTGTTGAGACCATTCTTCACTCCAGAGCTCCATCCACGAGGAAGCGTTATGCCTTGAAGTGGAAACTCTTCACTTCTTTGTGTGGAGCGCACCTGCAGCACCCAGTTAACTGCCCAGTGGGTGCAGTGCTGGAATTCCTGCAGGAGCGCTTCTCCACAGGGCTATCCCCCTCCACACTAAAGGTGTATGTGGCGGCACTGGCTGCCTACCACGTCCCTTTCAGTGGAGTTTCTCTTGGGAGACACACGCTTATAACTCGTTTCCTTCGTGGCACACTGAGGCTGAGGCCAGCAGTTCATACGAGGGTGCCGGCCTGGGATCTGGCCATCGTACTAGAAGGTCTTTCCCTAGCTCCTCTTGAACCTATCGAAGAAGTTCCTGAGAAGTTTCTCACGTTTAAGACTATCTTTCTTCTTGCTATCTCCTCACTAAAGAGAATCGGAGATTTGCAGGCGCTGTCGGTTTCACCCTCGTGCCTGGAATTTTCGCCTGGCATGGTTAAGGCTTTTCTGCATCCTAGACCAGGTTACGTTCCCAAGGTCCCTACTAATGTTGTTAGACCTACAGTTCTGCAGGCCTTTTGTCCTCCTCCATTTCTGTCGTCTGACCAGGAGAAACTTAATTTACTCTACCCTGTTAGGGCGTTAGACGCCTATGTCCAAAGAACTGCCCTGTGGAGGAAGTCAGAACAACTATTTGTGTGCTTTGGGCCACCCAAGAAGGGGTGTCCCGCGTCTAAACAGAGAATAAGCAAGTGGGTGGTCGAGGCTATCTCACTTGCCTATGAGTCGGCTGGCTCCTAAAGCCTTACTGTCAGGAGTTTCCCTCAGTGGCGTTTGTGATGCGGCTGGATAGTTCTACGACCTAGACTTAAGTTCTACCCCTGGGGCACAGGTGCTCTCATCCTCTGTGCGCTAGTTCTCACATGGCGGTCACTTGGTCCTATGGCGACGTGGGTATTAGCGTTCCCACAGCGTTTGACGCAGCTCGAGTTCCCTTGAAAGGGAACGTCTCGGTTACGTATGTAACCCTAGTTCCCTGATAGGGAACGAGACGCTGCGTCATTCCACCATACTCCCGGCATTCCCGCCAGCGCTTCCTTCAGGCCTATCAGAAGCTGTTGCGCTTGTGTTTATGGGGTGCTTTATAGTTTCCTGGTTGATGACGTCACCCGCCTATGTCGTTCGATCTCTCCATTGGGCTGATTCCATACGTGCTTCATGACGCACATCGCAGGGGTGTTCCCACAGCGTTTGACGCAGCGTCTCGTTCCTTATCAGGGAACTAGGGTTACATACGTAACCGAGACGTTCTTAAATGGCTATGTGTTTATGCAACTGGCCACAGATAATTTTGTCAGTGAGTTGAACTTGTGAATCAAATCAGTCTGAATTATGAATAAATATTTCAGACCTTTTTTTTAGAAGCAAATCCAACGAAAAGATTAAAGAAGATTCAACCGTTCGGACATTGCTTGCTAATGAAAGATTTTTTTTCATTTTGTGTTCTACAGAAGATAGGCATTGAAGCAAGACTCACTTCACCATATAGGTAACCAGTTAAATGTAACAAATTAAAATAAGATATTGATTCTTCATTTAAAAAATATATATATTAACACTAAAAAATAAAAACCTCCACTACACATTTTACAAATATAAATAAAATAGAGCCTAAGCAAAAAAGTTATTCGTGATGCATTCGTGATTCGTGTTAATGGATCCAGTGCATTTCTTTGTAAACAATGCTTAAACATTGGACTTCTAAAAAGCGTAACTCTTCAGAATTAAAAAGTGCTAGGCCAGTGATGGATGATCAG
This sequence comes from Siphateles boraxobius, assembly GCF_051911475.1. Lineage (NCBI taxonomy): Eukaryota > Metazoa > Chordata > Actinopteri > Cypriniformes > Leuciscidae > Siphateles > Siphateles boraxobius. Next base: position 13,531,391 of record NW_027509208.1, read on the forward strand.
AGGAGGTGTTGACACATTTGTCTTAGCTGACAGAAAGTCAATAGTTGTGCCCAACTAGTGGATTTACACAGAGGAGACTGACAAGACACACGGTGGCCCCAGGCCGACCCTGCTGCCAGTCGCTGGGTCAGTGTGCTTCAGTCCGCGCACTATCAGGAGCTACATGAGTAACGGGCTGTGAGGGGCTTTGGTGGGACTGTTTAATTAACCATGAATTATTGCTGTAGCAACTCCAGCGACCAGCTCGGGAGGTCTCGGCTTGGTCCAGCTAAATGAGTTTGCAGGAGCTGTCATGATCGAGGGCTTGTAAATCTGACACTTGGGTGACAATTCTATGTCCATTCTGGTTACTTTGGGGTTTGTTGGGACTAAATCAGGACATATATGGGAAGGTGGGGGAAGTAGCTCCCTTAAGAGCAAGGTGTATTTACCTATAAGTTTGCTGACAGACAAAGCAGAATCCCAATAAGGCCTGGTAAATATGATAAAAAATGGCTGTAAAAAATAAATCTCCATTGTTTATCCGTTTAATCTTTTATTAAATTTTTTTGCAAAAATCTAACCTTACGTTGAAGTAAAATAATTGAAAGTGTGTGTGTGGGTGTGTGTGTGTGTGTGGGGGGGGGGTATCTATGACTTCTTGTTTCACGGGAGTTTAAATATGAGGAAACACAAAGGCCAAATTCCCTTAATCATCCATCACAATGAGTAAAACCAAAGAATATAGTTCTGATGTGCCTCAAAAGATTGTTAAGCATCACAAAATAAAAAGGAAATGTAAGAAAATAGCTAAAGAATTGAAAATCCACATTTTGACCATCAGGGCAATAATTAAGAAGTTCCAATTAACTAAAGATGTTACGAATATGCCAGGAAGAGGACATGTGTCTATTTTGTCTTTATGCACGGTGAAGAGGAAAGTTTGAGTGGCCAAAGACTCTTCAAGGATCACAGATGGAGAATTGCAGAGATTACTTGAGTCTTGAGATTACTAGGTATTATGGATTCTAGCAAATACCAACTGATTAAAAATCAAAACCTGACTGCCTCTGCTAGAAATCATATAATGGGCCATTGTTTGATCTTCCATCAGGACATCAGTCCAAAACAAACATCAAAATCAACACAAAAATGGGTAACTGAGCACAAAATGAAGCTGCCATGACCCCTAAACTGAACCCTATATAGAAAATGAGTGGGGTGAACTGAAGAGAAGAAGCACCAACATGAACTTGTGAATCTGAAGGATCTGGAGAGATTCTGTATGAAGGAATGGTCTCTGATCTCTTGTCAGGTGTTGTCACAGTGTCTGGTTTGTGTTCCCTGGGTTTTCACAAGAGGTTTTTTTCCCTGATCGTCACACTTATCATGTACTGTATTTCCCATAACCCTTTGCCTGAACTCATCACTGATCATTGCACACAGCTGTTCCCACTCACATTGTTGTCTATTTATACCCTGTGTGTGTTAGTTCATGTTACGGAGTCATTGTTGTCACGCTACACTTCTGAGGTCTGTGACTAGTCTGTTTCTTGTTTAATTTTGTGTATTTGTTTTTGGACTGATTAAAATAGATATCGACCTTTGCATTGATGACTACGATTCTGATTACTTGGATTTTGACCTTTGTATGGATGACGACGAATTGGATTGCCCTGATTACCATGTTGCTGCTTTTGGATCCACCCATTTCTCCGCTAGCGATTGTGACAGAATGACTCCGTCTACAAATGGATCCAGCAGTATGAACATTTTGCAGGCTTTTGCGTTTGTGGTCCGTCAAAGGGAGGAGGCCACTGCGCTCAGGTTTCCTAAAGATTTTTCGTTCAACGACAGAGAGTCTTTTAGAGGAGAGCGCCTGGCCAGATTTTCGGGGACCCGTGGATCTCACAGAGAAGGAAGTACTAGAGGTGAGCCCCGGACCCAGTCTATACTTCGGTCCTACTTCGACCATGGTTCGGTGATGCGCAGCCCAGAACACCCTTCGCTGCGGGTCCTGTCCCATCCTAAACCTGCACCTCGCCGGAAGGGACGACGGAGGAGGAGGAAGACTTCCCTTCTCTCTAACGTTCCGGATGTCGCCCCCGAACAGTTCGCTGTCTCCCTGGAGGTCGTCCCCGAACAGCCCGCTGTCTCCCTGGAGGTCGTCCCCGAACAGCCCGCTGTCTCCCTGGAGGTCGTCCCCGAACAGCCCGCTGTCTTCCCGGAGGTCGTCCCCGGACAGCCCGCTCTCTTCCCGGAGGTCGTTCCCAAACAGCCAGCTGTCTTCCCGGAGGTCGTTCCCGAACAGCCAGCTGTCTTCCCGGAGGTTGTCCCAGAACTCCCCATCATCAGTCCTACCATGGCCAGGAGGGCCGTGTTCCTTTTTTATGTAGTGGCAGTTCTGCAGGCATGGAAGAAGCAAATGAGATCTGCTGATCCTGAGACTGTTCGACTGGGCTGATCGATTGCTGTTCCTGATCCTGATCGATTGCTCCTGTCTGCCTAGCTGCCTGCTGTGTTTTGTTTGCTTCGAGGCTATACGCTCCGTCTAAGCCTCGTATTAGATTTGTATTTCTTTCTGTTTTGAACCATCATTTACTACCATTTCTAGTTGTTTACACTACTAAATACAGCTTAGACAACATCTCAGATTAACCTGAAATCGCTAGCTTCCGTTATTGTTAGCACAACACTCTAGTAACTCGCTAGCCTGTTAACGCGCCACCCGTGCGCTAAGTTATTTATTTGTTTTTCTCTCTCGCGCCCGCGCCTCTGAGTTCATAAAAATCCCAGGTGAGTAAGAATCAGTCAACAAACACGGTGAGTAATGTCTTGTCCTGTTATTGTCACCTGCACTTCATGTTACATGTTTAGCATTGCCTTCCCCGTCGGCAATATAGGGTTTATATGTGATAAATGCAAGGAAACAGTCAGGCTGACGGAGAAGATTTCAGAATTAGAAACATGCATCCAAACTTTAATTGAGGATAGTAAGTGTGCTAGAGCTTTAGATTCTATTTTGGATGCGCCTAGCATAGTGAACTCTTTACATGATTCGGTTCCGGCTGAATTATTGCCTGTGCAGCCAGGCAGATGGGTGACAGTGAGGGATCGCTCTAGTCGCGGATCAAAAAAACCCTCTTCCGCTCCGATTACCACAACAAATCGATTTGCCCCATTTAGTGAAACACCCACTGAGAATTCTGTTGATTGTGCCCTGGTAATTGGCGATTCTATTACACGGAACGTGAAAATAGGGACACCAGCCAACATAGTCACATGTTTGCCGGGAGCCAAAGCGCCTGACATCAAAGCAAATTTAAAAGTGCTGGCTAATGCTAATCGTAAATTCTCTAAGATTGTTATTCACGTCGGCACTAATGATGTTCGACTCCGCCAGTCGGAGATCACCAAAATTAATATTAAAGAGGTGTTTGAACTCGCAAGTACGATGTAAGGCACTGTAATTTGCACTGGCACCCTTCCTGTTCGAAGGAGTGATGAGATAGTTAGCAGATTGTCATCACTCAATGGCTGGCTGTCTAAGTGGTGTCCGCAAAACAATATAGAATTCATAGACAATTGGAAAAGTTTTTGGGGCAAACCTGACCTGTTGAAAAGAGATGGTATTAATCCCTCCTAGGATGGTGCTGCTCTTCTCTCTAGTAATTTGGCTCATAGTCTTAGAGACAAAACATGACAATCTGGGGCTCAGGTCAGGAAGCAAACAAACTGGCTAAACCGACCGTCTGCTAGCGGCCTCGCGTCACCAAGGTCAGATAAATCCCATCACATAGAGCCTCTTTCACCTAGATATCATCATATAGAGACTGTGTCTGTTCCCCGAATTTGGAAATCCAAAAAACGTCCAAACCGATCTAAGGTTAAAAATGTAATTGATATTCAACAAATAAAAAATAGATATAATACAGATGAGCAAACGATAAAGCTTGGGTTGCTGAATATTCGATCCCTTACTTCAAAAGCGCTCATAGTTAATGATATGATTTCAGATTATAACCTAGATGTGCTGTGTATGACAGAAACCTGGCTAAAACCAGACGATTACATTACTGTTATAAACATGAACCTCGCCTGAAAGGCAAAGGGGGAGGTGTTGCTGTAATTTATAGTAATATTTTCAAAACCACTAAAAAATCTAGTTTTAAATATACTTCTTTTGAAGTGTTGGTGCTTAATGTAAAAATATATAATGTAAACAATAAATCAAGTTTGAGAATTCTGCTGGCAACTGTATACGGGCCACCAGGGCACCATAAAGATTTTATCAAAGAATTTGCTGACTTTCTATCAGAATTAGTATTGACTGCAGATAAAGTCCTAATTGTTGGTGATTTTAATATACATGTAGATAATGGAAAAGATGCAATGGGATTGGCATTTAAAGACATTCTTAACTCTATTGGAGTTAGACAACACGTGTCAGGACCTACTCATTGTCGTAATCATACTCTAGTTCTAATATTATCACATGGAATCAATGTTGATGCTGTTGAAATTCTGCAGCAGAGCGACGACATCTCAGATCATTATCTAGTCTCATGTAAATTACATTTAGCCAAGGCTGCAAAGCCAACTCCGTGTTACAAGTATCTTAGACCTATCACTTCTGCCACTAAAGATTGCTTTATCAATAATCTTCCTAATCAGTTTCATCGTCTCAGCATCCCAGATAGCTTAGAAGAACTTGATATTGCAACAGAAACTTTTAACTCTCTCCTTTCCAGCACTTTAGACACAGTTGCTCCGTTGCGCTTAAAGAAGATTAAAGAAAATAGTCCAACGCCGTGGTACAACGAGCACACCCGGGCCCTTAAGAGAGCAGCCAGAAAAATGGAGCGCAACTGGAAGAAAACAAAACTAGAGGTATTTCGGATTTCATGGAAGGAGAGCTCGATTGCTTACAGAGAGGCTTTAAAAGCTGCTAGATCTGCTTATTTTTCAACCCTATTAAAAGAAAATAAACATAATCCAAGGTATTTATTTGAAAAAGTGGCTACACTAACGAAAAAGAAAGCTTCAAGCCCAGCAGTTTCCAAGAAACACAGCAGTAATGACTTTATGAACTTCTTCACTTATAAGATTGATAATATTAGGGACAAAATTATAACTATATAACCGTCTACTACAGCATCACATCAGGGAGTGCATTATAGTCTCCCTGAGGTAAAATTTGATTCATTTGTTGCCATAGTAGAGGAAGAATTTTGCAAACTCGTTAATTCATCTAAATCGACAACATGTATGTTAGACCCTATACAGACTAAACTACTGAAACAGATGCTTCCAGAAGTCATAGATCCTCTTAACATCATTAATTCGTCTTTGTCTCTAGGATACGTACCAAAAACCTTTAAGCTGGCTATGATTAAACCGCTTGTTAAAAAAACGCAACTTGATCCTACAGAATTAGTTAATTACAGGCCGATCTCAAATCTACCTTTTCTGTCAAAGATACTATAAAAGGCAGTATCCTCACAACTGTGTTCCTTTCTTGAAAGAAATGGTATCTGCGAGGGTTTCCAGTCAGGATTTAGACTGCACGATAGCACTGAGACAGCTCTCATTAGAGTCACAAATGATTTGCTCTTATCATCTGATCGTGGTTGTATCTCTCTATTAGTGTTACTTGATCTTAGTGCTGCATTTGACACCATTGACCACAACATTCTCTTAAATAGACTAGAAAACTATGTTGGCATTAGTGGAATTGCATTAGCATGGTTTAAATCATATTTATCTGACCGCTATCAGTTTGTAGCAGTAAATAAAGAGATGTCTTATCGATCACAAGTTCGTACCACAAGGCTCAGTACTAGGACCGCTGCTGTTCACTCTGTACATGCTACCTTTAGGAGATATCATTAGGAAACATGGAATTAGCTTTCACTGTTATGCTGATGATACTCAGCTCTATATTTCTTCCAAACCTAACGAAACTCACCAATTCACAAAATTATCGGAATGCATAGTTGATATAAAAATTGGATGACTAGTAATTTCCTACTACTAAATTCTGAAAAAACAGAGATTCTAATTATTGGACAAAAAACTTCCACACATAATAACCTAGAATACCGTCTAACACTTGATGGGTGCTCAGTTAAGTCTTCGTCGTTTGTTAGGAACCTGGGTGTGCTCTTTGATACCAATCTTTCATTTGAAAGTCACGTGTCTAGTGTCTGTAAAACCACATTTTTCCATCTTAAAAATATCTCTAAATTACGTCATATGCTCTCATTGACAAATGCGGAACAACTAGTTCATGCGTTTACGACATCAAGGCTAGATTATTGTAATGCTCTACTGGGTGGTTGCCCTGCACGCTTAATAAACAAACTACAGCTAGTTCAAAACGCAGCCGCTAGAGTTCTTACCAGAACCAGGAAGTACGACCATATTAGCCCGGTTCTGTCAACACTGCATTGGCTCCCTATTAAACATTGTATAAATTTTAAAATATTGCTGATTACTTACAAAGCACTAAATGGTTTAGCTCCCCAGTACTTGAGCGAGCTCTTAACGCATTATAGTCCTTCACGTCTATTGCGATCTCAAAACTCCGGCCAGTTGATAATACCTAGAATATCTAAATCGACTACTGGCGGTAGATCCTTTTCCTATTTAGCACCAAAACTTTGGAACAATCTTCCTAACATTGTCCAGGAAGCAGACACAGTCTGTCAGTTCAAAGCTAGACTAAAAACACATCTCTTTGACCTAGCATTCACATAACACTCTATAGACTTCTATAATTCAATATTAGGCTGCTTAGATTAGGTCAGCCGGAACTGGGAACACTTCCCTTAAATCCTGATGTACTCGTTACATCATAAGAAGAATGGCATCTATGCTAATTTTAGTGTCTTTGTTTACATCATTTTATGAACATCTTCATAAAAATAAAATTGAAGTTGGCCCTGGAGTAATCTAGAAATGCACTGCAGCTAAAGCCATATGTGTGACCATTTTATATTTAAAATCTGAAAATGATAAGTCTAAAACTCTGTATTTAGTTAAATGTTTTTCAAGATCATGTCAAATTACTTTATTTTGATTAGACTCTAAAATGCAAACTGATGTTTAGTCATCTTCTGAGTCATCTAATCAGTCTATTGTCTCTATTATTTTGTGGTGCAAACGAGCCCCATTCAGAGTCAGTCTCTCCTTGCACACATTTACACCTCTCCAGACTGGTTATGGCTCTAAATATGCATTTCTTTTGTCTGCATTATAGCTACTAACGACTGGCTATTCACAGGCTATTCATAGGGTTTCAAACCCTAATTTCTTTTATCAAAGTTCTCACTAAATATTTGAAACTGGTATCAAATGCACTGAAACATTTCAGTAAGCATTCCTATTTAGAAAAAAATCATAAAACAATAACTGCTGGTGGCAGGTGCACCTGGGCTAGCTAGCATGTTAGCTTAGCACACCATCAATACACGACCATTTATGAGATTGAAACCATGTTTGTGCTCCAAACTTACTTTATTCGACTTAAACTTAAACTTACTCGAACGCAAGTCGAGTGTTTTAAATAATCTTCTGTGATCTAATTTGGCTTCAGATAAAAAAAAATCCGACAGAAAATTTATTATTTATAGTGTTCTGCACGATGATGAAATCTATATCGATTAGCATTGCATTATAAATATAATCTATTATTATGAAATACCTGGCATGGCTTGAAGAACACAGGTAACTCAAATATCATTGCAATCATGTTTATTGTCTTCAAAACATCTTTATCTGCATGTTACAGCGATCTCTGTCAGCTACTTTCTGTATCAGTGACGTCCTGGAATGTCACATGACTATGGGTCTTCTTCGTGATCCATATATGGACTGTTATTGTGCATATAGCGCCCTCAGGCTATTGGTATGAATTGAAAACACAGCACATCTCAGTAAGAAGCGATCATAATGATTACATCGACGCATTTGGGTATAAATTCAACAAATATTATTCCTGTCTATAGAGAATATATCAATATTTCTCCAAGTCTGCACATTTTTGAGCTAAAGCCCTGAGGGACGATGTTTTGCGAATCGCTGTCATGACGACAGCTTGGAGTGTTTTTTATGAATGGACCAGCTAGCTGACGCTCATAATTCATATTAAAGGTATCGACTCATTTTTCCATTTCATAACTCCTGACACAAATTAAGACATAACTGTCACTATAAGTTTCTCAGAATACAATAGGGGTCAAATACTGAATCTTGAGTATTATATCTTTTTAATGATGTATAGTTTGTCAAGGTATAACATTAAATCTGATAGTAAATTTGAACTAAATAAAAAAAAAACCGCTTCAGTGCGCCGACGCTCTGGAAACGGTTAACAGGTTAAAAGCGCTATATAAATGAGGATGACTTGACTTGTTCACGTCACGTCTGCCGATTCGGAGACTGTTCACGTCACACCTGTTGACCCAGAGACTGTTCATGTCACGTCTGCCAATTCGGAGACGGTTCGAGTCACGTCTGCAGATCCAGAGACTGTTCACGTCATGCCTGTTGATCCAGAGACTGTTCACGTCACATATACCAATTCAAAGACGGTTAGAGTCACGTCTGCCGATCCAGAGACTGTTCACTTCACGTCTGCCGATCCCGAGACTGTTCACGTCTACGCCGGTGTCTGTTCCTGTTCCTGAGCCGGTGTCTGCTCCGGTGTCTGTTCCTGTGCTAGAGCCAGTGTCTGTTCCTGTGTCTGTTTCTGAGCTGGTATCAGTTCCTAGTCCTGAGCCGGGGTCTGTTCCAGAGCAACCGATGTCTGTTCCTGGGTGGATGCCTGCTCCTGTTCCGTGATCGCCCTAAGGGAAGTCTCCGCCATGGCCTCCCGAGGGGAAGTCTCCGCCATGGCCGCCCGAGGGGTCTTCACCGCCCTGGCGCCCGAGGGGTCTTCACCGCCGTGGCCGCCCGAGGGGTCTTCCCCGCCCTGGATGCCCTAGGGGTCTTCACGAGGCCACCCGAGGGACTGTAATCTGTTTTGGCCTGGCCGCCCGATGGGTCGTCTGCTTCGCCCTGGCCGCCCGATGGACTGTCTGCTTCGCGCTGGCCGCCCGATCGAATTTCTGTTTCACCCTGGCCACCCGATGAACTGTCTGCTTCGCCCTGGCCGCCCGATGGACTCTCTGTTTTGCCCTGGCCGCCGGCTAAGCCGTCACCCCTTGTTCCTGTTTCCCTTCATGGACCTGATCCCACCATCCCTCCCCATGGTCCTCCACTGTTCCACCTCCCTCCTGGACTCTTGTTTTGTTTTGTGTGGTGTCTTGGAGCGTCTGGTAGCCGCTCTGTAGAGGGGGGGTTATGTCACAGTGTCTGGTTTGTGTTCCCTGGGTTTTCACTAGAGGTTTATGTGCCTGATAGTCACCCTTATCATGTACTGCATTTCCCATAACCCTTTGCCTGAACTCATCACTGATCATTGCACACAGCTGTTCCCACTCACATTTTTTGCTCCTGTCTATTTATACCCTGTCTGTGTTAGTTCATGTTACGGAGTCATTGTTGTATATCACGCTACACTTCTGAGGTCTATTACTAGTCTGTTTCTTGTTTATTTTGTGTATTTGTTTTTGGACTGATTAAAATGGATTTCGACCCTTGCATGGATGACTACGATTCTGATTACTTGGATTTTGACCTTTGCATGGATGACGACGAATTGGATTGCCCTGATTACTATGTTGCTGCGTTTGGATCCACCCATTTCTCTGCTAGCGATCGTGACAGGTGTTCTCCAAACTCATCAGGCATTATAGAAGAAAATTCAGAGCTGTTATCTTGGCAAAAGGAGATTGCAAAAAGTATTTAATAAAAGGGTGCCAATATTCCATTCCATTTCATCCTGTCCTTCACCTCTCTGGTTTGTGCCTTTACAGACCTGACCAAGTTGGGCCAACCAGACAAAATACAGTGTAGCCCTGCAGCCAAAGAGGCATTCCAGTGTCTGAAGGCTGCCCTCTCTTCGTCACTGGTTCTACGCACCCCTGACTTTTCCTGGCCCTTCACCCTCCAGACAGATGCCTCAGATCCGGCCTTGGAGCAGTCCTGTCACAAACCAACAGGGTGGAAGAACATCCGGTGACCTTCATTAGTAGGAAGCTCACCCGAGAAGGAAGCCCTTGCCATAAAGTGGGCAATCCTGGAGCTGTACTACTACCTTTTCTACCTTTGGGGTGGTGATGGCGCAGTGGATAAGACACATGCCTTTGGTGTGAGAGACCCGGGTTCGAATCCACTGTGACACACCTATGTGTCCCTGAGCAAGACACTTAACCCCTAGTTGCTCCAGAGGCGTGCGACCTCTGACATATATAGCAATTGTAAGTCGCTTTGGATAAAACCGTCAGCTAAATGTAAATGTAAACCTTTTCGGGAGATTCTTCACGCTGGCCTCTTCAGTGGATGATCAAGGCAAAGGACACCAATGACCAGGTGGTTCCTAGCCCTTTAGGATTTCCATTTTGTGGTGAAACATCCGGCTGGGGTCTCCAATGCAGATGGTTTGTCCCGGATGTTCTCTGGCTTGTCAGGTCTGGTAAGGGTCACACACTGAACAGTGTCTGCTCAGCGGACTTTTACCCTTAAGCGTCGGTTAGTGTAAAAAGTGTAAGCTGGTGTCCGCTCAGCGATCTACTGCACATGCGCAGTAGATCGACGTGTACACTTTGCACTACTTATTCACTACTTATGTGCATTGTGTCATAATGACAGCAGCTGACTTGCTAAATTCTTCTCAGAAACATTTTTTACTCACTTTGGAATGGATGGCACCAAATAAACAATGGATTCTTATTTGACAGTTTAGAATTAAATATATTCCCTTAAAATTCACTTATAGTACAGTTTTCATTCCTCTAATGGAGACTCTGGGTTGTTGGACTCACTCATGTAATTTTTTGAATGCCTAAAAGTCCTCAAATTTGTTTCATCCATCATCTCTTTTGACATATCCATGACTGTCATTTTTATTTCAATAAAGTATACTTGGTCATGACTGAAGTCTTTCAAAGGCTCACAGAGAGTAATAGTCAAGGAAGGTTCACTTTGAGTCATAGTCAGACCTGGAGAATGAAATAAATACAATTATGTGAATAGTGGGGACATGCCCTTTGTAAGAGCACATTAACAAGGTTCTCCAATGAGGCAGATGTGAAAGTGCAGTCTTTGTATCAGAGCTGGAACACTACTCTTCAGTACTGTAGCCTATCCCACACCTCATTAGATATCAGCTTGAGCAATTTTAATGCAAGGCAAGGCAAAAATGTGTCAAAAGAAGGAAAATGAACACAGTACAGCACAGGCAAGCTTGCAACTCATTTATCTATTGTTGAAGAGAGCCTGAATAGAGCTGATATGTCTGCATTCACATACATATATCATACAAATACATGACAAAAAGCTCCCATCCATACATTAGTTTTGCAGGAACACAGCTGCTGCATGGAATGAACAATTTAGCTTAGGTTATTAAATATAAAAGGGTCATTATTTTGTGCATTTCATAGTGTCGATAAGTCGATAAGATTCTCTATTAACAATACTTCAACAATACACTCTTTTAACGAACCTCAATTCAAATGTTAATGCATCCTGTTATCACTGTTGTCATATACGGATATAAAATTCATTCAGTTACTTATTTGTAAGAAACAGTTTATGATACCATTTTTTTTCGATTTTATTTCTGATTTGAAATATGTTATTGAAATATGAGTCTGGCAAGAATTTTGAGATTTTAGTCTGAGGTGGAAATGGGCTTCCATAAATGTCATCAGGAAAATTAAAAATACTCATTGCAAAAACATACTCGGTTACTAATGTAACCTTGGTTCCCTTTCATTCAGTCACTCCATCTTACGTCAGTGACTGACGAAATGGGGGTTTCGCTTAGAAGCCTATCACCTTCGAGTTCCACAAAACGAGCCAATAGCAAGGAAATGCCATGGTTCTGCAGAATTTGCATAGCGCAACTCTGCCCCATCGCGTGGGTATAAAAGGAGGGACGCTGGCAATCTTACATAATGTTTTTGCTTCGGAGCCAAGAGCTTCTCTTCACTCCTCTGCAAGCCTGTGTCAGATCTTCAGTAGTACGAGACGAGCGGCTCTCCAGTGTGTTGGTGCAACGGTGCGTTCCAGCAAGATAACATTGCCTGCTGCTGACCTGTGCAGTGATCTGCCAACAGTGTGTGTGTGCTTCTCCCTGGGCGCTTCATCACTCTGCTGAACTTGTGCAGGATGGGATTGCCGGCCGGTCTTCGGACCCGCCCCGCGTCTCATTCAGTGCTCCAGATGATGAGACGATGGCGATCGCTGCGCCAGGGCTAATGGAAGAGCTGCATGCTGCCAACGACCTCGCTCTCCAGGCGACGAAGGGGACCACACGCTCCCTGGGTCAGGTGATGTCCACAGCTGTGGTCCAGGAGAGACACCTCTGGCTAAACCTGGCTGATATGAGAGAGGCTGAGCGAACCCATTTCAACTCTCCTATATCCCAGACTGGCCTCTTCGGCGGCGCGAGGACTTCGCCGAACAGTTCTCGGCTGCCCAGAAGCAGACTGAGCCCATTAAACATGTTCTGCCCCGGTGGCCTGCTGTTGCCTCCACCCAGCCGCCGACTCAGATGCCTCAGTCTGTTCGCTGCCGAGGGCGCCCTCCTGCGGCTCCCGCCCCTCCCGCCCGGCCCCAGCAGCAGCCTTTACCCGGGCCGAGCCGTGGAGGTGGCCGCAGGAAGGCGCCTCAATCCGCTCCAGTCCCGCAGCCTGCCAATCTCTGCGCACCATGACCTTGTGGAGTCTAAAACAGTAGGTCAGCATGACCTGGTCGTCAGGTTCCTGAGGGGGGCAAGGAGACTAAATCATCCTCGCTCCCCTCTCTTACCCTCTTGGGACCTCGCAGTGGTCTTATCTGCCCTGTAGAGAGCTCCCTTCGAGCCATTGCGATCAGTGGAGCTTAAGTTCCTGTCTATGAAGACAGCCTGGAATTCGGGCCGGCTAACTCTCTTGTGATCCTGAGGCCCCGGCCTGGATACGTGCCGAAGGTTCCCACCACTTTTTTTTAGGGATCAGGTGGTGAACCTGCACGCGCTGCCTTCGGAGGAGGCAGACCCAGCCTTGGCACTGCTCTGTCCAGTACGCGCCCTCCGTGCTTACGTAGACAGAACGCAGTGTTTCAGGACTTCAGACCAGCTCTTTGTCTGTTATGGTGGGAAGCTGAAGGGAAAGGCTCACTCCAAGCAAAGGTTGTCTCACTGGATAGTGGACGCCATTGTCTTGGCTTACCAGACGCAGGGTCAACCTTGGTATTCCTGCTTTAAGCCTAGCCCTTCGTCTGTGATTGTCTCACGACAGGGAGCTCAGTCTTGCTTAGGGAACTGGAAGACAGCCGCTGTGGCGTGATTGAATTGGGACCCCCATTTTGTCAGTCACTGACGTAACTCCGAGTGACTGAACAAAAGGGAACGTCTCGGTTACGTATGTATCCCTCGTTCCCTTAGGAGGGAATGGAAACGAGGGTTACATTAGTAACTGAGACGTTTCCTGAGATACCTGGAACGACTACTGCATCACAAACTCCCTTTTCTCCAATTACTGAAGATTATAGAATAACATAACACAGTGAAACTGCACAAGCCCATGGTTGAGTAGTGGAGCTGCATGAACCTATGGAGAGAAAGCCCACCAGAGCCCAACTATCCCTCTATATATCAGCGGACATTCTGCCATAGGCAGAGGCGAACCAACACTGCGTGCACCCCAGGCAAAATTAATCAATGAGGGCCTTTATATATATATATATATATATATATATATATATATATATATATATATATATATATATATGTTTTATGTAGCTATGTTTTATAGCCTATATAATATATAAGATTTTTTTTTGTTAATATATCTTCATTGCCTAGAGATATTATTATAAAAAATTCAAAAAGTAGTCAAAACACAGAACATCTAACAGAACATAAGATGTTTATTTTTTACAACATTATGTGCTTATTTTTTAATTAACGAAATGTCAATCTTCATCTTTATAACAGAAGATACAATACAACAATCTTCAAGATACAGTAAATATTAAAATGTGTAACACATTTAGTCACTAATCACACTTTTATATTAATTTCTGCTTAAATACTGGGTGCATGGAGGAAGCCTATATTCAAGCGCATGCATAAATCTTGCCGCAAAAGCAGGCTAATGATAATATGTCTTAAAAAATGAAGATTTAATTGTTTATTAATAAACTAGTGTTTTCTAAATTAGTGTCAGCTGCAAACATATCTCCATACATCTCCGCTGTAAAGTGGATGCGCCTTTAGAAAGAAATGCACCTTTCATACGGATTACATAATCAGATGATATTTGCTTTCGATTAGAATTTTTTTGTTTAAAAGTGGACATTTCAATCTTTATATAGATATATTTATCATGTATGAGAGGCTAGTATAAGCTGTTTTTCTGTTTATTTTTGAGACACACTCCAGTTCACGGAGACGATGAAAGCGCGTCCTGATTGTTTTATTATATTTTACAAAAGCACAACGTTTTCTTGTTATTGTGAGTTTACACACATAAAAGTAAAATTGCGACTGATGCATCATTCTTTTCCTTGTGGCCAGAAATGATAGAGTATTTTAAGTTCTTTCCACTGTTTATATGAAAATGCAGGTAGCCTAATCGCACCGGCGCCTCCATGTCATACATTGCGCGCTCCACACTCCGCACAAACACTTTGATATGCGCCCAATAATAGTGAACAAATATCTAGGTTAACGTTAGAGCGAGCGGCCATACCAGACGGATAAGTCCTTTTCATGTTTATCAAATCATGCATTTTCTACATACCGCGAGTAAGCGCTGCTCCAGTTTGCAAAAGGCTGCTGAGGCGAGACGGTAAAACATAACCAGTTTAACGAGAAAGGGGCCCCACTAAGGGGAATGCAGAGATGTTGCTGCGTCTTTATATTAACATTCCTGATTGTTTGAATGATCAGCCCTCGGGGGCCCCCTTAAAATGCGGGGCCCCAGGCAATTGCCTGGCTTGCCTGCCCTATTAGGGCGCCTCTGGTCATAGGGAATCAGGTCAATTCAACTGAAGCGACAAACGGCGAGTCGTGCAGCATGAAAGCATGGACGGTGATGCAGTACTCGTTCCAGTTATCTCAGGGAACCTGAGTAGTACGTTCCCTATCGATACAGTTCCCTTGTATTGCGTCGCTAGACGCAATGGGAACCCAGTCCAATCACGTCGTGCTTGAAACTGCAGAACAAAAATTGTTCTGGGGCCCTGGCCCAGGGCGCAGGAATAAGGGCCCAAGGGTGTCAAGGCAAGAAAAGGGCAAAATAAGCCCAAAGACAAGGGACTCGGACTACATGTTGGAGTTGCATGAAGGGTTAATGCTGGTTTAGCTCACCTAGAGATCAATGCCCAGCTTACACAGACAAGACCCGAGCTTGTAGCGCAGGAACATCCAGGTTAAAGAATCTGGCGAATGTGGATAGCAAGGACCAGCCGGCCGCCGTACAAATGTCACCAATGGACACTCTGCTGGACCATGGCCAGGATGAGACAATGCCTCTGGTGGAGTGTGCTTTAACTCCGTTAGGGCATTGTAGGCCCATCGAAGTGTAGGCCAATCGCAATCGTGTCCACTATTGGCGGGACAGTCTTTGATTCGTGACCGGATGCCCTTTGGTGCAGCTGCTGAAGCACACGGAGAGCTGCTCTGACTGCCTGAACGGGGCAGAGCGCTCGAACTTACAGTCATTAGGCCCAACCTCAGAGTAAGAAGTACTCACAGAGAGTGCTTGTAAGTCACCCACTCGCTTGACCGATGCCAAGGCTAGCAGGAGAGCGAAAGGGGCCGTAATTAGGCTAGCTGGACTGGGTCTTTGAGAGCTTGTAGGACTGCCATTGTGTGAAGGACAGAGCCTGCTTGTCCAGCCGAAGTGTAGGCGCGTCCAGTGAGAGCAGAAGAGGTCCTACAGGGCTTGGATGGATGAGCGATCGTCGCTTTCCATCCAATCGCTGTGGTCGGGCAGAGGTGTGCGGCTACAGCTTATAGATGACTTCTTATAGCCCTTTTCTCAGCGCCGTCAATTGTGGTGAGGGTGGTAGAGGTAGAAGTACCCAGGTGCGTACCCTTAGTGTGGGCTCCTCAGGGGTAGACCACTCTAATCCGAGCTCTCCAACTGCTTTTGAGAGGACGCGGAAATGGATGGAGAAAGAGCACTGGGGAAACCTCTCTTTGTGGGGAGAGTGATGCTGGTTCTCTGACAGATTTGAGACACGGGATCTGTGAGCTCACTCGTGCCTGACTGCTCAGTCCTCTCTGAAAAGAAAGCGATTCGCGATTGCTTGCAGAGTGCAGTGCTATCAGCTGGAAGCAGGTCGCCGGCGCGCTGCTGGGCTCCTTCAGATTGCGAGAAGGCTTTCTTCAGTCTCGGAGTGTCAGCGACGAGAGGATGATCATCATTGAAGGAGAATTGATCTGATTCCCAATGGCAGAATGTCTGTTAATATAGAGGGATAGCCCTGCCCATTTCGGCAAGCTCTGGCAGGTTTTCTCACCATAGGTTCGTGCAGCTCAGCTGCTCAGCCATTTGTTTGTGCAGTTTCACTCCGTCATTCTATAATCTTCAGTAATCTGAGAAAAAGGAGTTTTGTGCCTTGCGACGTATCAATAGGGAAAGGGCCTCTTCCTACATTTTTGCAAAAACTTACCTATACATACAATGAAATCTTATGAACACTAGTAGCAGTTAAACCCCAACAACTTCTATTCCGTTTTATGCAATTATGATACTTTTCTGGGGCCGTATTCACAAAGAATTTTAAGGCTAAAAGTAGCTCCTAACTGGCGAATTTAGGAGCAACTGCTAAAAATAATGGGCGTGTCACTCCTAACTTTAGGACTCCTAATTTTTTTCACTAAGAGTAATTCACAAAGCATTTTAGCCCTAAAAGTAGCACCTAAGTCTGGGACAGCTTAAAAGAAGTCGAGAGGACTCCTAACTCACTAAGACCTATTCTCAAAGGATCTTAAAATGGCCGTGCGACGCAGTGTGTTGGAGACACTTAATGACACGGAGTTATTACAAAGATACCGCCTTAACCGTGAGGGAATACTGATTGTTGTGGATCTTGTTAGGGGTGCAATAACAGCGCCAACTAATCGCAACAACCCAATCAGTGCCGAATTGAAATGTTTGATAACACTTCGCTACCTGGAAACGGGGAAAATGCAATTATGTAATGCCGACGATCTAGTGATATCCCAGCCATCGGTAAGCAGATCCATCCACCAAACAATCAATGCACTTTGTAGACCCCATATTATTCGCCAGTTCATAAGTTTTCCTTTGGACATTCGCCAACTCCAAAGAAACAAAGCCAGCTTTATGGATAATGCCGGTGTGCCCGGAGTGGTCGGTGCTATAGACGGGACACATATTAAAATAATTGCACCACGTCAGGATGAGGACGTGTTTGTGAATAGAAAGAAAACCCACTCCATCAATACCCAGATTGTGTTCGATGCAAACTTTACAATTCTTGATGTTGTTGCAAAGTGGCCCGGATCCACTCATGACTCGAGGATATTGATGGAGAGTGGTCTGAGGCAACTGTTTGAGAGACGTCATGTGCCAGCTGGATGTCACTTGGTGGGGGACAGTGGCTATCCCTGTAAGTCGTGGCTCCTTACACCTTACCTCCGTCCACAAGTGGGACCACAGTTAAATTACAATAGGTAAGTGTACATGTTGGCTATATTATTTAGGTGCCATAATTCAATAGCATGACCACAATGTCAAAGCTTATTACAAATTATAGTGGTGGCTCTTGGTGTTGTTGGTTAAATCAATAATGTTTACTGTTCCTTGGTGTATGTTTCAGAGCACACAAGAAGACACGCAGTGTGGTGGAAAGGGGGATTGGACAATTAAAGCGTCGTTTCCACGTTTTACATAGTGAAATCCGCCTTAGTCCAGAGAAGACGAGTAAAGTGATCACTGTGTGTGCGCTTCTTCACAACCTATGCCGGCAAAGGAACATACCACAGACAGGAGATGGTGATGAGTTTGACGATGATGATGATGATGATGATGATGACAATGAACACAACCAATTTGTTGATGAAGTGGAACTATGTGGACTGGCATTCAGGGATCACTTTGTCCATACACACTTTGGGTAAATAATCACATGCACAAATGAGTAAAGACACATTTTTGCTCAATTTAAGTGTGTTTATTCCCTTTGCATTTTTGCAATCTTTACAGTGTAATATTCAGACTTTTATTGTATTAGCCTCTCTTTTGCATCAAGGACCCTTTTCTGCATTTTTAACACACACATGCACTCAAAAGCATTGCCATAACACTTAAAAACACACTTTAATATAAGAATATTGTTTGATATTTGTTTCATAATTCATTACATTCATGACAAGCAGGAAGTTTTTAGAATTACATGAAACAATAATGATATTATATATTTAATAATATAGGCCTACCTGTTGCCATGCTTGCCCGTTTAAAGGCTGCAATCTCAACCCTCGACTGCGATTGTAGCGCATACCACCGCTTCTCGCAGTCGTCCGGGGTCCGCGACACAAGCGCGAATGCTGCATTGATCTGCAAACATATCCTTTCCCATGTCTCGCGCTTAGTTTTGCTTGATATTCCAGTGCCGAATTTCCCTTTTATTATGTTTTTTTTTCCAGCACCAACTGGGCCAGCAGCAGTAACTGATCCTGCGTCCAGTTTGGCTTTCTTTTCCGTTTTGGCGAGTTCATAATCCACCGTCATTCAACTATTACATTACTTCAATAGGAGCAACATTTTCCTTGCTTTAAGTAGTCTATTTAGGCTAATAGGATGTCAATTAACCAAGCAAGTGTTAATGCAAGTGTCGTTTTTCATTATTAGGCAAGTGCCGGTTTTCATTAGGGTATTAGGCTTAATTTAATTTAATTCACGACTTTTCTCTCCCTCTCTGCCTTTTTAGAATTACACTGGGGCCTGCACAAACATGTCATTATATATGCATTTCGATGACATTACTATTATTATTTTGTGTAGGACACAGACATTTTAAGATATCGTAATTCCATGATTTGTTGCGTCTGTGTTATGTTCCGCATGATGGCCCTGTCATCTAACAACCAATCACCATGATCATTGCGAGGAAGCTTGTGCATGAGAATTGACGTCATCCATAGCAACGATGACTCACTCTTAGTTTAGGAGTTGTCAATTTTCCTTACTAAGGGTAGGTCTGAAAGGCGTTGTGAATAACTTTTAAGAGAAAACTCCTAGCTAAAATATTTTAGTGCCATTTAGGAGTACTCCTAGTGGTAAGATAAAATTCTTTGTGAATACGGCCCCTGATGTAATAAACTAGTTCTGGTACAGCATTGTACGTGAAACAAATTCAAAGAGCTCAGAAACTTTGTACGTTTAAATGGCATGGTTGCTTCAGATAATGCATTTTTGTCTCACATTTGCTTTTATACACTGTTGATTAGGATTATTTTGAGTAGGCCGGTTAATTTCAAACACAATAGAACATTATCCTTTTAGCACCACTCTGGAAATTTTATTTCAGGTTTTGTGACAACATAAAACAACCAATGCAATACAACATTACCAGATTCATATTTATTTTGCATAAGTGTCGCCACAGGCATATTTTTCCATTGAGCCTGGGTTGGATTTACCTGATGATGCATATGGAAGCCTGCTCCCCCTTTAAATAGTATATTTATTGGAAAAACTAATGATATAACTAATAAATTACTCATTTGTTGGAAAACTTGATACAGAAATCTCATCTTACCTCAAAATATCTCGTCCTTGCAAATTAATATGCTTGAGTTGTCAAAGGTCAAGGGAAACCACCCCCCACAAATTGAAGATTGACAATCCCATCCTCATAAATATATAATTTTTCCCCCACAGATGGCTAAGGAAGAAACGTTGCATAAATCCATATGCACTGTAAATTCAGTTAAGCAAAATGTTTAGCATTTGCCGTGAAGCAGTAAAATGTATTTAAATGTGTCCATGCATGAAATACTTCAAGGCCAATGTAAAACGTGAGAAAAAAATAAAAAAAATTATACATTTCCACACAGCTTCCTGTAGTTCTTCAAGTGTCTTATGAAATAAAAATATTTATATTGTTATTCATGCATTTGAAAAAGAATCCTTTATAGGCCACAGTTTTCCCATTATAATTGTCTGTATAAGCCTGAAATCCTATTACTGGCACAGCACATATTTCTGAGGCTCAGTGTTTGGAATCTGGTCCTGCCATACTTCCCATATATCTCAAGGGCAGAATCTGAAACTGCTTGTGCCCAGCAGATAAAGTGGAGAAAAAATGGTCTAGTGGCTTTTGATCAAGAGCACTAGTGGAATCTGAGGAGTTTGGATCAGCTTTAAAATACTCTTCTGTTGACATTGAGGAATTAGTTGTTATTTTTGCCAGTTTTAACCCCATTTTGAGGGTCAGAGCTCTTATTTTGAAGCATTTAGCAGCTATGGCTTTGAATTGGAGGTCCCTTCTTCTCAATGGGGATTAGGTCACTACAAAGCTTTTACTAAACACTGAATGCTCTCCATGTGTTTCTAGGCTCTTACAGTGATACAGGTTCTTGCTTTTCTCAAAAAAAAAAAAAAAAACACAAGAAAAGCTTCAACAGAGACCAAGCCTGGTGTATTTTCCATTTATGACTATAAACAGTTCAATGTTTCCTTACATGATAAAATCCCTAAAGGAATTTCTCAATATAGTCATGTTAATTCTGTTTCCCTTTCAAGGGAACTCGAGCTGCGTTGAGACGCGGTGGGAACGCTCTGCGTGATTGCGTCGTGAAGCACGTGTATAATCAGTCCAATGGAAGAGCGAGACGTCATAGGCGGTGACGTCATAGACCAGGAAGCTATAAAGCACACCAGAAAACAGACCGCGACAGCTTCTGTTGCCTTCAGCAAGCGATCTGTGTATTCTGTCCTTGTCATATTTATTGTTGTCTGTCAAGTTGCAATATATATATATTATGGCAAAAGAGAGCAAGCAGCTTTTGTGTTGTTCCCTGCCCACGTTATATCACGGGTGGGGACACACACATCAGCTTTTTGTTACTATTTGGGAGTGGAGCATGCCACAGTCAGTTCTCGAGGGGGCTGACTGTGAGCATTGCGAGAAACTGTCCGTGAGGACGCTCCGCTCCCGCCGGGCGTTCTTCGAGGAGGACGGTTCGGTTCGCGCTCCCCGCGCGGGTCCCGCTGTTGCCGATGCACGGCGGCGACTCGCATTTTGGGGTTCGCAAACGGATCTGACAGCGGGGGTTGGGACGGGCTCTGCCCTATCTCAGCTTTCACCTGCCAGATCCAGTGCTGGCGATTTCCAGTTCCGAGGAATTGGTATCGTTAGTGTTTTGTTTAGAAAAAGAGAACAAAACAAATAAAGATATTAAGAAAAGGCAGATGTTTGAGTTTTCAATAAATGAATAAATAAGTTAGCTCATAACTCTGTTGAATAAAGAGGAGCTTTAAAAGGAGGTTTATCTAGTGTTGTTGCTAGTTAAATATTTTCTGGCCAGCTGAACTTTATGAGAGTGAAAATAAGGAGTTTATTAGATGAAATAAATCTAAAAACAGAAAAACTCTGTATCTCAGCCTCCTCGTCAGGGACTGCCGTTTTTCCCTATCTCCACACCACACTGAGGTGTCAAGATCGTGGAATAAGTCGGTTTCTATTTTATGTGTTTAATGCCCTACGTCTAACTATAGTAATGCTATGGGTATTAAGTATCATGGTATGACAGTGCCTCGGGTTAAAGAGACGCTTGCTAGTTTTCTCTCTCCCGAGTCGGCGTCATAATTTTTAACCCCGACGTTACCCACCAGCCATCTAAATAAAAATAAAAAATTTTTAGGCAACGCTGGTGGGTAAATTATAAAGACATGGATGAATGTGAGGTTGTCAGCACTGACGCTATTCGAGAATTGCGTCGTGCAAAAACAGATAAACTATACTGGGGAGGGACGGTTTCGAGAAATCGTTTCTCCTCTGCGTCCTCTGGGTGGCGACTCTCTGAGGAGGGTCGCACACGGCCAGTTCGGTTGTTTTCCTGCTGGTGGCCACGGACTGATATATATATATATATATACGTTTTTCTGATTTAAAAGTAAAGAAAAATAAGATAAAATTATGTCTGTTCTTCTGGATGCTCCGCTTTCAAGAAACTAAGAATAAACCGTTCAGCGGCGTTCCAGAGGTTTCTTCCTCACCAATCTATGTTCCTGAGACTGCTGGGCGGAGCAGTCTCAGTCTACTAAACTCCTCGCAGCACAGCGAGCATCGCCATTTGGGCTCCTCCACAATCAAAGGGGACTTGGGTGGCGGTAGCAGTCTAGCCAGTTAGAGATATGCAAGATCTGAGGACTATTTTATCTCTAAAAAAGCTTGAACAATAGGAAGCCCTGATGCCGAGGCTATCAGGCTTCTAAAGGGTGGTCCCCTCCGGGGTAGGGATGGTTTTTGAGAAAATCGTTTCTCCTTGGCGCCCTCTGGAGTGCGACTCTCTGAGGAGGGTCGCAGCGCTGCCAGTTCGGTTTTCCTGCCGGTTCGCCGTTCAGGACACCAAGGTGTCAGTGTCCCCAAACGATCCTCCGAGGGGGGTCGTAGAGCAGTCAGTTCGGTTTCCCTGCCGGTTCGCCGTTTCAGGGTGCCGAGGTGCCTGCTTTCTCCAATGATCTTCCGAGGAGGGTCATTGGAACTAAGTTATTTAAAGGGAGGCAAGATCTGAGGACTGTCATCTCTAATAAAGCTTCTGAGGGCTCCTCCGGTGCAGGGACGGTTTTGAGAAATCGTTTCTCCTCGGCGCCCTCTGGGGTGCGACTCTCTGAGGAGGGTCGCAGCGCTGCCAGTTCGGTTGTTCCCTGCCGGTTCGCCGTTCAGGGCACCGAGGTGTCAGCGTCCCCATACGATCCTCCGAGGAGGGTCGTAGAACGGTCAGTTCGGTTGTTCCCTGCCGGTTCGCCGCTTCAGGGCACCGTACTGACTGTTCAACCAAATCCAGAGGCCAGTCTTGAGAGACTGGTTCCCCTAGTAGAATTTCTGGCAGCGTGGAAACTACTGCCACATATTTCTCGGTGGGTCCTGCACACTATAGAAAAGGGTTCAGAATTCGGTTCTTGTCCGCCCAGATTTCTAGGGGTCCTCCCCACTGTGGTGGACCCCGAGCAGGCTTTGGTTATGGAGCAGGAAGTACTGACACTTCTGCAAAAGGAGCTGTAGAAGGGGTTCCTCCTCCCGGCAGACAGTCAGGGTTTTACTGCCATTACTTCATTGTACCGAAAGAGGATGAGGGGTTGCGTCCTACTCTAGACCTGCGTCAATTAAACAGCATATTATGCTTACGCTAAATATGATTGTGTCACAGATTCAGTCCGAGGACTGGTTTGTCACAATAGAGTTAAAGGACGCTTACTTATCTATCCATCCTCATCACAGGAGGTTCCTGAGGTTTGCTTTCGGGGGCGAAGCATACCAGTATCGGGTTCTTCCATTCGGCCTAGGTTATCACCCCACACCTTGTACAATATGCGTGGATGCTGCTCTGGCTCCTCTGAGATTCCAGGGCATTCGCGTATTAAATTATATCGACGATTGGTTGATTTTTAGCTCAGTCCGAGCTTTTGGCAGTTCAACATCGAGATGTCGTTCTGTCCCACATAAGGAGGTTGGGGTTGCGGCTCAACACCAAAAAGAGTGTACTCCTCCCAGCTTGAGGACCACTTTCTAGGTGTATTATGGGATTCGACAACAATGCAAGCACGTCTGTCTCCTGCACGTATTTCTGCGATTCTCACAGCCGTAAAGAATGTAAAACTAGGTCAGTCACTCACTGCAAACAGTCTCTGAGACTGTTGGGGCTCATGGTAGTTGCGTCTAACGTAGTTACTTTTGGCCTTCTGTACATGAGACCCCTGCAGTGGTGGCTCGGGACCAAGGGGTTTTCTCCGAGGGGAAATCCGTTTTTCGCATGATCAAGGTCACGCGGCTATGCCTTTGTGCCTCGGTCATGTGGAAGAAACCTTGGTTCCTCGCCCAGGGCCCAGTGCTGGGTGCTTCTTGTCGACGCGTCACGCTATCGACGGATGCTTCCCTCACAGGATGGGGGGCGGTCATGAGTGGCCGCTCGGTGAACGGTCTTTGGCTGGGGCTCATGGCAGTTGCGTCCAACGTAGTTACTTTTGGCCTTCTGTACATGAGACCCCTGCAGTGGTGGCTCGGGACCAAGGGGTTTTCTCCGAGGGGAAATCCGTTTTCGCATGATCAAGGTCACGCGGCTATGCCTTTGTGCCTCGGTCATGTGGAAGAACCTTGGTTCCTCGCCCAGGCCCAGTGTTGGGGGCTTCTTGTCGACGCATAATGCTATCGACGGATGTTTCCCTCACAAGTCGGGGGCAATCATGAGTGGTTGGTCGGCGAAGGGTCCGGACAACACACTGATGGTCTCGTATATCAGAGCAGATATCCTGTTGAGGCAGGGGCTGTGGCCCGGGGAATGGAGGCTTCACCCCGAGGTGGTGGAGCTTCTTAGGGAGAACTTCGGTCAAACTACAAGTCGACCTTTCGCATCGCTTGTACAATGCATTGCCCTTGTGTTTCTCCCTCACGCATCCAGCTCCGCTTGGACTGGATGTAATGTAATAGGTGTGGTTGCCACTACACCTATACGCTTTTCCCGATATCTTTGCACCTGGGAGCTCTGGAGTTGTGGATACTGTGGGCTCGGCCTCTGAGGGGGCCCAGCTCATAGATTCAGGTTTCTCGACCGAGGTCGTGGAGACCATACTCCAGTCTAGAGCTCACTCCACGAGAAGACTAATATGCTATTCTCTGCCTGGTGCAGAGAACGCCTTCTGAATCTCGTTTCTGCCCTTTTTGGTACAGTACTTGATTTCTGTAATGAATGTTTCTTTGCTGGGCTATCTCTGAGGAGAGATCCCTAATTTCGTCTTCTCCGTGGTACATGAGGCTGAGGCCTGCACGTACTTGGATTTGCACCTGGTTGGTGGTAGTATTTCTTCACCCCAGATCGGGTTGTATTTCTAGGTCCCTACTAAATGTGCGGTCATTTGTGCTCCAGGCCTTCTGTCCTCCACCTTTAATACCCCAGATCAGGAAAATCTTAAATCTGTTATGCCCTGTCCGGGCTTTGGATGCTTAGGTCCACAGAGCTGCTCAGTGGCGTTTATCAGAACAATTATTTGTCTGCTTCGGGTAACCTAAGATAGGTTGCCCTGCATCTAAACAGATAATGAGCAAGTGGGTAGTTGAGGCTATCTCACTTGCTTATGAAGCGGCCGGACAGCGTTCACCTGTGGCTGTTCAGGCCCATTCTACTAGGAGTATGGCTGCCTCTAGGCTTTAATTTCGGGTGTTTCCCTTCAGGATATTTGTAATGCGGCAGGCTGGTCCTCACCTCATACATTTGTCAGATTTTATGACCTACACCTCTCCACTCCCGGGGCTAGGTTGCTTGCTTCTAGTGTGCGCAAGGACTTCACACAGAACGGGCATTTGTCTTATGGCGTAGTGGGTATGGGGTTCCCACCGCGTCTCAACGCAGCTCGAGTTCCCTTGAAAGGGAACGTCTCAGGTTACGTATGTAACCCTGGTTCCCTGAGAGGGAACGAGATGCTGCGTTCTCCCGCCATACTTCCTGCATGCCCTGATCGACTTGCTTCAGGCTTTTTCAGAAGCTGTCGCGGTCTGTTTTCTGGTGTGCTTTATAGCTTCCTGGTCTATGACGTCACCGCCTATGACGTCTCGCTCTTCCATTGGACTGATTATACACGTGCTTCACGACGCAATCACGCAGAGCGTTCCCACCGCGTCTCAACGCAGCGTCTCGTTCCCTCTCAGGGAACCAGGGTTACATACGTAACCTGAGACGTTATTTGTTCTGAAAGTTTGCATTTTGCTTTATACAGCTACATTTGAAATTATTTTATTACCATTAACCCTAATTCACTATTAAGGCTCTGCAACGCCAAAGGGGTGAGTTTTGAAAGGGCAAGCACTGTTTATTCAAGAAAATGTCCTTTGAAAAATGTAAAAATCAAATTGTATAAATTATTTGGAATAATAGGTTTGGTGTTTCAGTATGTTTTCGATTAAGGTGCGTCATACTAAATGATGTTTCATTAACAAAGTTCGGGAAGACATCTACTGTATCCAATCAGCTCGTCATTAGCAATTATTTTGCTAATCCTATCAGCATGAGAGGAAGCCTATATATATACACAGTTGACTCACCTACATTACTCGACAGTTTCAGCATTTAGCCCAACCATTTGTTACAATGTCTGAGATTGAATTGTTCCCGTCTGGTAACTTATTCCTCGTTGCCCAGGATCCTTCACCACATCTCACCGATCTTATTTCACTCTCTTTGTCTTTTTTTAAAGCCCAAGCACATCTCTTGTCAATTAAATTAGTTTTATTATAGATTGCACCCTGTTCACAAAACTCAACAATTTTTGTCTGGCACAATTTGTTGTGCTATTACTGCTTGTGGAAAGCTGGTGATTAACAGATTTTTTTTTAATTGATCATGGCAGCGGTAATTCATTGACTGATGATGAATTGATGGAGAAGAGCATTTAACTCAATCTCTTGCATTGCATTGAACATCTCGGATTCAAATCCAATTTAAACCTTCAGTAGAAATAAACAAAGAGTTTTAGAATTTTGAACTGCGAAACAAAGGAACATTATAACAAAATTAATCTGCACTAGGCCTCTGATTAAAGCACATTTGTGACAATGATTAAGGCTACGTTTAAACGTGGCCAGCTATTTTCATAAATGGACATTTCACCCTCTCCGTTTTCAAAAATAACATTGTGCATACCTGTCAGTTTTCAGAAAAGTGTTTGTTTACACGAACGTCTCAGGTTACGACTGTAACCTATGTTCCCTGAGACAGGGAACGAGACAATACGTCATCGACGCTATGGGGAACACCTCAGGCGTGACAGGTGTCTGAAATCAAGTATCAACTCACAGAAATCATGTTGACCGGCGACAGCATGTGCAACATCAGCTCGAATGATGAGCACGCAACCTGGAAAAAGGGCGCCTAGAGACCGTGACAACATCCTATCGTCTGAAGGGACTGTTGCAGGCAGGTCCCGAGATATGGCAGGGAGACGTATTGTCTCGTTCCCTGTCTCAGGGAACATAGGTTACAGTCGTAACCTGAGACGTTCCCTTTCGAAGGGAACTGAACAATACGTCATCGACGCTATGGGGAACGAAATACCCACACCGCCATGCTGAGGGTAGTGCATACCCAAGGGCAGTGACAACCATCAGAACCAGTAATTCAAAGAACACTGAAACCACTCGCCCTAAGGTCACATTGGGCTGTCAGTGACAGCACTCCCTACCGGTCATAACCCAAGCAAATGAGCCAAGAAACTGCCAGAACATAGTTAATGGGGGGTATATCTGGGCCAGCTCAAAGGCTTAGGACCACAACTTCCTAATAGAAGGGGTCATTTTTAGGGAGTGTGGCTAGGGGACCCAAGGGACCCCAGCCAGTCACTATTCAGGAGAGCATGCCTCCTGAAATGCCACCAGGCTGGCCTGGTGATCTATACTAAGACGCACCGTCTGGCCATTGCCTGTCTGTCTGAGACAGAGCCTCCGGAAATTACCTTGGATAAGGCATCCGAAAAACCGAAGGCCTGCGGAGCTGGCAGAAACCATTCAGATCCGGATCACAGAGAAGGGATTCCCCGGAGAGTGTGACTCAACCTCAAGAAATGACGGAAGTCGTCCACTCAATCCACGGGTCTACCCAGTGCTCGTGAACATTGAGGAAGTAAGAGAGAGATCAAAACAGGAAGGTCTACTGAAGCCTAAGACCTGATGACCCCCTATGTGGGGAGCTCCGGTACATGAGGGCTCATATCAGGAAGGCCGGTGAGGCCTGAAACCTGACAACCACAGCATGTGGAAGTTCATACTCAGGAAGGCCCATGCGGCCTGTAACACGGCGACCACAGTATGTGGGAGCTCATATTCAGAAAGGCCGGATGAGGCCTGTAACCTGGCGACCACAGTATGTGGGAGCTCATATTCAGGAAGGCCAGGTGAGGCCTGTAACCTGGTGACCACAGTATGCGGGAGCTCATTTTCAGGAAGGCCGGGTGAGGCCTGTAACCTGGCGACCACAGTTTGTGGGAGCTCATATTCAGGAAGGTCGGGTGAGGCCTGTAACCTGGCGACCACAGTATGTGGGAGCTCACATTCAGGAAGGCCGGGTGAGGCCTGTAACCTGGCGACCACAGTAGGTGGGAGCTCAAACTCAGGAAGGCCGGTGAGGCCCGAAACCTGGCAACCACAACCTGTGGGAGCTTACTTTCAGGAAGGCCTGATGAGGCCTGTAACCTGACAACCACACCATGTGGGGGCTACTTCCAGAAAGGCCATAAATATGGATTTTAGAAAGTACATGAAACCGAAAGTGCATGAACTTAGCCATTCTGAGTCCAGGAAGGCCTGGATCAAAAAGTGGAAGTTAGCTAGAGAAAGGCGTCTGTTGTAGCATACTTTGACGACAGGACGCATCTAGAGTGGGACCCAAGGTGAAAGACCTGGGTCTGGCCACATAGGAAGGGACCGAAGCGTACAGCGCACGACCCTTACCATAAAAAATGGATTTTAGAAAGTACACAAGACGTTCCCTCGTGTGACTTACCATAAGTATGGGTCTAAGAAGGTACGGAGCGTACAAAGAAAATAGATGAAGTAAACGTGCATGTACTTCATCACTCTATATTCAGGAGGCTGGTTTTGAGGCATGTATATTACCCATGATCAGGAAGGCCAGATGAGGCCTGTAACCTGATAGTCATAGTGGGTGGGAGCTCACATTCAGGAAGGCCTGATGAGGCCTGACATGTGAAAGCTCACAACTACACCCTTGCGACCACAGTGAGTGGGAGTTCACATTCAGGAAGGCCTGGTGAGGCCTGTAACCTGGCAACCACAATATGTGGGAGCTCATAACCAGGAAGGCCGGCTGGGGCCTGTCACCTGGCAACCACAGTGTGTGGGAGCTCATAACCAGGAAGGCCGGATGAGGCCTGTAACCTGGCGACCACAGTGTGTGGGAGCTCATAACCAGGAAA
This sequence comes from Siphateles boraxobius, assembly GCF_051911475.1. Classification (NCBI taxonomy): domain Eukaryota; kingdom Metazoa; phylum Chordata; class Actinopteri; order Cypriniformes; family Leuciscidae; genus Siphateles; species Siphateles boraxobius. The sequence goes on from NW_027509208.1 coordinate 13,560,649, forward strand.
GCCGGCTGGGGCCTGTAACCTGGCGACCACAGTATGTGGGAGCTCATAACTAGGAAGGCCGGGTGAGGCCTGTAACCTGGCGACCACAGCATGTGGGAGCTCACACTCAGGAAGGCCTAAGAGGCCTAAAACCAGGTCACCACAGTATGTGGGAACCCACATTCAGGAAGGCCAGATGAGGCCTGTAACCTGACCGGTAGAAACTCATAACTCGGAAGGCCTGGCGACCACGGTGTGTGGGAGCTCATACTCAGGAAGACAGGGTGAGGCCTGTAACCTGGCGACCACAGTATGTGGGAGCTCATAACCAGGAAGGCCTGGTGAGGCCTGTAACCTGGCGACCACAGCATGTGGGAGCTCACACTCAGGAAGGCCTAAGAGGCCTAAAACCTGGTGATCACAGTATGTGGGAACCCACATTCAGGAAGGCCAGATGAGGCCTGTAACCTGACCTGTAGAAACTCATAACTCGGAAGGCCTGGCGACCACGGTGTGTGGGAGCTCATACTCAGGAAGGCCGGGTGAGGCCTGTAACCTGGCGACCACAGTATGTGGGAGCTCATATTCAGGAAGGCCGGGTGAGGCCTGTAACCTGGCGACCACAGTATGTGGGAGCTCACATTCAGGAAGGCCGGGTGAGGCCTGTAACCTGGCGACCACAGTAGGTGGGAGCTCATATCAGGAAGGCCAGAGAGGCCTATAACCTGGCGTCCACAGTAGGTGGGAGCTCGTACTCAGGAAGGCCAGCGAGGCTTGAAACCTGACGTGTAGAAGCCCATCACCAGGAAGGTCGGATAAGGCCTGTAACCTGGCGACCACAGTATGTGGGAGCTCACATTCAGGAAGGCCGGGTGCCTGGCCACAGTATCTGCCGGGCCACAGTATGTGGGAGCTCACATTCAGGAAGGCCGGGTGAGGCCTGTGACCTGACATGTAGAAACCCATCACCAGGAAGGCCGGGTGAGGCCTGTAACCTGGCGACCACAGTATTTGGGAGCTCACATTCAGGGAGGCCGGGAGAGGCCTGCAGCCTGAGATGTAGAAGCCTATCACCAGGAAGGCTGGTGAGGCCTGAAACCTGGCGACCACAGTGTGTGGGAGCTCATAACCAGGAAAGCCGGCTGGGGCCTGTCACCTGGCGACCACAGTGTGTGGGAGCTCATAACCAGGAAGGCCGGATGAGGCCTGTAACCTGGCGACCACACTACGTGGGAGCTCACACTCAGGGAGGCCGGGTGAGGCCTACAACCTGACAACCACAGTATGTGGGAGCTCACATTCAGGGAAGCCGGGTTAGGCCTGCAACCTGACAACCACAGTATGTGGGAGCTCACATTCATGAAGGTCTGGTAAGGCCTGTAACCTGACATGTCGAAGCTCATAACCCGGAAGGCCTGGTGAGGCCTGTAACCTGGCGACCACAGTATGTGGGAGCTCGACTCACAACCTTGCTTACCAAACGTGTCACCGGCTCTTTACAGGAGGCGAGTTCTGAAGAAGAAGAGAAAAATGTTATTTGCGCAAAAGACATAAGGAGGTGTAGGAGGAGCCTGGGAGCGAAGGTCTTTAGGAGACAAGATCCAGGGAGATGATGTTAAAGTTTGGTCTGAGAACGTTTGCTCTGGATCACCTCCCTGAGATCATGCCTCCCGTGGGAATTACGCCTCCTGCGCGCCCTGCTCCCTCTGCTAGGAGGAGGGGGCCTGCGGGAAGCGACACTGGCCTTCTGGGTCTGTCTGTGATCCTCAGACCACGACGGACCAGGCCCTCCCGCCTGCCTGGGCTGGGCCGAGGACCTCCTGGTAGGTCTGAAGGAGTGTGAAAGTGTGCATAACCGCACCTGCCTGACCTGCTGCTGTGTACGCTCTGCCATTCAAGCGTGAAGTAGTCTTAAGCGGCTTGGATGGCAGGGACGGAGCTCCAAGTGACGAAGACCGACCAGAGGCGAGATAGTTGGCCAACGTCTCGTCTACTGGCGGCATCGACACATACCCGTGCTCTGCGGCCCCATCCACAGCAGCGAAATTATTCCGCTGATGTAGATGAAGACGAGCAGAAAACGGGTTCTTCCATGCCTTCTCGATCTCAGAGTGGAGATCGGGAAGGAATGGAAGGCTCGTCCGGGCTGGTGGCCCGATCGTCCAAAATACCACGAGCAGGTTCCTCCCGGACGCGCCTCCACTGTAGCTACAATCTGTTGGTGGTGCGCCCCATAACGTCCACCAACTCAGCGTACACTGGGCAGGAGGGCCGAAATGGTTCAGTCTCAACCAGACTGACATCATCAGCAGCCATCTCCTGCCCGGCCCGAAGAGAACCAGTTACAGATCCATCAGAAAGAGAGAGAACCTCTTCAACATCAACCTGTAACTCACCCTCGTCAGCTGGCAGATCATCCGCGAGGTTAACGCCCCTCTCCAGATGATCTGCCAGCTCCATCTGAGAGCCCCACAAGCTCACGCGCCGCTGAGCCTCAGCCCGAGCGGGACCAACACTGCGGGGTTCAGATCCCGCGCCCACTTCCCTCTTGAAGTGGGGCAGACGAGAGTGGAGAGTTCTTAGAGAAAAACTCTCACAGTTTGCGCAGGAAGCTCCCTCGAGAACTTCCCGCTCGTGCTCCTCTCCCAGGCAGAATACGCACAGATCGTGTGAGTCCTTACACGGGTCGGCACACTTGCGGAAGGAATTTATCCCCCTCTTCTCTGTACGCTTCATATTTTACTTTATTGAACTCTTCAAACAGACAAAACAGTTCATGAAGACGAAAAGGATGTTTTCACGGTCTCTGGGCGCCCTTTTTCCAGGTTGCGTGCTCATCATTCGAGCTGATGATGCACAGGCTGTCACCGATCAACATGATTGCTGTGAGTTGATACTTGATTTCAGACACCTGTCACACCTGAGGCGTTCCCCATAGCGTCGATGACGTATTGTTGAGTTCCCTTCGAAAGGGAACCAGTGTATATATGCCATCAAGAGCATGCCAAACCTCTAGGTGGCAGTGTAACGAGAAGCTCAAGCCCACAATAGCCACCAAAAATCCCGAAAATAGCAACAACAGCAACAAATCACTTATTCTTTCTCTTTTGAAAAAAGAGGTCGCACTTTTGACGCAGGTGCAAGTTCTGTCGCATACTATGACGTCGGCTGCCTAAAACTCAGGCCTTAAACTCCTTTTCTCAGTTTACATGGAAACGTGCAAATTAAGTTTTCCAAAATCTCCACTCTGGCCGGAGTTTTTAGAAAGAATCGGTTTCAGAGGCTAATTCTCCGTTTGCGTGTAAACGAAGGGAAATGTCTCTGTTTTTCAAAATAACCATGTACGTAAACGGGGCCTAAGTGAATTTGTACAGATAGTCAAGTGTTCTTGCTTCCAATGAAACTGAAGATGCTCTTTGGATCTTCTCAAATGATGCTTGAGAACATGATCATCAGGTTTTACACAAATTTGTGGTGGTCATGCCGATGGAGTGTTACGGTCATTAATGCAAAAGAGGGATAAATCGAAGACATTCTGGTTAAATTTCTTTTCTCTTTTTCTTTTTTTTTTCTTTTTTATTTTGCTGGGATAGGCTTCTGTATGCCTATACAACCCACAAAGGACACTACAGTTTGAAAAATGGATGGAGTGCTATAGAGACCAATGTTTTTTTTTCTGTTTCATCCACAATCCAACTCACCTCAGCAGCGCTGTCAGGGTATAAATAAATGTTGAATCAGACAGATATGTGTAGCATGACTTTGCCAGGCTCCCAGCCATCTTCTGGATCAGGGTTATGCATGGTTGTTTCCATGATGAAGGTGGTCATGGACCTATTCACCAGCTGTTGCCAATCGCAGAGTCTGTAGCAGCTGTCTGGAGGGAGAGGAGAGGAAGGACATGAAAGGACTAACCTCACTTTGGGCTCTTTTTATGCTCATTTTAAACTTCTTAAGAAGCCTCATGCAGAGTCTTCCCAAAGGAACACATAAAGACAATAGATTGAGCTAATCTATGTGTTTACTGAAAATACACGAGAAAACACCAAATAGAAATAAAATGGTGCTGTTAATATAATTAAAAAAAAGATTATTTAGGATTTTAGAGAAAACTAGTTAGGTTTGTAATCATTTTGTTTCTGCCTATCCTGAAATAGAATTACTTGCATATAGTTGCCGCCTCCGGTGTTGCCATCTGCCATCTTTAATTTCCATCTCGTGTTGCAATATGAAAAATAGTCAGTTGGCGAATCGAATGTACACGCAAAATCAAAGTGCACTGTGTGTAAAAAAAAAAGAGCGAATGAATCTGGGGAAGGATGTTGTTCACCCAGAATTCGGACACCACTACGAAATGGCGGACACCCAATATAGTGCACTATATAGGAAGTAGGCACCTTTCGGACACAGCATATGAATGAGAGAAAGTTCACCGTGCAATATGGTTGAATATGTACCACCTTCTAAATAAAAAAGTCAAACACCATTTGCTAAAGTCATTGCTCATTTTTGGAGATTTCAGGATTCCCCCAATTAAGTAGATAGGACTTTGTCTTGGATGGCTGAAATAGCTGCCTGGAGGCATTACAAATATGGCCGCCGAGTGAACATACTAATTCATTTCTACGTTACATAAATAAGAGAACATCTCTTTGATTCAGAGATAATTTTTTTCATGAATCTGAATTGCCGTTTTGGATTAGAAGTCCATGTTTGAATCAACTACTGGCCTGCTACTGAGCATCACACAGCTCAGTGTGACTTATTTCGTTTTCCTTCTGTGTGTTACACAGGGGACATGTTCAAAGGCACCCATCCAAACTATCACCCCACATTACTCTCGCCATCGATTGCATTGATCCGCAGGACTGTTAAAATAGGTAGAGTGTTGCATCATTTATCAGTCACGGTCTAACACAACCTGATTAACCTCTGTAAGTGTATGTTAAGATCAACTACACTCAGCAGCACAGCAGTCCACAGCCACCATCAATGCACAGCCTTCTAGATACAAGAGTAAAGCAGAGGTCAACACATCTCTCCAGATTTCTCATGCATGTCAGCCATTTACAAGAGTCAGCTGTATGCAACATTATAGCCAGCATCTGAAAGCAAATTTCTTTGGCTGGTTTATGTTTATATTTTTTATATATATCTCTACTGCTTTGTCTATTTGCTATATTAATTAATTGCATATGGATCCAACAGAGAGGAATTGATTGTCTTGAAGTAAAAGCGTTTAATTTAATACTGTCAGCTTTAACACCTTTTTCTTCTGGGTTCCTGGTCTTCACACTGACCTCCCGGAGAAGCAGAAAATGAGTTTTGCTGTAAGGTGATTAATGGCTAGAGGAAAAGCCTTCGTTTTGATCTCTGGATCAGTGTTAAGAAAGTGTGAAAAAATATGTGATGCATATTAAATTGCTAGTTTTTAGATTTCACACTGTACATTAGTAAACTCTGGATTAGCATTCTTATTTGCATATTTATGTCAATAACATTGATTCGGCAAAAACTTTGTGACAGACACACAATCTGTTTTAATAACTGTTTGGAAATCTGTAAACATGACCGAACATGAGTCTACTTTGGCTGAAATGTTCAAATAAAACAAGTAATATAGTCTCTTTTCATTGCATTAACATGCTTGCTGTTGTCGTGCAAATTCTGTGCCTGACTAGAAATTGTAGAAAACCATTGGACAATATGTGAAAGTTTCTATGGCTGCTTCTCAAACGGAAGGCTGCATCCTAGTGAGCCTGTGAAAAATACTTTACAAATCTTTATAGTAACCGGCTTTCTACTAATACAGTGAACGACAAATGTATGTGGTATCCCAGTGGCTTACATTTATTGGCATTTTAGTGTTAAGTGTCACGGTTGTGGTGCGGGTTGAAGGCAAAGTCAAAAGGCTTCAATTCAAATATTTACTATAAACAAAATAACTCAAACAGGTACAGGCAGGTAGATGGGCAGAAGGTTACACTCACAAAACACATAAACATTAACAAGAACCAACAAAGACAGACTAAACTGAAGCAAACTAAATACAAGCACAAATGAAACATAAGGTGAAGACAGGTGACACTGATGATGATTAACAGGCTGTTAAATGATGGAGTGAGTTTAGGTTTGGAGACAAGGAGGATTCTGGGAAGTATAGTGCAGATGAAGACAGACTGGTGCAGACTAAGACTGTGACACAACTCCCCCCTCCCGGTAGGCGTGACCTCACGCCTTGGAACAACAGGGGTGGGGGGGTGGGCGCCCTGAAGGCTGATCAGGGCCTGGCCTCACAGGAGCGGGAAGCCTCCAGGGCGTAGCAGGAAGTGCAGGCGGCCAGGGTGGAGCTGGCAGTGCAGGTGACCAGGGCGGAGTAGGCTGCCAGTGCAGGTGACCAAGGCGGAGCAGACCCTTCGGGCGTCCATGGGGGTGAAGATTTTTCTGGTTGCCGTGGGCCTTTGAGCAGCCACGGCGAGGACCAAAAAAAATTCTTGGGGAGAGTGACAGAGTCAGGAGAATGTTCTGGGATAGGCTCTGAGACAGGCTCTGGCTGGGCGGACGGGACGTGAACAGTCTGCGGTGGAGGCTCTGGCTGGGCGGACGGGACGTGAACAGTCTGTGGTGAAGGCTCTGGCTGGGCGGACGGGACGTGAACAATCTGCGGTGAAGGCTCTGGCTGGGCGGACGGGACATGAACAGTCTGCGGTGAAGGCTCTGGATGGGCGGATGGGACGTGAACAGTCTGTGGTGAAGGCTCTGGGCTGGACGGCACCAGCGGTGAAGGCTCTGGGCTGGCGCTGGTGAGATCCTCTTCTCCTGGACCGACGGTGAAGGGAGAGTTACAACTTGCCAATACACACTCCACAAAGGCAGCGAAGTTCCCCCGAGGCCCATCTCCGGGCAGGCCTCAACGCTGAGACCAAAGCACGCCTGCCCGGAGATGGGCCTCGGGGGAACTTCGCTTTGGAAGAACACACAGAGGCCTGTGTCATCATAATGTACTAGAGGTACCAAGTCCAAATACCTCTGTGTGTGGGCCTTGAGGGACTGATCCTCCTGAGAAAGGAGAAGGACCTGGACTGCATATTGATTTGTCGGTCGGTTCTTCGGTCACGGTTGTGGTGCGAGTTTAAGAAGGCAAAGTCAAAAGTTTCAATTCAAACATTAACTATAAACAAAATAACTCAAACAGGTACAGGCAGGTAGATGGGCAGAAGGTTACACTCACAAAACACAAAAACATTAACAAGAACCAACAAAGACAGACTGAACTGAAGCAAACTAAATACAAGCTCAAGTCAAACATAACAAGGTGAAGACAGGTGACACTGGTGAACTAAACCCCTGGTCAGAGCCTGACTCCACCCACTGGCAATATTTGAAAAATGCTGGAAAAGTGGGCAGAGCTCAGCGAAGGGGGGCGTGCATCTAAGACGCATCTCTCTGTAGGCAAGGGCGTGGTTAGCTGACGTCAGAGGGTACCACAACTTCCAATAGGAAAATTCAACTGCAGTAGCCACCATTCAACCTGAAGAGGGCAGCACTCAGATGTTTTTACACCATATATTGTAGAATTAAAACACTTTAAACCCAAATGTCAAAAAATTTACTCGAATCAATGAATAGCATTTATGAAGGTAATAATTTACAGCAAAACAAAACATAATAACATCTATGCTTTCATGTCCAAAAACATTATTTTTGTCTTACGTTTCATAATAAACTCAGACGACTCATTTTCGGTCAGTTTATTTTCGTGAATTTGAATATGTGCAAAGGATTGTGGGTGATTTAAGGCCGCAAAGTATAAATCCGATGCCTCCTTCAAAACAGGCCGATTGAAGGACGCAAAACGAAGGCTGTCTTTCAAGGATCCTTCGAATTGAGATGGCCTTCAGCAACGTTTGATGACGTAGCAGCCAAGATTTGCAGCCTTCTGAGTGTATAAAGACCATGAATATTTAATGAGGAAAGCAATGACAAATCTCATGATTTGTTGACTGTTAAAAACGTCCTGGTTGCGTATGCAACCCACCGTTCCCTGAAGGAGGGAACGGAGGACGTAGTCGACGCGACTGAAATGGGATCACGCTAGGGAGCCTATCGTCTTCGAGTATTATTGAACGAGCCAATACACATTGGCGTGCGAGATTTGCATCTCACACTCCGCCCCGCAGCGCGGGTATAAATACGGAAGTGGATGCACGCACCATTTGCTTTTCGCTGAGGAGCCGAGCGTAACTCGGAGTCAGCGGTGGTCCAGCGGTAGTGGCAAGGGGACTACGTCCTCCGTTCCCTCCTTCAGGGAACGGTGGGTTGCATACGCAACCAGGACGTTCCCTTTCAGTCGATAACGTCGGACGTAGTCGACGCGACTGAAATGGGATCAACCATTGAACACGCCACTAACGCTGCCACCTTCCAGTGCCTAGACAAAAGCCTTCTGATCCTCCCGACGTTCTAGCGGAAAAGGACAGGGCTTAGGCCAGGAAGTCGCTGCTGTTCCACAAGACCCACTCAGTTAGACTTGGTAACACTGGGAAAGCGTGCCCAACATTGGAAGGAAGGGACGCTGCGGAGCCCAACCAACCCGAAAGGGGGGGGGAAATACACATATGAACTGGGCGGAGAGCCGGGCAGTATAACATATGGAATGTCACTGGGGTGGCTCCAGCCTAGAGAGGGGGGAGACACACCTATTTACAGTGACGGCAGGACTCTGCCAAGGGAAAGACACGGGCTCACCTTGGGGAGCCGTATCGTGGAAGAATACACATATGGGGTCGCCGTAGGGACCGCAACATATGGACCCAGCCTAACACAGGTTCCACACTGCATACGAGTGGTAGGCCTAACACCAGACGTTCCGCCACGTCCGACGTTGGGGGGGGTACGGAGGAGCTCAACAGGTTCCGGACAAGGGAATTCCACCGGAGCGAAATGGCGCACGTATCCGGTCCGTAAGAGGGGAATGGCGCAGCAAGCCGACACTGAACCGGGGCTCACGGTGTTACTGGCTTCTATGAGAAGAGAGCACACGGGAAGCAACCGGCTCTACACGTAGGCTATAGAATCTAGCAAACGTATAAGGTGTCACCCAGACCGCAGCTCTACAGACATCTGTCAGCGAGGCACCCTGCGCCAAAGCCCAAGAAGCGGCAACACTCCTTGTGGAGTGAGCTCGCAGTCCGGGGGGACAGGGTTCACCTTGGGACTCATACGCCAAGATGATGGCATCCACTATCCAGTGGGCCAACCTCTGCTTGGAGACAGCCTTTCCCTTCCGCTGACCTCCATAACAGACGAAGAGCTGCTCTGAGGTCCTAAAGCTTTGCGTTCTGTCCACGTACAAGCGCAGGGCGCGAACGGGGCAGAGAAAAGCCAGGGCTGGGTCTGCCTTCTCCGGGGGCAGCGCTTGCAGGTTCACCACCTGGTCCCGAAAGGGGGTGGTAGGAACCTTGGGCACATATCCAGGCCGGGGTCTCAGGATAACGTGAGAGTTAGCCGGCCCGAATTCCAGGCACGATTCGCTGACCGAAAATGCGTGCAGGTCCCCTACCCTCTTGATGGAGGCCAAAGCAAGTAGGAGAACTGTCTTTTGGGACAGAATTTTTAACTCTGCTACCTGCAAAGGCTCGAAGGGCGGTCTCTGCAGTGCGGTTAGCACCAGAGATAAGTCCCAAGAGGGTATAGAGGGGGGGCGAGGCGGATTCAACCTCCTCGCTCCCCTCAGGAACCTGACGATCAAGTCATGCTTCCCCAGGGATTTCCCGTCTACTGCATCGTGATGTGCGGCAATAGCGGCGACATACACTTTGAGGGTGGAGGGGGACAGCCGACGCTCCAAAGCCTCTTGCAGGAAAGAAAGCACGGAAATGACCGAACACCTTCGGGGGTCTTCTCCTTGAGAAGCACACCACTCAACGAACAGTTTCCACTTCAGGGAGTAAGCAAGCCTCGTAGAGGGGGCTCTCGCTGACGTGATGGTATCTACGACTGCCTGTGGTAGACTACCTAAAACCTCCGCGTCCCGTCCAGGGACCACACATGGAGTCTCCAATAGTCTGGACGCGGGTGCCATATGGTGCCCCGTCCCTGAGAGAGTAGGTCCTCTCTCAGAGGAATAGGCCAGGGAGGAGCTGTCGAGAGGAGAAAAAGTTCGGGGAACCAGGTTCGGTTGGGCCAATAAGGGGCAACTAGCAAAACCTGCTCCTCTTCCTCCCTGGCTTTGCACAGTAGTTGTGCAATAAGGCTCACTGGGGGAAACGCATACTTGCGGAGGCCCCGGGGCCAGCTGTGAGCCAGTGCATCCGTTTCGAGGGAATAAAACAACTGGCAATGGGACGAGTCCGGAGAGGCAAACAGATCTATCTGTGCGGCCCCGAAGTGGTCCCATATCAGCTGGACCGCCTGGGGATGGAGCCGCCATTCTCCCGAGGCCACAATCTGTCGTGAGAGCTCGTCGGCGGCACGATTGAGCAGGCCAGGGATGTGAACGGCACGAAGCGACCTCAGATGCTTCTGACCCCATAGGAGGAGGTGGCGGGCGAGTTGTGACATGCGGCGGGAACGTAGACCACCTTGGCGGTTGATGTACGCAACGGCCGCAGTGCTGTCCGTCCGGACCAGTACGTGCTTGCCGAGCAGCGTCGTCCTGAGGCGTCTCAAAGCAAGGAGTACTGCTAACAACTCGAGGCAGTTGATGTGCCAATGCAGGTGGGACCCCGTCCAGGTGCCAGCTACTGCATGCCCGTTGTACGTGGCCCCCCAGCCAGTGTTGGAGGCGTCTGTGAAGACCACAGCATGCCTGGACACTTGTTCTAGGGACACACCGGCCCGGAGAAATGAAAGGTCCGACCACGGGCTGAAGGTTTGGAGGCAGGCCGCGGTGATTCTCACAGGGAGCGTGCCTCTCCGCCACGCCCACCTCGGGACTCGGTCGCGAAGCCAGTGCTGGAGTGGTCTCATATGAAGCAGGCCGAGCGGCGTAACTGCGGCTGCGGCTGCCATATGCCCCAGGAGCCTCTGAAACTGTTTCAGAAAAACCACTGTTCTGCCCTTGATAAAATTCAGGCAGTTCAGCACCGACCGGGCGCGATCCTCTGTGAGGCGCGCCGTGTGTTGGACCGAGTCCAGCTCCAAACCGAGAAAAGAGATCCTCTGCACAGGGACGAGTTTGCTCTTCTCCCAGTTGACCTGAAGACCCAGCTGGCTGATGTGCTGGAGCAGCAAATCCCTGTGTTCGCATAACAGCTCCCGAGACTGAGCTAGTATCAGCCAGTCATCGAGATAGTTGAGAACGCGAATGCCCTGCTCTCTCATGGGAGCGAGGGCTGCCTCCGTAACTTTCGTAAAGACACGGGGTGACAGGGCCAGCCCGAAGGGTAAGACTTTGTACTGATACGCCTGACCCTCGAACGCGAAACGCAGGAATGGCCTGTGTCGCGGCAGGATGGAGACATGAAAGTACGCGTCCTTCAGGTCGATCGCTGCAAACCAATCCTGGGGACGGACACATTGGAAGATGCGTTTCTGCGTCAGCATTCTGAACGGGAGCTTGTGAAGGGCCCGATTCAGGACTCGCAGGTCCAGGATTGGTCGTAACCCACCCCCTTTCTTGGGTATAATGAAGTACGGGCTGTAAAAGCCGGCCTTCATATCGGCTACCGACACCGTTTCTATCGCGTCCTTCGCCAGCAGGACCGCGATCTCCGCGCGCATTGACAGGAGCAGATTCGCTCGACACTGAAGTGTGGCGAATGCCACTGTACCTGGGCGGACTCCGGCGGAACTGAATCGTGTAGCCGAGCCTGATGGTACGGAGGAGCCAGCCGGACGGGTTGGAGAGCACTTTCCAGGCCTCGACGAACCGAACCAGGGGGACCAAGGGTAACACAGGCATACCCGGGGTGGGGCAGCGCGGTGGAGGGCAGGGACCCGGCTCGGGAGGCCCGTGGGCGGCCCGAAGCGGGGTCTGAGTGAGCCGTGCTGCACTTACCTGTCTCCACGGGGCAACAGAGGACGGGAGAGAAGGCGGATGACCGGGTCCTCGACCGCCTCGTGTTGCGGGCTGGCGAACAAGAGGGGGCTGGGGGGAGCAAGGCTGTTCCACAGGGTCGCAAGCCGCCAGCCTCGCCCTCTTGGGACCCAGGGACGGAGAAATTCGCTCTTCTGACAATTGGGGTACCACTGGACTCCGGAGAACCAATGGTGGAACGGTAACCATCTGAAGAGCTAGTCCCCCCATCCCTGGGTGGCCTGTCTCAGGAACGTTTCTGACACTCGCCCTCTGGCTGGGCGGTGACTGAGACAGACTGGGCGGCCTGCCTGCTGCTGGTTCTACGCTGGGGCCTGGGTGAAGGCTGTTGCGGAGACCCCGCGGAACCGGAGGCAGCGGCAGGGGGGCGCCCTAGGCGACGAACGGGCGGAGGGACTATCTCCGGCGGCAGGGTGGAGGCAACAGCGGGCCGCCGGGATAGGGTGTGTCGGGGAGCCTCCGTCCGAACCTGGGTGGCAGAGAACTGTTGGGCGCAGCTCTCCACCACGTCGCCGAACAACCCAACCTGGGAAATTGGGGAGTCCAGGAACCGAACCTTGTCCGCATCCGCCATCTCAACCAGGCTGAGCCAACGATGGCGTTCCTGGACCACCAAAGTGGACATCGCTAGACCGACCGCACACGGCGCGACACTCGTACCCCGGAGGGCGAGGTCAGTGGCGGTGCGGAGCTCACTCACGAGCGCCCGGTCCAAACTACCCTCGTGCATGTCCATGAGTGTTTTGGCCTGGTAGACCTGCAACAACGCCAAGGCATGCAAAGAGGAAGCGGCTTGCCCGCAAGCTCTGTAAGCTCTGACCGCCAATCCTGACGCGAACTCACAGGCCCGCGAGGGGAAACAAGGATCCCCCACCCAGGATGCAGCGGCCGTTGGACATAAAAGAGTCGCAACAGACCGCTCCACTGGAGGGATAGCCTCATAACCCTTCACCGCTCCTCCGACAAGGGTAGTGAGGGAGGAAGAACTACTCAAGTCGTTTTCAGCAGTAAAAGGTGCCGTCCACGACCAAGTAAGCTCTTCATGCACTTCGGGAAAGAAGGGCACTGGGGCGGCGGGCTGAGAACCAGCACGGCTCGCCCCGAGATACCAATCATCCAACCGAGACTGAACAGGACACGGTGGAGGGTTCCACTCGAGCCCGACAGCCTCGGCGGCCCGTTTCAGCATAGCTGATAACTCTGGATCCGGCTCGGGCAACATTGAACTCCCGGAGGGAGACAACGCAGCCGAGTCGTCATCTCCAGACATCAGCTCACCCTCCGATGCTGCAATCGACATCCTGTCCCCCAGGGGAGCCCCGAGTGGAACCGCTGGCCCACCCATTACAGATGGACCAGCAGATAACACCGGAGGCTCCAATGGTAGCAGTGGAAGGGAGGGGTGAGGAGCCCACAGGGAATGGTTACCGGGCGGGACATCCAACTCTACCCTCCGGTCACCCATCCCATGCAGCACCCGGGGGTGGGGCATGGCAATGGGGACTCGCTCTCCGCGGACGAAGGCGAGTCTCACCCTCAACACTGCGACAGTCATGTTCCCACAGTGAAAACATGAGCTGTCCACAAAAGCTGCCTCAGCGTGCTGTAAGCCCAAACACGTGATACAACAATTGTGACCATCAGAGAGAGACAGGGAACGACCGCACTCAGAAACGCACGAGCGGAATGACATCTTGAAAAAGACGCAAACGCACCCGTGTTGCTCTTTTAGGAAGTGAAAACCTCTCACCAGTGCCGGAGCACACAGGGGAATGACCGCGGCAACACTGACACAGGAATGGTGCACCCTGTGCCAGTGAAGCACTCACTTTCTCGCCCTCAACCGACCGTCAGACAAACAAACACAAACAGAAATTTGGTTGCTGTGAAAACAGCAGTTGAGAGCTTGAAGCTCACGATCACCGCTGCACTCGCGCTGTAACCACCGACACCAGGAGAGACTTCCCAAAGAAGCGCCGACACACTCGCTCGTTGTACAACAACACTCTTCAGATCCAGACATGAAGCTCGGCTCCGAAGCGAAAGGCAAATGGTGCGTGCATCCACTTCCGTATTTATACCCGCGCTGCGGGGCGGAGTGTGAGATGCAAATCTCGCACGCCAATGTGTATTGGCTCGTTCAATAATACTCGAAGACGATAGGCTCCCTAGCGTGATCCCATTTCAGTCGCGTCGACTACGTCCGACGTTATCGACTGAAAGGGAACTCACTGTAAGATTCCACTCACCCCTCCCTCTTTTTAAAATTATTATCTTTTTTATAGTTTTTTTTACCTATTTTTATGACCTTACCTCAGGGTTTAAATAACCCAGGGTGAAAAGCAGGTGGCCTGGCTGGCTTTTGTCTTTTTATTTAGACCTTTAAAGCACTGCTGGTCATTATAAAGACTTGTGGCCATTTTACAACCACTCGCATGCATTGTGATTTCCCGTCACAGTAGATTTTATGCAGCTCAAGCCATTAAAACTGAATGTTGACACAGTAGGCCTGAGCCCTTCAGTTAATGACCATCCTATTAAATTATTTCTGACTAGTACCTAATGATTTTTTGCAACTAGAGTTTTAATAAACAAATTAAGTCTGGATTTAGGGTATATGCTAGACTTCTCAGCATGACTCATGGCAGCAGGGTAACTCATCCTGAGGTATAATTACACTTGCTGAGCCTAAGTGAGCTTTGATTTGATAACCATTACTTCAACAGCAGGACCGGCATTTCGCAGACCCATGATGCATGGCTGTGTTTTTATTTTATTATTGTTTCCAGAGGCTCATCAACGAAGAATCGGTTATTTTAACCACATACTGGTCGGTTAAAAGTGCAGTTAGTAACAAATCTGTTTTCCGGTTGGTGTTTTAAGTTTTTGCTAAATCTCTTAGTTTGAAATATCAGTATTTCTTTTTTTTATGTGTGAATTATGAAAGTCCATGGAATGTCACAGAAAAGATAAAATATGGAGAATCAAATTATAGAGAGCGAGAGAGAGAGAGAGAGAGAGAGAGAGAGAGAGAGAGAGAGAGAGAGAGAGAGAGAGAGAGAGAGAGAGAGAGAGAGAGATGATGGAACAGCTAGTAACAAGCACATAAATGAATAACAGACTTTTTCTTTTCACTTATAGGATTGCAGGCGTTTGCTATTAGTGTGTCTAAAATTCTCATTCAATTAACTTGAGGCATAATTTATAACTTCAAAAGTAATTTCAAGCAAGAATCTAAAAGAGACTGCTCAAATGTTAATGTCTGTGTGAGAGAGCAAAATGTGATGAGACTACTAATATTGTGCAAGTGTATCAGCATTATCACAGACTCATTTCATGTAAAGTTATTGTGCAAGTATTCTGATGGCCTCTTTTTATAAAAAGATACAGAAAAAAATATTGTTCATCTATGGGCGTTTTTCTTCCAAACAATGGAAACCTCAGAAAAGTGGTTGTCTCACTCATTTCCACACAATTTTTGTTTAGAATTATAAGTATGCTTACTTTTTTTTGTCAGTCCAACAGGTAGCCATGATATATGTCCACTCTGGATCTGTACTTTTTAGGCGCTGAAACTCAGTACAGCTCCCTGTCCATTGGCAGACTCTACGAGCTCCATTAATCTAAAGCCATTAAGATGGAAGCATTCCACTGCCTGATAACGGATAGTGGTTTGGACGGATTTCCTCACTGGACTATAAACACCAAGTGCAGTGTGCGTCAGCTAAAAAAGGTTTTGTGATGCTGTAACCAGCAAGATAGTTTATCACTGTAAAGTCCCAAGATGTATTTCGGAGGTCCAGTCTTACAGTTCTTCAGTTACGTTTGTTGTCTTTAGCTTTTACATTTACATTCTAACCAACATATTTTTGCTTAAATTTTTCTTAAAATTGTTGGCAATGTTTTCTTTGTGTGCAGTGAATGGCAATGAACAAAAGAAATATGCTAAAAAGAAATGCCAATGATTTGTGTACAGTGTACACGAATGCACTTAATGCATTTATTTAAACAATTTAAAATAACAGTTTTCTATTTTGTAATATTTTAAAATGTAATTAATTCTTCTGATGGCAAAGCTGAATTTTCAGCATCATTACTCCAGTCTTCAGAGTCACATGGTCCTTCAGAAACCATTAATGATTTGATGCTCAAGAAACTTTTATTGTCATTATCAATGCTGAAAACAGCTAACTATGTTTGTGTACTCCAAACTTGCAAACTTGCATTAAACAAAAAAAAAATTCACCTTTAAGACTGGAAGTGGTATGTCAAGTCAAGTCAAGTGAACTTTATTTATATAGCGCATTCTCCTTTGGCCACCGAACGAAGTGTGTATGATTATTATTAAGGTAGCATTACAGGTCAGAAGTCAGATAGGATCAGAACTTTCAGAATAGTGTTCCATACATTAGCATGTTAAACTAAATGCACCGCATTAGCATTAGCTTATTCTTGAAATTACGTGCTATTGACCATACATGTCTAGTAACTGAAATTTAAAATGCGTTACAGTGATAATTGGCTGTAGTTAAGGATTTCAGCTTAATTAACTGTGGAATTAAAACTCACCCTTTTACATAACAGCATTACAAATGAAAGATATACAATGATCCTGTTCATTAATACTTTAATTCAGACAGACACACAAAAGTTAAATGCTTGCACACAAACTATTGGTTATATATATATATTTAGTGTATAGATAACTTTCCAAAACTACCTCTGGATGATTTATCTTTGACCCATTTACGTTCCACACACGGAAGCAGAATAAAAGTATTGAGTTCAGTGGAAGCGCTACGTCTGGCACTTTAGAGGCTCTAAATCTACAGATGATAAATAATGTCCATTTAGAATCTGCCTTTAAAAACACATAAATCAGTCTGAACAATCTTGCCACCAGACACATTTATTCACATACAATTGATGCCTCAATTTCAATTTTACAGTCCGTATGACCTTAATCAGGTTAGACGCCATATTGAATTTAACTTGGATGAAAATGAGGCCCTTGAGCGATAGACATTCTTTACACACACTGTGTAAACATTGTGGATCATGTAATTTTCACAACTCACAATTTTAAAACATATTTTTTAAAGGGGAACTAAACCCCTGGTCAGAGCCTGACTCCACCCACTGGCAATATTTGAAAAATGCTGGAAAAGTGGGCAGAGCCCAGCAGAGGGGGGGCGTACACCTGAGATGCATCTCTCTGTATGGAACCTGCCTACATCACCTGCAACCGCTACGTCACGAACCACCGCAAACATCCAATAGGAAAATTCAACTGCAGTAGCCACTGTTCAACCTGAAGAGGGCATTACTCAGACGTTTTTACACCATATATTGTAGATTTAAAACACTTTAAACCCAAATGTAAAAAAATGTACTGGAATCAATGAACAGCATTTATGAAGCTCCATTCTTACAGATCATGTTTATTCATACAGAAAATGTTTATTCAGCTGAATAATTGTTGTGTTGTTAAACAACAGTACCATCCATTGAACTGTAATTCTATCCCTCACAGCATTGTTTTCATTCCTGTCAAAAATTAAATATGACGCTATACTACTATAAGGTCTATGACTTAAACAATGAGAGGGTGAGGGTGGGTTCCCATTGCCTCAGGGATGTCCTGTGTCTGCACTGCTCTCTGCCTTTCATGTTGGGTGCTGGAGTTCACAAGACAGACTGTCTTTTCAAGATTTATCCACCAGATGAACCAGAGGTGAATGAATCTTTGTTCTGAGTCTTGGCTTCACTCGAGGTTTCTGAATTCCTTAACAATTTCACCTCAAGCTTGTTAACTTTACAACCAGACACTTTATAAAGTCATGTTAAAACATGCAATTTGTCACCAATTCATTCTCAATAGGATGTGAGTATCGATTATAAACTTGTGCTTGCTAATTAACTCTTGAAATGAATGAGTGGAAAATGTGTTTAGACTTTGAAATTCCTTTCTTTAAAAACTAAATACAGACTTTTTCATGGGTATGAATCTAATGTTGTATAGGTAATATGTTGTGATACTTAACGGTTTAGACTACTGATTGAGTTCTATGTTCAACAAGTTACAAACATCTTTTTACCCCCTTGAAACTAATGTCACTTCTTCTTTTGGTGTTCATTCACATTCATTACCATCTCTATTTACTGTCTGAATCTAAATATTAAGCACATTTAGATGGCAAATTTGATTTATGTTTATTTCCCTCTATTTAGATGCCACAATTTGCTGCAAGCATTTGCAAACACAGTGTAAAATATGTTTTGCATGAACTTGTCACTTCAGTCACAGCAATCACGTTTGGAAATATGCTTTATATATATATATTTACCATATATATATATATATATATATGTACCATGTGTATATATATATATATATATATATATATATATATATTCAAAGTGTAAATAACCCATGCATATTTACCATTTGCGCTTGGAACATGACACACATATCTTAGGCTGTTTATACTTTCTGACATAAGGCACTAGCATTACATATTACCTCATTTGCATTCCTCTTTTCACGCCTCTCATTTTCTCTGTCCAATTAACCAATTTTGACACTGGCAGTCATTAGGGGACCATTACACATTATTTTCAAAGAAGCAGTGAACAGAAAGACAAATCCATCCACAAGAGCACTCTTGAAACTCTTCAGCGTAGGGTATAGCAGTTTAAATGTTGCTTATATAACTAGCATTTAGAAAAGGGATTGCTTTAATCACTGTGAGCCCATAAGTGAGCAGAGATGCTCTTTCACTCTACCTTGCACAAATGAAGGTCGTTTGTACATGTGGCCTTGCTATAATCAAGGCCAAAGTCCTGCAAGATGGTTTCAGAAGCCATGACTGCATAACATCCATGACATTAATATTACATCTTTATTGAACCTTAATCATTTGCAGATGGTGTTTATATGAGTAGCACAAACAAGACAGAACCTTGCATCTTGCTGAGCTTAATAAATAAAGTATATTTATCCCATTAGATGTTTTAGAGGAAACTATTTGATACATTTTGCAAATAATGGCACCTTTTTATGCTAATGAGAGTGTGTGGGAGAGAAAAGTCAAAACTCAGATTCTCATTAACAGCATATTAAACTGAGCTTACATTGTGATTGTAAATCTGAGGTTGATTAAATTTGTGAAAATCTATAACTAGAGATTATGTTAGTTAGGTTATTAATTTCTGCCTGAAAAGTGAAGAGCTGTTATACATTCTGGTCAAAATGTCTGAAACGACTATAGTGAACAATTTTCTTATTTAATATTTTTGTAATTGTAAATTGCATTATCAGTATAATAATTTGAATAAAAATTTCTGAGTTTATTTGGAAAATGACCATAAAATTTTAGAATGTCGTAGTATTTGGTTTGTCCCTATTTTGCCTTGAGGACAGGATCACTCAAGCTTAATTAGCCTATAACTGCATGTACAAAGAGTCACATGATCATTGTCCCAAATGTGTTCTCTTTTTTATTAGGGAAATTGTACAGAATCTGAAATGTTTTTCCTATTTTCATTTTCTTCCTAGTATATCTCACAAGTACATGGAAAAATGCCTTTGAAACAATTCTCATTAATTTCACAAATGATTACAAAGAAATGGCAAGTAACACACTGAATTAAATGGGAAATTTTGAAACAGAAACACTGAAATAGTATTTTCCTGTAAACATACTCCAATGATTTTTTTTGTTTACTTCACAAAATGTCTTATATGAATGCAGAATGAACTACAAAATGTATGATCTGGATAGCAAGAGAATTGCATTGCGCATTAAAGCAAGAAGATACTTTATACATGTTTTTTCCCGACTTGTGAAAATAATGAAATTAACGTTCTATATTAGACTGTTTATGCATTATGCAGTAAGTAGAACTGATTAAACTGAGGGGTCAAACACTGTTCACTGTCTACAAAATGTGTTGCCACCAAGTGGCATGCATTTGAAAAAGAGGTAACTTCATTTGATTTGGTTATTCTGTGCTAACATACAAACTTTTGCTTTCAGTGTAAGCTTTCTTGAGGGCTATGTGATTTATTTATTCTAATTAAATGTCTCCCTAGAATTCTTGATTCTAATTGGTCAGTCACAGTTCTTTCTACAAAAACATATTTGTTTGTATCCCAGGAAGCAGATTTACAGTCTCTTTCTGACACAATAAAGTTTATTTATTTATTTATTTGTTTGTTTGTTTAGTTGTTTGCCATTTAATTATGCATGATAATATAAACAGTCTCCATACTATAAAAATGTTTCCATCTGGGCATAGTATGCTTTTCTCCTTCCTTCAAAAATGTGTTCTAGCATAATAATAATAATAATAATAATAATAATAAATTATCTTTTCTGTCTCTTCCTCTGAGGAAGCTCTTTGTGTTAATCAGATCTGATGCCTTTTGACATGAAATCTCCCTAATCCCAATCCCAAATGTTCCTGTTTCCTGTATTTTATTTTCCCTAGAGAAACTGAAAACATCTTGTCCAGACCTGCTGTCGTAAGTCTCAACAAATCTCCTCCAGAAGTAGAAATTCCCTCAAGGCCTGAAAAGCTTCCGCTGGAAAGTAATTACCGTTTTGTATAGTTCTTCCAAAAGACATGCACAATATCAACTAAACTAGAAACATTTGTACCTCAAGCAGAAAGGATAGAAATAACGAGAATGTAAGACTGCAAAGAAAACTACAATGAATCAGAAGAGAATATAGAAGGTAGAACAATATATTCCACATTTCCATTTTGTAGAAACCACCTGAAAAACTCATTGTTTTAAATATTGCTTTGCAATGGCAGTGGTGCTGCTGAAATGGAGGGCATCCAATCATCTGTCTCACTGAGTTACTTACAGGCTGTATTAAAAGGCAGCGCTGCACTGCAGGATGTCTAGATGGACTGTTACGCTCTGTTTTATACCTCGTCGTCATTGGCTGACTAAGAGTGACGTTTCCTGGAAATCAACTTTGTTTATGGTTTGTGAGCTGAGCTCTCGCACGTTCAGTTAAATATGCGTGATCTTGGAATAAGTACAATGCTGACAAAGTCTGGACTACTTGCATAAGCACACCATCCGTTCTCTTGAACATACTGTAGACAAAGTAAAAATGGAAAAAGAAGCAGGACATATTGTTTTGTATTGATTTCCGTGCTATCCTGCCATGTCCAGTATTGTTTTATGACTAGAATCATTTTCAGATTAAAATGTGTGATGCAGTAATCCAGCAAAGTACATGAATAAGACACAACTAAAAGTTAATCTGTTCTTTCCAATTCTTCAAAGGTAAAACTTTTTCAAAAAGATATGACACTGTTTTGCAATGCCAACATCTCCATTTCTATTCTGTGTGTGGTTGACCCTGAAATGTGATACACTTTTTGGCCAAATATATTTCTTTCTTTTTCAGTAATATATTTGTAAGAAACAAAGTTTACTTGTTTCCAAGTGTTACACCCCGTCTAGGGGGAAAGGGGCAACATGAAAGAGTCAACGAAAAGCGAGGAATTGGAACAAAAGTTATTTATTTTCTTACTTTGGGACTTACGATTCAGGAGCTGACAAAGCCAAAACAACAAACAAAACAACCTTAAATTTAAACCTCTTTCCTAAACCTTAACCCAAAAGAAAAGAAAATGAAGATACAATCAATAAACCTATCTCCCTAACCAAAAACAGAGATTAAACTGTTTACAATAAAGAAAATAATGGCGTCACGCTCCCAACTTTCCCAAAAATCAATCAGTATTTACAATATATACAGCCAGGCAAACAAACTGAAAAGGGCAGTCCAAATCAGTGTCGGTAAACAGGCAAAGGGTCAAATAAACCAATGAGGATATTCAGATACAAACAGCTTTCAACACAAATAAACAAACAGTACTCACAGTCTCAATACTCGTAACACTCAAACACTCTTAACAGTCTCAAATCACAAACTCTCTCTTTTAAATCAAACAAATAAACAAACGAACGGCTACTCAGTCTCAAAACTCTTAACACTCAAATCACAAACTCTCTCTCTGCTCAAAACACAATATCTCCAGACTTCCTGTAAAGGAAGTGATGATGTCTCTTTTTAAAACAAGCTGCACCAATCAGGATCGAGCAGCAATCATCGTGCAGGAACCAATCAGATGGGCGTTCCAATCATCCGTCAGGAACCAATCAGATGGGTGTTCCAATCATCCGTCAGGAACCAATCAGACGTTCCTAAACAGACACACTGAGAGACTGACAAAGCAACAGAGATAACAAAATACAAATCATAGGGTCGTAACACCCCCACACATATGAGTAAATATGGTTACAAGTTTACAAATGACATCTGGGCAAAGAGTCTGCAATTACATTTTCAACACCTTTCTTGTACTTAATGTGCAAATTAAAACTTTGACAAATGAGTGCCCAACGCATAAGTCTCTGGTTTTTAATACACAAATTCTTTGGTCATCTTCCTGCAGTAAGACACTACCGGCACCTGTACCACTAGCATCTACTTCAAGTTTAAAAGGTCTAGAGAAGTCTGGGGCAGCCAAAACAGGAGCATTGCACAACAAATTTTTCAAAGACTCAAAGGCAAGTTCACACTCAGAATTCCAGTTAAAAGACACAGCTTTACGAAGGTTGTCTGTGAGAGGTTTGACAACGTCAGAAAAGTTTTTACAGAAATTTCTGTAGTAGCCAGCCATTCCAAGGAACCGTCTGAGGTCCCTTTTAGATTTGGGCACAGGAAACTCAACAATGGACTGAACTTTAGCTTCTAAAGGGCGGACGGAACCATGACCAACCTTTTTACCCAAGTATGTGACAGTGGCATGACAGAATTCACATTTTTCCAAATTAAGAGTAAGATTAGCAGCTTGCAACCTTAAGAACACTTCTTCTAGGGTTTGTAAATGACTACTCCATGTATCGGAGTAACACACTATATCATCGAGGTAAGCCTCACAATTGTTCACATTGGCTAGAACTTT
The DNA here is from genome assembly GCF_051911475.1 of Siphateles boraxobius. Classification (NCBI taxonomy): domain Eukaryota; kingdom Metazoa; phylum Chordata; class Actinopteri; order Cypriniformes; family Leuciscidae; genus Siphateles; species Siphateles boraxobius. The sequence continues at coordinate 13,583,666 of NW_027509208.1, forward strand.
ATGCATTAAACGTTGGAAGGTAGCTGGAGCGTTTTTGAGGCCGAAAGCTAAAACGTTATATTGCAGAAAGGCATCTGGGGTGGCAAAGGCTGAGATCTCAGAAGCACGCTCGGTAAGCGGCACCTGCCAATACCCTTTAAGCATGTCCAACTTAGTTACAAATTTAGCGCTTCCAATGCGATCAATACAATCCTCCATTCTGGGAAGAGGGTAAGAATCTGACTTTGTTAACTGATTAACTCTCCGGTAATCCGTACAAAAACGTGATGTCCCATCAGGTTTTGGAACTATTAAACAAGGAGAACACCATGGACTAGAGCTTGGCGCAGCCAGACTATTTTCAATGAGATACTGGGTTTCTTGTTTCATTATCTCACGCTTTACAGGATTGACACGATAAGCGTTTTGCTTAACTGGACGATGATCACCAACATCAATGTCATGTTTCAACACATTAGTCACAGTAGGTACATCTGAGAAAAGTGTAGAGTATCTATTAATTAACTGTATCAGTTCACTTTGGGAAGATCTGGATAAATGTGAAAGTTTAGAACTGAGACTTACAAGAGTTTCCGAATTTTGCAAACGAGCACCAGAAAGGCAAGCACTTCCTAAGTGAAGATCATCAATAGAAGGAGAGTATTCAGAAGGAACTACATCCACAGAAGTTACAACAGCAGGAGTAGACACTGGAGAATCGGCAGAATCTTTAAAGTTAGATCGAGAAACATACAGTTTAAGCATGTTTATGTGGCATATGCGAGTCTTTCGCTTTCTTTCAGGAGTTCGTACTACGTAGTCAGTATTACTTAACTTTTCCTCAATCACATACGGCCCCGCGAACTTTGCTTGTAGAGCTGAGCCAGGCAAAGGCAGCAATACAAGAACTTGATCACCAACCTTGAATGAGCGTTGAACAGACTTTTTGTCATATCTGTTTTTCATACGAGACTGGGAGTTTGTTAGTGACTGTTGTGCTAATTGCCACACTGAATGTAAACGTTCACGAAATGAACTCACATGATCTAGCACATTCAAACAAGGAGTAACCGACTGACTTTCAGAGAGTAACTGTTCTTGTAACACCTTTAATGGACCTCGCAGACAATGTCCGAAAACTAACGCGGCTGGACTGAATCCAAGTGATTCTTGTACCGTATTGCGAACAGCAAACAACCGAAGAGGAACCTCCTCGTCCCACTCTTTCTCATGCTGAAGACAGTAAGTTCTAATCATGGTCTTAAGAGTCTGATGAAATCTTTCAAGCACACCTTGAGACTGAGGATGATAGGCACTATATATGCAATGTTGAATGTTCAGCTCTTTCATTACCTTACGGAATACTCTAGACATGAAATTAGATCCTTGATCAGACTGAATAAACTTAGGTAGACCAAAGGTTGCACAGAATTTTACAATTGCTTTCACAATTGTAGGGGTCTTCAACGAACGTAGTGGAATGGCTTCTGGAAACCTAGTAGCAGAGCACATCAAAGTTAATAAGTACGAGTGACCAGACTTAGTTCTTGGTAAAGAACCAACACAATCAATCACAAGCTTCTCGAATGGTTCATTCATCACTGGGATAGGCTTTAAGGGGGCTGGTGAAATAACCTGATTCGGTTTTCCAGCAACTTGACAATCATGGCAAGAACGACAATACTTGGACACAGTGGATTTCATACCGGGCCAGAAATTTTTTTTCAAGAGATTAGTATAGGTTTTCTTGATACCTAGATGGCCAGAAAGTTCATGATCATGAGCCACACTCAGCACATAGTCTCTGTAAGACTTTGGAAGGACTACCTGAAAAACAGCACTCCAGTCATGCTTCAAGTTCTCAGGACTCCATTTACGCATGAGCACACCGTCATCTAAAAAATAAGCAACAGCGTGATCGGGTAGTTCGGACTTATCAGTCACTGCAGAAATAAGTGAAGTCAAAGTATAATCAGCATTTTGTGCCTCTACTAACTGTTTTCTGTCAAAAGGAAAGTCAAGTCTAGGTTCAAAACTCAAATTCTCTGAACGAGCATCTACAGAATCCTCAACACCTGGAAAATCTAAACTCATGAAAGAGTTAGAGAGATCAATCTCGTTTTCAAACTTACGAGCCTGCGCTCGAGTCACAACACAAGAATGGAATACACTAGGAAATTCCTGTGTCAACACATCATTTTTCTGATGCACAAGGTACATCAGTGACCTCGGGAAGACAAGAAACTTTACTTCCGGCTAAATCATTCCCCAGAATAAGAGAGATTCCTTTCAGTGGTAACTGAGTATGTACGGCCACTTTAACTAAACCAGTCACAATGTCAGAACGTAAATATACAGAATGCAAGGGAACTCTGACTACACCAAGTTCAATTCCCTGAACTAAAACATCTGAATTACAGCTAGACTGTGAAGAAAACGGGAGCACATTTGCCAGAATAAATGACTGCGCGGCACCCGTATCTCGCAAGATACGTACTGGTTTGGGTTCGGAGTCCAACTCAGAAAACGACACTGTCCCTTCACATACAAAAGGTTCAAAGGAGGGATCAATAGATAGTAGAGAATCGGAAGAGTGAGTACGCACAAACGCTACGCTTTTTCTCTGATTTTTCCGCTGCAGCACAGGACAAGCAGCAATCAAATGACCCTTCTCATGGCAATAAAAACATTCCCGCAACATCAATGAAGAATCAGAAGTCTGATCTTTTTGAGCAACCACTGCATTTCTAGAACTGTGATGGCGATCTACAGTAGTGTGATGTGAAGATCGTGGGGGCGGAAAATAAACTTTGTGCGTGAGTACAAACTCATCAGCAAAGACAGCCGCCTCTGACAGTGACAAAACCTTTTGTTCATTCAAATAAACTACAATCTTTTCCGAAATGCAGTTTTTGAATTCTTCCATTAAAATTGGTTCTTTCAATTGCTCAAAAGTTGTAACTTTACAGGCAGTACACCATTTTTAAAAAAGTGTTGTTTTCTCACGTGCAAATTCAACAAATGTTTGACTGGGGGTTTTCACATGTTTTCTAAACTTCTGTCGATAAGCCTCCGGAACTAATTCATACGCTCTTAACATGGCCGATTTAACCGCGCCATAGTCTAAACTTTGCTCAAGCGTCAATGCGGAACATACTTCTTGCGCCTTACCAACAAGTTTGCATTGTAACAATAAAGGCCAAATATTTCTAGGCCACTTTAATGTGGCAGCGATGCGCTCGAAAACAGTGAAATAGGTGTCAACTTCACTCTCTCTAAATATAGGAACTAGTGAAATTTGCCTACTAACATCAAATTCATGACTTACCGGCGACGCATGCGACGCTGTAGGGAGAGGAGAGGAGCTGTCTGCTGGGCTTAGCACAGGGGTATTTCCCCGCAACCCAGAAGGTGGATGCCGGGCCTGCTCGAGTTTTTGCTCAAGCTCCAGCTCTTTCAACCGGATGTCTCGTTTTGTCTCAAGCTCAACAGCTCGGACATGTAACATCTGATTTTGGTATTGTTGTCGGCTTAATTCCACTTCCAGTTCTTTCAACCGGATCGCCAACAATTGATCTTTCGGTGCAGGAGGACTACCGGGATCTGGTCATTTGTATGAGAGAAAAAAAACAAAAAACAAACAAGAAATGATTGTTCACCATTTGTCCTTTTTATGTCCTAGGGGTTAATTTCTATTAAAACTAACTGGTACTTTTCAAATACCCTTTACTGTGTGTATTTTATTGTTCATAAATGGTTGTTCCGCAGTTGTGGCATCATTTCCGCCACACCAAACAATTTTGACCCTAAAAAAGGTCGATATGAAGATCGATATGTGAAGAGACAAACCAAGGTTAAAATCATTTGAGCAGGATATTTTTGTGCATCATTTCCAAATCAAATTATGCAAAATGTGTGCAAATATTGACACTATTTTTATATTTATGTATGTATTTGGGATACATAATATTGCTAGCTATGAAATTAGCCTTAGCGAGGTGGTCATTTTTATGCAAAAAAAAAGTTAAAAATGTAATTTCCGCCATTGTCATTTCCATCACAGTGTGCTATAGAATGAGTGAAACTATGATGACACAGTTCTCCTGTATATTGTATCATTTGTAGATAAATTAAACAAGTGAGAGTGTGAAAAGTGTGTTTTAAGAGATTTTATTTCAAGTGATTTTGTCACCGTATAGGGCTTTAGATTTGTTCACTCCCTATATCTATAGGAGCAGAGAACTGTAGATTCCAACTTCCCCATAAATCAGCACTGACTTGAACTAAACTTGTAGTAAACTCTCAGGCTGAGATGATAAAGGGCAAATAGAAGACGAGTTCCACCAATGTCCTCATGAGCATTAAATCATCTCTGTCTGTCAGATCTCACTGATGACCCTGCATATCAAGTTTAGTGAGGATCATTCACCAGTCAGCCATGGCCAACTCATCAGAGAATGGACTTACCCTTCTTTACTGGATCATCACAGTCGCTCTCTTTTCTTTAATTTTCAGTCTCTCCCTCTTTCACTATCTGTCACTATTCACAGTTTTTATTGTATGCAAAACGTCATCCATGGATGCAAATCCAATAACGTACAACATTTTCTAAAGTTTGCAGCCAAAACAAGATGAAAAAAAGCCTGTGCTAAAGCTGTTGTGGAGGAGGAGGTTAGTTAACTGGAGTGCTGCTGTCGTCAGCTTGCCTGTCTGTTCTAGTTTGGTTAAGCATTTATCAGCAAAATAGTCACCATGTTGGCAAAACACCTGAAGAGCTCAGTGAAACAAGCAATACTCTCTCTCTCTTATTGCATATACTTTTGCTTGACTTTTGTCATTTGAAAAATGTGGATTTAAAAAAATGTTTTTCTAAAAATGCAAATAATGTCATCATTTACTTAATCTCATCTAAACATGATTGTCGTTCTTCTGTAGAAAAAACGTTGTATATATACATAGTTTTTTTTTTTTAAGAAGAAGAAGAAGAATGTTTCAGGTCCATATTATGAAAATCATTTGGGTCCAAATTAGTTGAGCTCTTTGTATATAAGTTGATCAATGATTTGATTTGATCTGAAAGTGAATATTTCACTTAAGATGTATAGCTTACCTTTACTAAATTTTCATCTCCATTTTTTTTAATCTTGACATTTTGGGACCCCATTGACATTCATTGTATGGATGAAAATACTTTTCTTCAATATATATGTATATATATATATATATATATATATATATATATATATATATATATATTTTTTTTTTTTTTTTTTTTTTTTTTTTCAGAGGTGTCAATTCCAGGGGTCAGAAAGTAAAAGTCCTGCCATATGTTTATTCCACCCATTAACTCAGCCAGCTGATTTCACTAATTAGTTCTATCTCCTGGCTGAAAAACGGTGCTAATTAGCAAATCCAGGTGATTGGAACAAAATACTGAGGAGGAATTTTACTTTCTGAACCTGGACTTGACACCTCTGCTTTTTTTCCCACTACCGGTACATGATAGTGTGTGAACGATTACATAATAGTCTGGTAAAAGTTAAAGAAATCACTAACATATCCAACCTCTTTAAGAAAGTTTGAGAGCTAAACTTATAGTTATTAGTGCAATTAAATATCTGTTCATGTTTTATTTTTGTGCAAATCACGCTAACAGTGCTATTTTAGTACCCAAGACAATGCAACGCTTTGTTTTGTTTTTACTTGCATAGTTTCATTAAGTGCACATATTTATGACCAGAGGATACACATAATTATATTGTGTGCAAAAAACCTTTTGGGTAAAATAGAGCTGCAACACCACTAAAATATAATGATGAAATTGAAATAATAAACATGTATCAATTTCACTTTGGCTCTCCGGACCACAACTTTTTCCACAACCTTGTAATTAAAATTGCAGCAACACCTGCAGTTTTGCAAGAGTAGAGTTTGCAGCTTATTCCCAAAACATGCCTTTCTGAATTCAGGTAGGCTACAACATCTGGTTGAATAGGATCCCCTGCAGGGAAAATAGTCGAAAGAACATGATGAATGAGTTGTCATTCAAGATGCTGTGCTGCCCATTAAGGACTCAAATGTGTTAGTTGCTACTCTTCTCCATTTATCCAGTATGATGCGAATGCCCTGCAGCAGACTACTTTTAGGCATGCGTTTTAATCTTTTAAATTCACACATGCTAGATTCAATACATGTAATGCAATACATTTAGTGCACCTGACATGCTTTAGAAAGTTTGATTTCAGGCTGTAGGACATTATACGGTCATTTATACTAGATTAATTTATCATACAAAGGAGAGATTTTATAAAAAGAAATTTTGCTCATCACACTGGATGAAGACATTTGTCACTGCTGATTCCAGGTTTCATCTCCTAGTACTACAGTCTACTTCTATACAACAAAATAAGCCCAAAAACATACAACAATTATATGACTATGTCAGGGGGGAAAGAATGTGCTTTATTATAGTCTTTACCGAACAACTCTTACATGCTATAAGACACAACATGCTATTGCAGACTCATTTTAACTGTGCATCTACAGTAAGCATTATATGCTTCTCGTACCATGTCGCTAAAGCACAAAGAGAGCTAAACCAATACTGTCAAGACAAGGACCTCATGCCATGACAAATCTGCAAGCACATTTATGCAGTGAACTACTGTGCATCGCTTTCATTAAATGAAAGGCTTTGTCTGGCCTTTTGTTTATAAGTTTTGTTTTCTCAAATGAAGCTAATGGAAACAGACTTTCCTTTCATCGTTGCCTAACAAGCTATTGATAATGCTCAATCTGGAACATTCCTGGACTCCGTTCACTATCTCGTCTGTTAGAGAATGAAGCGGCAAAAAGCAGAGAATCCAAAAGCCAAAAAACGTTATGCCTGTTGAACAAAAAATCTGAATGTTCCAGAAATATCAGGAAGGGACAGCTGGCTAGTTGACATCCACAGGCTGCTTCCTTCTGTCACTTTGTGAGCTCTTATTATGCTAATATGCTTGAGCTCTTTAAGTTAAACATTACTTTTTATGCCAAGTCCTTTTATTCTGCTCAAATCCTTAGTCAGCGCAGGGGTCAGCATTTTTAAATAAGCTGCCAGATTTCATTTACTGTAGTAAAATGAATCAGACGAAAGGTCCGTCAACAAGAGGCCATCAATGTTTAATGAATTCCATTGATTCGTCTTCCCTTGTTAAAGACTCTGGAATATAACCACATACTGATGCTTCAGAAGACTGCTGATTTACATGTGCCGAAAGGTACAAAGCACATGTTGTGAATAATCTAAAATGTAATAAGAGTTCACAATTAAATATTCAATATCTACCAATACTAATACATAAAAATAAAATAAAAATCAGCCAAGGACCCATACATCGCTAAAGATTGTTCACATCTAATCCTGTTTTAGGGCCGTGAGATCATTTAGTTTGGTTCCTCCTCATATATCTTATATGTGTGTGTATAGCGACTGCCGACTGCATCATGTCTGGCTGTGATGGATGAGGTGGATTTAACTCCCAGCGTTGTGTGGACTGAGCTTGGCTCGACTGAGCGAAAAATTGTGGGATCAGAAGAGTGGAGTATATTCTGCCAGGAGACGTTAGTCTTGATGGGAATCTTAGCTGACACGGGGACCTTGACAAAGCAAAATATAGAGTGGGCAACTTAAGTTACTCTCACTGCATATAAAGTGGGCAACTGTTATTGTGAGAACAGTAACAGTTTTGGCCAGATGAAAAAAGAAAGAGCTTGTTTAAAATGCCATGGTTTTCTCTTTCGTTTAGCTAGAAGTTTCCTTTTATTCATTTCAAAGTCAACTGCACCACTGCACTGAGTACAATGAACGTGCTTTGAAAAGAGGGGGCTGCATTTGGAGGGATAACAACAAGCATAAAACAAGTCAGAAAAATACAATACAAGAAGTCTGTGGTAGTAGATATGAGCTTGAGTAATGCTTTTCTGCTATTAAAGACCGCATTACACCAAAATGGGAGTTTAGTTGCTTGTATGTGTGTTAGCATTGAGCTCATCTATTGCATTATGCTAGTGCATTTTTAAACCTTTTTTTTGGGGGGGGGGTTAAATTCAGTCTTTTTCTTCTGGGTAATCAATCCAAAAATATTAATGACTCATACTGCACTACACAGACTTTTGTCCAATCAAATGCTTTCTCAAATTATAATACCCCTCCCCCTATAACATCAACTAACAAGTAGCAAATCATGTTCATGGCTTGTGACATGGCTTTTGTTTTTTAGGAATTCATATTTTTAATCAAGGAGCATTAAATTGGTCAAAAATCAGTAAAGACTTTTTACATTGCTACCAAAAATGTATTTTTGTAATTCTGTTCTTTTAACATTTCTATTCAAAGAATCCTGAAAACAATGTATCACAATTGTAACAAAAATAAGAAGCACCACTGTTTTCAACATAATATATAAGAAATGTTACTTGAGCAAAAAAAAAAAGAAAAAAAAAGAACTTAATATTTGATTCTGCACTGCCCCCATCTGGTGAAAAAAGCCTAATATAACCAGGACTCATATAACTGCTATGCTCACTTAGCCTTTTACTGGCTGTGTGGTGAATTTTAAAACCCAGTTAAATTGTTTCCCATCAGCATTTTATGGCATATTTTAGTGTTGCAGGTTAAAGAGATTAATAAATGGTTTACCACATTTTGCCCTTTATTGTTCACAGATGTCTAGGTCAGTGTTCTAACACATTCATTGATTTGTTTTTTTCCAAAACAGAACAAACTCATAAAAGAGCTGAGATATGAATGTAATATACTTTCAGACAGATGTTTGATGACTATAACACTGTAGCTAACTTATATCCTTTAGTTTTCTACTTTACACAATCATTATCAAAGCACATTGGGGTCATTAATGGGATATGATTTTTATAAATTATTTTTATATAGGTTACAAAATACATTCAAACATACATATTCTTACATAGTCAGTCTCACTACATGTAGAGATATGGGCAACCAGAAATGACTGATAGTTTGTAATGGTTGTTGCTATTATAATAAAACGGGACATAGATCAGCTTTTTTGTCTTTATTTTCTCTTTGGCTACTGAAGGAAAACACTGTTAGTTGCCAAATTTCTAATACAGCATTAAACTATTCTGTCTTATTTTCTTTCCCTTATTTTTGTCAAGTGCGGGCGAAGGAACATAAAGGAGCTGGGAGAAGTGGATCTTGATATCAGCCGTTTTATTAGTCTCATAAAAGGGGGCAGGAAAAAAAGTCCATTGGGGGAGGGACAGGAGGAAGAGTCTATGGAGAAGTGGGAAAAAGAGTCCTTGGAGGAACAGGAGAAGCCCACGGGGAGTTGGCAGAGGGAGAGACCACAGAGCAACCCAGATAAGGACTTGGAGGAAGACCCACAGTGAAATGGAGGGAGGAGCCAGGGAGCAACCCACATCTGAGCCATGGGTCATAAAGTCCACGGTGGAACCAATGGAGGGAGGAGCCTTTGGTGTGTGCCTATGTGGAACCAAGGGGACTTCCAACAGAGGTGGAGCCGTGAGAACTGGAGACCTGGGCTGAGCCGAGGGGCCGAAGACACAGGGTGACACCGCAGGTCTGGAGGGCCAAGGCAGAGCTGTCGGCCCATGGGACCGAGGCAGAGAGGGGGGCTCGGAGGATAATGGCGGAGCCAGAGGGAAAGTGGAGCCCGATTGCGCCAAAGGGGAGGAGGGCTGAGGCGTAGCCAGAGGTCTGGAAGGGACGAAGGATGAGCCAGAGGGATGAGTGAGCCCGGCGGAGCCAGTGGGATGACTTTCCATGGTGGAAATGAGGGACCATAGAGCCCAAGGTGGATCCAATGGATCAAAAGGCTGAGAGTCATGTGTTTGGGGGCCTGGGGGTCCATACACCAACGTGGGGCTAAAGACCGGGAAGCCAGTTGCCAGATTTCTACTCCATTATTCAAATATCTGTCTTCATTTTCTCTCCCTCATTTTTTTCACATGTAGGCCAAGGAAGATGGAGCAGGGAGAGGTAGATCTTAATATCAGTCGTTTTAACAAACGAGTGGCATGAAACATAGGAAACAAGGAAAAGTAAACTAAAAGTCCATGGATACAAACATATACCTTACAAATTTGTTCCAAACCTATTGTCATGGAACAGAAGAATGCAGACACCGGTAACATCTGAACAGTTTATTGAATAACACACATGAAGTTAACAGGCGACTCTCTGGATAGCAGATTGTTATGGTGATACTGGCATGTGAGTGACAGGTCTTTTCTGTTGCAGGTTGAGTTGAGAAATGACTGGAAGTCAGGACTGAAGGAAAAGGGACTGAAGTCAGGCAGATGAGGATACACAGAAGATGACGGATAGGACAGTTCGATGCACGGTAGGTAACCCAAAGGTAGTCAGGTGGAAGTTCAGTGTTGAACGACGAGACAAGACATCTGTGATGAGGAGCGTGACTGATTATGTTGGGAGATAATGAGCCAGAGCATGGATGATGAGTGATTATCTGTGGCATGTGTGATGATGACTGACTGAGTGCAGGTGGGGACCAGAAAGGATGCTGTGCAAGTGCTGTTCTGGTGACTGGGCTGGTGATCTGACTCCTTTAATTTGTTGAACACAAAAGAAGATATTCTAAACCAAACAGTTTTGGTTACCATTGACTCCTATTGTCTGAAAGAACCAAAAAAAAAACTTAAAATATTCCACCCCACAGAAGAAAGTAAGTCGTACAGATTTGGAACATGAGACAATTTTAATTTTGAGTGAACTATCATGCTAATGTGCTGGTTTAAATATAATAACCTAAATGAATCATTCCTATTATTATTTAATTATAGATGTATCGTGAGCTTAGAATTATACAGTTCTATCTCCGTTTAGGGTAGTTCTGAGATATTGAGCATCAAAGTTTTTAAATCCCTGCTATTTTGTGAGATGGAACCTTTTTATTTTATTAATAACAACTAACCTAATATTTTTTTTACAAAAATAACACCACACAGGCATTAATAAACACCTAATGGATAAGAGTATGTCAAAAACTCAATTTCGACCAAAAGTGGAGATAGAACCATATAATTCTAAGCTCACGGTATATAATTGATTATTTAAAATATTTAATGGCCAAAAATTTTGATATTTTCATGATGGGTATTGTCATATTTTGATCACTTTATTTAAATAGGTGAAAGCAAAAGAGATAGGGCACACATTAGTACAAGTAGCCACTTTTCTTTACTTTTCTTTACAAACTAAATAGCGAAGCAATGAACAAATGGTTATTAATAGCTGAAACCTCCAGTGTTGCACATTACAGTCATACCAATTATTCATCTAAATAGCATTAGGAATGCATTTGCCATTATCAAAAAGGCAGATCCTTTAGAAATAGAATCAAATGTTGATCCACCGATAGTGCAATTTCCTGTAAATGTCATTAATTCATATGAAATGGACCTCATGCTGCACACTAACAGCAGCAAATAACAAACAGCTGCTTACAAAGGAGAGCAGTAACCCATGACGCAAAAGTGCAATTTTCTTGATTTTAGAAGTGTAAACTGTAGAAGTGCACAATAATTTTGTCTTAAATAACAAACATCCCATTGTATGTCTTCAGTCTGAAGAGAGGAAGGAATATCACAAGTGAATTTAAGCTGCATGGGTCAACAGGGGTGGATTTTTAAGTGGCATGACAAATGTTCAAAATCACTTTGTACCACACATAGACTACCTCGTTCATCTTAGCCAAAAGATGGGAGGGTCAGCACCATTCACATCAGGAGAGAGAGAGAGAGAGAGAGAGAGAGAGAGAGAGAGAGATAGAGAGAGAGAGAGAGAGAGACATGGGGGAGTGTCATCATCATTCAGTGTTTGGGTTTTTTTTTTCTTTTTTTCGTCGCGATAGAGCTCCTCTACGAATTTTGGAAATTATGTTTTAAAAAGAGTAATAAATATTGTGAACGGATACCGAAGAAAACTGTTCTACTCTTGACTCTGATTCATCTGTCGACTTAAGGTAATATCAAAAAATGTTGTCGCGTGAAAGACCACAAGCAAGGCATTCAGCACATTTGAAGCACTGAATCTACATGTTTGCCTACCGCATACTAGGAAAATGCATGTTTCTGCACATTATTATGTTCTCCGTATGAGAGGAGCGCGCCGTCACCACAGCAAATACGACACAATAATGTAGGCTAATAAATTATCAATCGATTAATGATTGCATGACTGGGGAAACTAACTCTACATCGCTTAAATTAAATTAGGAATCTATTCTGAATATAGTTTATTGGTTTCTTTATTATTTGGACCAGAGGCAATTTTAAACTCGTCTTTGTTTACATCATGTGCGTATTGCGATGGCTGAACTACTCAATTTGGATACGGGTTAATACATCTTATTTCCTATTCAAATATCACTCATTAAGGTTAATTGACGCGTTACGCGTAATTTCTGAAGCCAAATATATAAATACAACAAGAAGAAAAAAGGTTACCATTTATTTTAAGGTGTCATTGTTACAGTGTAATTAAGTTGGCTACTGAGTAATATTAATGAACAACATGTAGGCTACTTAGGCCTAGGCTACTACAGGGTTAGGGTTTGGTTGAGGGTTAGTTGCATGCAATTATGCATAATTGACTGTTATTGCTATATAGCCTATGTAGCCTACATGTAACATAGACACTGTAAAATTAAGTGTTACCAAACTTTTTTTAATCTTAATTCATTAATTATATTACTTTAACTTTGAAATAAGGGATTGGGATCACAACAAACAGGCTATTCTTTTTTTCTTCCACAGAATTAGTCCCAGATCTCAATGTTTGCTTGACCTGACACCTGACCAGTACTGATTTGTGCAACAAAATGATGGTGAAATGGGTTGTTGATGCTAAATGACATAACATTTATGGCTTGAAAGAAGATGCCAATGACTCGTGCAATGAACACCATTTTTCCATTTGCCATTCGGGAGGTATTCTAATGGACCTAGAATCCAAGGCTGTGTAGGTGTGGATTTGTCTTTGACATAATGGGTTGTGGAGGCTCCAGGACAGATGTGTTGGAGCCAAGATATATGGAGAGCTGGACCAAAGAGACAGAGTCCACTTGGCTGGCAAGCACAGACACAGACATCCCCCTGTCCTCCATCCAGAGCATCCCCTCAGAAAACTCTTCAGAGACGGGCTTCCCATCCGAGAAAACTGCCAACCTTGGTGAGAATGGACTGAGATCATACTTTGAGGCGTTTTTAAAAGGTTTTGAAAATACACAAATCTGCATTACGCCTATGTCTTAATATTTAAGTTAAATATCTCATTTGACCTTAGACACCCCAGTTTAATGCATTAAAACCTTAATATGATATTTCCTTCTCAAAAGGACAGGAAAGTGTTGCGAGTCTGCTGTTGGTGTGCTATTCATGTAGGCCTCTTGTTGCCATGGCGATGGTTGAATCCCTTCAGTACTTCAGTGCAACAGTATGAGCAAGGATAAACACAATAAGCAGTACTTATCTCTTTGTGCAGAACTGTTACACTTGGAGCAGCTGCAGTAATTCAATTATAATATTAAAATAAACTGATAGCTTATTATTAAAATAGATAACATGGCATTGACTACCACCATTGACTATGACTACTACATGTTTTACGTGTATTATGTGTTTTACGTGTATTTATTGTCTGTAAGGGCAGCTATTACTATGCACTACGCACTTTTGAGTCCATGACAAATTTCCCCTAGGGGACAATAAAGTATATTCTATTCTATCTAATCTATTTTATACTAGAGTAAATTACTAGAGTAATTCATCTAGGTCTTCTTTTGTTTCAAGATTTTTAGCCCTGTAAGCAAGACATCAGTATATATATATATATATATATATATATATATATATATATATATATATTAAACTTATTTGAAAGAAAAAAAGTCTTATTTTATGTCTACTGTTGTTTTTCATCAAATTAATGTATTCTTGCTGAATAGAAGTATTCATTTTCTTTCTTTAAAAAAAAAGAAAAATTAACTTAAACCAAACTACTGAATGGTAGTGTATCACTGTTTACACAAAAATATTATTCAGCTTCAGCAACAGTTTCAATATTGATAATAATAGTAAATGTTTCTTGAGCATTAAATCAATCATCATATTAGAATGATTTCTGAAGGATCATGTGACATTGAAGACTGGAGTAATGATGCTGAAAATTCAGCAAAGGAATAAATTACATTTTTAAATATATTTAAAAAAATGATTGTTGGATGGACAGATGGATCCGATTGTGAAATATTTCTGATATGATGATCACCATTACAGTGATTTTGTTAACTAAAGAATGAACAACTTCCATATTTGTATTTGATTCATTAGATCTCTTTGATGATGGGCTGCCTGATCCGGGTCAGGCATATCTGAAAGTGTGTTCTGCTATGTCTGAGGTGGGACTGAATGACATGAAAACTGGCACCACCCCTGTAATACTCTCTTCTCAAGAGCAGGAAGTGCTGTCGTCTTCTGCGACCACAGTGCAGAAGAGAAGTGTGTTGCGAACTGAGGAAATTGTTAAGTATTTTTATTCAAATTAATGGTTTAGTGCAATCTTCTGCACCTATGTGTGAACAAGACACTGTAACATAATCAGTGTTTCCAACTTTTTCAGTTTTATGTACCCTTTCATTTACACCACACCTGAAATTATCGTTCATTTGATTTAAGCAGGCTTTATTACAGTATTTCACTTTTAAACAACAAACAATTTATTAGCACATTAAAAATAGACTTGTAGCTTCCTTTGACATTAATGAGACATTTGAGCTTGTTTGGCTTTCACATTTTTTTGACAGTTCAGGGTGACATTTTAGAGAAACCATTTCTGAAATAAAATATGTTTATATGACCATTTGTTTATTTATATGAGAAATTACTGGTTCTCTAATGGCTATATGGTTCCATAAAGAAGTTAGCTACATCAATTGAACCTTTCCATGGCACAAAGGGTTCTTTAAAGTTCTCTAAAAAAGGTGGTTATTTTAAGGACTGTTCACTGAAAAGTTCTTTGGGGAGAGTGTAGGTTTCAGGAATTGTGAAAGCAACTGAGGGAAAACAGTAGTAAAATGTTAAAAAGATTTAGTAACTGTCATGTCTGATAATCTTTCTATGTCATCTTCATTAGACAAAATGGCAGGACAACAGGATGTCCACCAAACAAGTGACCATTACTGTGACTCAAAGTATACGGCAAGTGGACAAGGGTGGGAAGATCAAGGAGACATCGCAAACCACCTATGAGGTCATGAAACCGGTGGATTGTCTTATGGCAGTTGACTCAGTGCCTCAATGAGATGGATACGCAAGACCTCATGAAGATTGTATCTTGGTGAAGATCTCATGGACCAAAGAAGTAAAAAGCAGGGATGACCTAAATGAACAAGTTCATCTGTGCTTTATCAGTGATTACCAGGTTTCATTCAAGGGTCATTTGATTGTTTGTTTCATCATTCAGTTACCTTCTTCTTTAATAAGGTTTATTTTTATGTACATTTTTCCTCTGTAACGTCTCTGCCATAATGTTCTCTTTTTTTTCATTTGCTGATGCCAACAAAAAGAATCTTAGTAAAAGCATTTGCTGTACATACACTGGAAGCACCGGATAGATCAGGAAGGGTAATCGAGAGGTGGACACTTGACTCGGCTTACTGAATGATTTGTGAAAAGTGTAACAAATAAATATTTTACTTTGTTTAAAAACAAAGGAACAAGGTGTATGTTTAAGTAGTTTGTTTTTTGAAGTTGTTGCATTGCTTCAATGTTGATTTTAGATTTGAAAATCAGGTTTTTTTGTATATCCCGAACACTTACTACCACACAATTGTTGCCTTCAAACAGTTATGCTTTTCTTTTTTCTTTACAAGAAAAAACATTTGTTCAAAACCTAATTACAGTTCCTGTAGCAAGCTAGCACTTTACTGTAAAAAGGGTAGTGTGCAAGAATAAGAACCTCTGTTCCATTGTTCCAATACTGTTTGATGCATCACTGCTTTACTGACTGGAAGATGCTGTTTGAGTTATTAAATATTTATTGTGGTGCTTTGAAAGCGCATAGTAACTTCTACTGTATCCTAACCTTTCTCTTGGTCCAGTCTCAGAATGAATTGGTAACACTTTACAATACAAAGGTTCTATATATTAACATTAATTCATTAGGTAATATGAACTTACAATGAAAACAATACTATTGTTTCAAGTTGTAAATAATAACATTAGGTACCCTTTTGACATAGTTTAATATTAAGTATTCAAATCTATGTTTTTATTTAATCATATTTTCAAAATGTATTTATTAAAATTCCTTAAAATCAGCATTGATTCAGTTAATTTTGAACAACATTGTATTTAATCAGTTAAAAAGTATGTACAGTTCAAATATGGCTAGCTGTGGAACAAACAAGCTTCAATTAGTTAAAATGTGTGAGATTGGTTTACATTTTAAAAATGGATCTATTAATGATAAATGCATACATTTGGTAATTGTGTATTTAAAACACAATTTGGTTTAGTTTTATTAGTAACATTACATAAATCTCATTCTTATATGACTGTCAAATTTTATATGCATTTAAATCTTGAATATGTTTAGTCCTAAATATTGTTTAGATAATTGAATATGATGTACCTAAACTATCAATGAATATTTATAAATTAACATTTGCTTAAAAATGCATTGTTTATTAAGTTCTTAATACTTATAACTAATGTTAATTAATTTGAACCGTACAGTAAAGTATTGGCAGTTAATCTATAGAATAATGTAGTTGTCAGTATATTTTTCATTTATTTTGGGTGTTTACATAAATAGGAATCTCAAAACCACCCACTGTAAAGGGAATCTTTTGAGATTGTCCACTGAGCTTTGAACAATCATTATAGAATTGTATAGCTCTTGATTGGATTCAAATTGTCTTTGTTTCTTTTCTTTAATTTTTGAAAGGAATGTTTCAAAACCTTTTATTTATTTGTTTATTTTATGGTTACCTGAAAAGTCCACTTAATTGAGCTTAGGGTTTGCTACGCTGAGGAAAACATTTATTGATCTTTACTGCAAAGCTTACATATATAAAACACATACAAATTAATATAATGTTGGCAGAGCTGAAGTACATATATTTAGTAGTCACATAAGAGTAACATCAAAATAAATAATAAAATGCAGCAGAAGGGAAACATTAGGTGAAAGTCATATTCATGTAGCTGTGCAGAAGTGCCATCAGCCTAGAGATCATCACGTGCTCTGGAGAGTATGAATTTGTCTCTCCTCATTATATTCAGTAAGTCCCACCCTAAAACGTGGTTCCTCCATAACCATCCATTCATCTGCATTAAACTCTGGAAAGAAAAATGAAATCTCTCTCTTGGCTGATTCAATAGAATCTGAAAGAAAGAATAAAAGGCAATGCTGAATTATTAGTATTTAGAATTGTTAAGAAATGTGTCTTTATTTTATAAAACCGGAGATATAATTTAGGACATGGGGATATTGCAGAGTAATCCAGCCTTTAGTTGATCTGATCTAGGGGTGCCCAATCGTGTTCCTGGAGTTCTACGTACAGTACCTGCAGAGTTCAGATCAAACCCTGATCCAACGCACCTGTCTGTAATTAAAGTGCCCCTAAAAATCTTAGTAAGCTGGTTCAGTTGTGTCAGCGTTGGAGCTGAACTTTGCAGGAATGTAGATCTCCAGGAACAGGACTGGGCACCCCTGATCTAGTCTATTCACCTAGTTAACTTTTCAGTCTTGAAAACCTTCATCAAAACAGGTCCTTGTTACTCTACCTGAACCGTGAGTGGTGTTTCTGGTGTCAGTCAGCCCGTACTGGCCTCGAAGGGTGTCTGGTGAAGTGAAACGAGCTCTAAACACTTTTGTAGGACCCATCATCCCCCTCCAGTGAGTGATAGCGTCTTCCCTGGCTAGGACGTATGCTCTCATTGGGCCACTGTTGTGGGAATAAGAGTTCATGTGAATAGCAGGATTAAACAGAAAGCTGTGACAACCTTGTCTTTGCCTAGATGGATAAATAGAACTGAATTCAAACAGATTAGTGTGATAGTTTCTTCTATGATGTCAATAATACATACAGGCCTAGTCAATGTAGAGTAGTACAGACTTAGTGGCATTGTCCGCACACAAACGGAACAAAAAAATGTAGGAGTAATCAGTGGCTTAGTTTTAAATTAGTCTGACGTAGACTAAAATATGTGTGCGGCACTAATGTTTTATCTTCCACAGACAAAGACGTATTGAGGACAGGGTGCCATGGTAACATCGGTCTCGTCTCACTGTCCAAACTAGATCAACCGCTACATTAACAACCAGCATTGATGTCCTTCTCCACAGATCATATATCTGCATTAATTGTTCCCTTCATAAGAAAGAGGGGTAGTACAGAATACAGCATCAGTAGTATGGGGTTGGTCAGAATTTTTTTGAAAGAATGTTTTGGAGAGAATATCTGTAATAATGTGATACATTTGTACAGTTTAAAATAACTGTTCTCTATTTTAACATATTTTAAAAATGTAATTTATTTCTGTGATGGCAAAGCTGAAATTTCAGCATCATTCTGAAGGGGGTGGATTCTGGAATCCAATGCTGCTTCAATGTATATCTAATGAGTGATTATAATCAAGGTATTAATCTAAATATTACATGAGTTGAAGGACTTCTCTAGGCTTGTGAGATTTTACTTTGTTATAGAAGTTACCCGTGTGATTACTGAAATGTTCTTTTCATGTATTCTCTAATATCTGCATTTGATATCTGAATGCACTAACAGTGCTGGCTCATTTAGTCCGGCTTCCAGAAATGAAATATGGAAAATGTTTTGTTTGAGAAAGGTCTTCAACATGTGTTAAAACATATATCTGTTCTTCTAGCTCACCATGACGACTACAGGTCACAAGGGTCATTGAAACCAATAGTTTAAGTCTTTACTTTACTGCGTTAAACTAATAGAAAGAACGTTTTATCTTGATCTCCTGTTTATAGTTCGAACCTGGCCAAATCCAATCTTGGAAAAGCTGTGTGTCGGTTTGTGTGTTAGTCTTCTTGGTTACAGGTTAAGGAACAACTGCATTATTGGAGATTGGCTAAGTTGTTGTTCTGGACATGTGGCGCCCAGCAACCCAAATCTGCGACCTGGAAGGTCACGACATGCCTAACTTCAGGGTCCGAGTGTCAGCTGCATAATCGATGGAGATATGCTTGAGTCTAGCTGTATATGTGTGGAAAATTAGTATGTTTATCTCTTTCTGAGCCAATGAGAATCATTCAACCTGAAGCGAGGACGTATCTTAGACCTTGGTGAAGGGTATAACTGCTGTGATCTTTGTAACTGTAAGCGGGGCGGCCTACGAACTCCATGTGAGTCTTGAAGCTGACTTCTGCTGTTGAAACTGCAAACTGTCTTATTGACAGTCTAATTCTGAGAAGTAGTTTTTTTAAAGAGGCCTGGGCCAACAGGATCAACAGATAGAGAAATATTTTTGGCTGAAGTCATTTGTAATTGCCACAGAGGAACAACCGCCAAATACAAAGCCAAAATATACTATACTAAATGCTGGATCCATGTATTATATAAAACAAGAAATACAACTACAATACAATACACATTTTATTTCTGTAGCACATTTAAAACAAAGTGCTTTCCAGCATAATAAATACAATATAAGCAATTATATACATCCACACAAACAAGATTAAATCATGTTCACTCTAATCACATGTAAAAGTAAATCTAAAATAACGATTTGTTTTTTCTATTATTTAATGATCATTTGTGGTCTTTATTACTATACCTTACAGTTTTAAATTATTTAACCAATATATACAAATATGTCCACAAACCTGTAAATAATTGTATAAAATACTTTCTACTGGCTCCTTTGCAGATCTAGCATATCAAATAATTGTTTTGTTTTTTTACAAAATTATTATTAGCCTAGAACTTTGCGTTGCATTGTAGGCACTTTTATGGTTAGTGAGAAAATGATAATAAACCTTTACCTTGACATGAATTCAACCAGTCTTTGATAGAAAAATCGTCCTGTAAAATAAAAACAGGGATGATAACAAAAAACCTGCTGACTGTTTTGATATGTCTTTTTATCAGTTTATCCACTGGGACTGAACCAACAAAGGTGATGTGGTTTATGCAGCAGATTTTGCTGCAGTCTGTTGACATGGTCTGGGCAAGCTTTTGCACAGATAATACAGACATCTGAATGTGAGGCAGCTGATTTTCTTTGGAAGCAGGATATGATAAGCTGAGACTGAGTAACATGTTCTCTCTCCACATGTTGTCGCAACATTATATCTTGTGTGAAGCCTTTACTATGACTCATCCTGTTTAAAATCACACATCACATAGACACCCACCCACGCATGTACTTAACCATTCAATCTGTTACAAACACAGGCCATTTTCATTCATGCAGTGCATTTCATAGAAAGGAAGACCTTTTCTACCTGCATGTTCAGAATAAAACTTTTCTGAATCTTTTGTCCTCCACATCAGATCTTTCTTTCTGATTATAATGAAGTTTTCGAGAATCTTCTGATGAAGAGCCTGAAAATAAAAGAAATAATATATTAAAAATGTTGTTGTGCTCCAATGGCCATCTGCATCTCTTTAAACCAAAACCATTTCATCTTTTCCCTCAGCAACAAGATGACAAAGGATCTCAGCAAAAAAAATTATAATAATAATAATAATTTAGAAATGTAATCTCCCAAAATAACAAGGGTAAAGGCTGAGTGATGAAAATATATCTCAGACTAATGAAAACAAAAACATTTAATTTAGAATCTGCTGGTGTAAATTAAAGCAGTCTGGGCTTCAGCTTTAAAACCATGTTGCATGAGGAAATGGTTGCTAATTAATGACAACTTTATCTCTTTGAAGCGACAGACAGAGGAAATTAAATCAGGTGAGACTGGGTTGTTTCAATAGTAAAGACAAATTATTATGTAGTCTTAAGCCTCACATGCTATCCATCTTTCTTCAATAAAAGAGTAACATTCCACAGGATGTGGAGTCCAGGGCTAGTTATCACACTTGTTGTTCGGAATATATACTGTATATAAAATAGTTATTAATAAGTTATTACTTAAAGTACCACCTAAGATTTATAGATTTAAAAATATTATATAATATAAGTTAACAAAACATTTGCATGACCACAGTTCTCTGATATTAATTGCTCACATGGCATGCAGGTGAACATAAAATATTTAATCTTTTTTATTGTTTCATTTTAATTGATTTTATTTTCATTTTAAATAAAATAAAATCAATTAAACTTAAGCTTTTTATCAACTCATGAACCCCAGTTTGGGAAACCCTATCATGTTAGAACAGCCCAATTAAGGGCTTTTCAAGAAATTTAAAACAGTGAAACAACATGAAACATATGGTAACAGAACTATCAAACTACTGTTATTTTGTAATAGTTTACCCAAAATAAAAAAAATGAATGATATTCATTCTTTCGTGGAACATAAAAGATGATATTTTGTTAGTGCTTTTTGTTCATAGGTCACCAGAAGTCAATCGTCACCAAAACTGTTTAGATACAAACATTCTTCTTTCATTTTCCAGAAGAAAGTAGCCTAAATCATGTTTGGAACCACATGAGAGTAATTAATGACGCCATTTTCATTACCACAAACACAGCAAAAAAAGAAACGTCCTCTTATATTTGTTGAGAATTTATTTGTTAGAAGACTATTTAAAAGAATAGTTACGAAAGTTACGATTAATAAGTTAAAATGAATAAGTTATCATTTAATATACAACACTAAGATTAACAGTTCATCTTTCATATTCATATGTGGTTAAAAACATTCTATGTAATTATGATTTGTGAATTGACTTCATTTCCCAAGAGGCATTGAGCAATGGAAAAGGCACGTGATGATGAAAAGTTTGTTGGTGATTTGCAACAGTCTTCTTGTGAACGATTAGCTGAACAAGCGCGCTATATTTCACTTTGTTTCCTTTTTTTCATTAAACATCAAAAACTAAGCAACGTCTCATCGTCATTCCTAGTCTATAAGACGATAAATGTACAACAATATTCAACTGCTTATTTCCAACAAATTGCTTAACATGTGTATATTTTTGTATTACTGAACATAAAAAGATCAACATAAACATAACCTAAACACGTTTCACAGACATTTAATGAACATAAATGGAACAATGAGTCCCTGAACAAAGTAAAAAAATCTAAAAAAATAGCAGTCAGTATTTGGTGTGGCACTAGCTGCTTTAAGTCTACAGTGAATCCTCACTGACTGCAGCAGATTTACCAGTTCTTACTCTCAGATGTTATCCAACTCTTCTACCAAGGCAGTGAAGGCACTTCTCAAACGAGTCTGGGCGGAAATCTGGTTATGTGTGGTTTGGCACTGCAAAAACGATCACTTGTCCTTCCTGTCTCCCTATCTTAGATGTCTTACATTATGGACATTGCAGTTTATTTTTCCTGGTGTTTTTCAGAGTCAGTAGAAAGGTCTCTTTAGTGTCCTAAGTTATTGTGACTTTAATTGTCTACCACCTATAAACTGTTAGTGTCTTAATGACTGTTCCACAGATGCATGTACAAACAATGTGTATGGTTCATTCAACAAGCATGAAAAACATTGTAAACGTTTCCAATAAAATCTGTAAAGCTTATTTGAATTTGACTAATTTATCTTTCAAATAAGGTATCCTGAAAAGGGACGTTTAGTTTTTTGCCAATGCCATTTAATATTTATTTAAATATTTATATGATCGGACAGGTGTTCATTAAACAGCTGCAATATCATCATTATCTCACCTCCAGAATGAGCGGATGGGCCACAGCATCTGGTTTGACGACCGCGAGGGTGAGCTGCAGTGCCTTCACACAGCGCATGCTTTCGATGGCTTCAATTTCCAAATGTTACATCTACTAAAAGGCATTAATGGGCTTATATCTTCCCCGTGTTTGGTCTCCGGATCGATCTATGGTGTATAGTCACACGCTAACCAGCAGATCTAAACATACATGAGTGCTCGTGGACACTTCACTGCGCAGTTCAGACCTTAATGTGTGGTGCAACAATATATATTTACTAATACAATGTACACGTTCCACCCAAAAAAACGTTCGATGTATCAGTTGGTGGTAAATTTGTTTTCAAAGTAAACACAGTTCGAAAAACACAGCTCGATTTAAAAACTGTACGAGCTCCGTGCTGTGGGTTGTATGGGCGCCGCCATCTTGCCCAGTAGTAAACATAGGAAGTATCAGAGCGCGCAGCTGCTCAGGAAAATTTCAAGTGTCTGATATTCAAATGCGTTGTTGTCAATAAATCTACAAAGAATAAAACAACATCAACACAATGGCTAATATTCTATTTTTAACAAAGCAAATAAAACCTCGAATATAAAGTTTGTTAACTATGCTTGTTTAAAGACATAAGATCAATGTGCTGTTCCTTTTCTTTTTTCCGTCATATAAAATATTATTAGATTTGGAGCCAGCTTACAGGTGTAGAAAAGACTTTTAGATGGCAGGATCATTATTTTATTTGTACATGCACAGATATTGGTATGTTTATTTTCAAAATATGTTTGTTGACTTTGGCAATCTTTGTTGCATAGGCTATTTTCCAATGGTGACATTTCAAAAATGGGAAAACGCACTTCTTTTTTTTTTCTTTTTTTTTTTTGCCTGAAGTTCGCATGCCTGTAAGAGTATTATTAACGAGATCTTAATATCCTTTTAGATTTTGGTTCTTAACAAACTTTTCTTTTGGAATCCATATTTTATGGCCCTGTGGTTCAAATCCAAGAAATATTGGGATCTCTAAGAGTAAATAGTTAAATTATAGGCCTACACATTTTCAGTCAGTGGTTAAAAACCAAATATGGTTTACTTTAGGCCTATAGCTGATTCTTTTTTCTTTCTTTCTTTCTTTGAAAGAGGACAAGCTGAAAAACAAATAATGTTGAAATTAGTAGGCTATCTTGTTAATTCATGTGCCCTTGTATGTGCCCTATACAATTCATGTGCCCCTTTATATGTTAGGAGTTTGTGCAGGATCTGACATAAAATATGATCCCAAAAAAATCTATTTGATGACTTATTTCCTTAAAGGGTTGGTTCACCCAAAAAAAAAAAAAAAAAAATCTTAATTTGTGTTCCGAGGATGACCTAAAGTCCTACGGGGCTGGAACAACATGAGGGTGAGTAATTACTGACAGAATATCCATTTTTGGGTTAACTATCCCTTTAACACGGATGTGGCTACACCACATATATTTGTACATATATACTTTTTTTTTCGCCTTCATTCGCCATTGGCTTTTGGCTTGCTTAGTTGGGGATATTTAACATTTAATTTTGAATTTAACAATACTATTACACCTCTATTTTTCTGTTATCTCTGTAAAGCTGCTTTGAAAAAAACTGTATTGTAAAAGCGCTAGATAAATGACTTTAGGTGACTTGACTTGACATATAGCCTATAGTATATTACTTTTTATTGTCACATGTCACAGCTCCAGGCTGCAGCAAATAGACCTTAATGTAGAATCCTTGATTTTCACATACACATTATCCTTTGTTCATTTGTCAGTCGGTGTAATTATGCCAGTTTTGACCTATTTGCCCCAACTTTACCCTGACCACCACCATGGCTCGCACACATTCATTCAGTTTTGAATGAGTTTGCTGACACCAGTTGGACCAACACATATCCCATTTTGACACCGTGTCTGTTTCATGTCGGTCTTTTAAGGATGGGGTCAGAGGTGCATTTCCTGCCATATGACCATTTGGTCTGCTGTTTAATAATATCTAATATTCAATTACTGAAATTGTAGCCTACTTTTGATTGGAAAAAGATATAGAGTTTATATATATATATATATATATATATATATATATATATATATATATACATATATATATTCACAGCAAAGACAGAAATCTCTCAGGAAAAACGAAAAAAGTACATTTGAAATTACTCATATAGATAAATATCATATGTTTTTCATATGTATTTATCTTTATCCAAAGAGTCATTTTGAGCATCTTTGTGGGACAGGGAGCTGTTTACCTCTCAATTGCTAGCACTTGTTTTGACATCTGAAATGCGAGTGTCCTTTGACCTTTTCTATTCCCATGCTTCACAGAGCAGCACCAGACTCTCACAGACAGCTGTATCAACCTCAGCGGGAGCAACTGTCATACCTAAGGAAGGACAACACTTTTAATGCTGAAGAATTATGGCGTGCCTTGACCAACTCCATTTTTAAATGTGCATTGATGTCATTCACATTAGACAAGATGCCATCACATGTATCATAAAACAATGTATTTCTGTCAACATTTACCTATTTAATTCCAAAATGAATTTCTTTCTTATGTGGAAGAAGATATTTATTTAAATGATTATTAAATGAAGTGTTTTGTCCATCATGCAATAAAAAAGTCAGTGTGATTCAAAACAACATTTGACCCCATTAACTTTCATTAAACAAAAAACAGACATTTATGCAAAATAGAACATGAGGAACTTAACAATATGCTAACATTTATATTAATAATTTGGTACAATGTATTTATTGTATATACATGTTCTTACATTAGCCTATATGTATATTTAATTTTTTTTTAAAAAACCTACCCGTCCTTATGGACACAGTAAGCACATTGCTCCTAACAATTTTATTTAAGTACATAGTAGTTAAAGACATCTCATATAAAGTGGGACCATTTAGCGCCCTATGAAATCTATTTTATTTTAGTTTTTTCTGCCCAAATTCCATGTTTTCCTTTTAAATTGTTCTGGATTCTGTTTTAACTGTTTATTTCAAAAATCAAAAAGGATGTCTAATAAATTGAATTCATAAATCTTCAACAATTATTAATTTATTACAATTTTACCAATAATAGTACCCAAAGAAATGTTGTTGTTTTTTTCAGAAATCATGTGTTGTCAGTTTACATTACATTTCTAGATTCTGTGTTAAAAAAATATTATCAAAAATTTTGGTAATCAAATGAATGCATAACACTTTAACAATTTAAATAATCTTTTAAAATCAAATTAAAATTTAATTTGAATAATTGCTTTCATATTTTGGCAAACAAAGTACTGCACAACAGAGGTTTAAATTAAAGGTTTTAATATTATTCCTTAAAAATATTACTATTATTATTGCTTCTCGAGGTACATTCTGTACAATAGTAGTTAAACCAAGTTACATGGGACCGAGCATGAGTTCAAAACCTAGCCTTCATCTGCCAAAAAAAATCTTGTGTCTGTGTAATAGAAGGAAATTATTTGTCAACAACAGTAGTAAGGACTAATTTGGGGGAAAACATAAAAACTGTGATTAGATGTTTAATAAGCTCCAATATCATCATTTCTATGCTATTTAATTTGAGGAGAAGTAACCCAAAAAGATTATGCCTATCTGTTTCAAATCCTGTGCTGTGCATCTGTGTCCTGAGAATCAGCTGTTAAATTTGCACTTGCTGAAAAATTATACGTCAGCCTCCGGAAAAAAAGTGAGCTAAATGACCTCTTAGAATAAACTTAGATGCTGCTGCTCTAGTGACAGAGAGGAACAAAGTTATTAGCACTGTGGGGCCCAGCTTGACTGCCAGTGTTAAAAATAAATGGAGCGGTCAGATTTGGAGCTTACGTTCTTCTCGAACACTGAGCATTCTCCCTCTCTCGTTCTCTTTTTTTCCAGTTGACCCAAGTGAACACTTGCTTTGTATTGTTTCCGTAGAGCATTAAATACACACCCTTACAATTGTTTCACAGCCTTCATGGGATTAGCTACTGAAAATGACAACCAATCAGTTTCAATTCTTATATTTCTTGAATGAAATATAACGCATGAAACAGTAAAACATTCACGATAATGGGGAATTACAGCAGATTCGTAGCTTTAGAAGTAAAAATATCTTCACTGACAGGTGTATAATAACCTGATGGCATATGTTGTAGTCCTCAGTAATGATGTAGATGGAAATGTCTAATTTGTTACTGTCATGTGCAGCCATAGGAAGCAGTAATTGTTGAGCATGCATGGCGCTATTCCTGCAAGAGCAATGCTGTTGGCTATTTGTGGTGGTTTAATGCTGTTAAAAGGGTGCAGAGTGTTGGGTTTCAGAGTAAGCCTCTTCTCTGGCCTGAGGTCTCTGTGAATAGAGCTGGGTCTCCTGTTGCCTGGGCTTCTTTTAGAACACAGGTGCTGACTTCAGGGGTACTGGCATGCTTGTTGCAGGGGAAAATGCACCAGATCTCTCCCATTTCCTCCATAGAACTAGGTCGGGGTTCGTGATGTGGACGGATCAGTCTTGAAATCGCGTGGTCATCAAGGCACTGTTAGTTATTTCATCTGCTAAATCTACTCATCCACTCATAACTTATAAGTAGATATGAATATTCATATGTTTATTGTAAAATTATGGCTATTATTGGTTTAAACAAATATGTAGTACATGACGTGATTAGTAATTTGTAAGATTTAGTGAAATAATACAATATGTATATATAAATATTCTCTCTATATTCACTCTATATTCATTCTTATTTTAAACTCTATAGCACTGTAAAATCCAACAGTGATTCTAAACTTTTTAACTCAATTGTAAAAAATCTAGTAATATGTTGGCTACTATTCACACACTATGCTTTGTTTACTCAGAAAACCCAAGTAAAGATTAATTGATTAGTTTGAGTGTGTTTTTTGTGGTGGGGAAAATCTTAATGGACTTTTAACTCATTTCCCCCACTTCTGCAGTTATTTCTCTCTGTTTGCATTCACTCATTAGCCAAAGGCATCTTGAATGTTGAATTGTCAATACAACTGAAAATTTGGAGAGAACATCACATAAGCTGACTTCATAAATTGATGTTGATTTTCCTAAAATATTTTTAGTCACCATTATGGCAATTAATGTTCCCTTTGGTTGGTCACTTGGAACTTCATTTACATTATTATTCTCTTCCCATTGATGCAACAAGAAATCACTTATTTGATTTCAAAGGCAGAGAAGTAATATATATATATATATATATATATATATATATATATATATATATGATTGATGTATAACTATATTTCATGTCAATTAATGATCTTTATTAAAAATAAAATTAACACTTATGTCCTAAACTCCTTGTGAAACTTTTAATTGCTTTTACATAATAACATATAAAAGTTAAATATAAAAGTGACAATCTTGAATTCATGCTTGAGTTACACAGACTTCAACATTCAGCTTGCAAAACACAACAATGGTAACAATTAAATTCTATTTACTGTAAATTATCACTCTCTACGGTTATTTTTTAGTGTCTAGAACTCTTGTGTAAGTGAACTATACTAACTAAGCATTTGTCAGTACAACATACTATTCCTATTTCACTTTACTTGAAGAAAATATGGAAACCGATTGCACCTATTTTTTTTAAGTCTCCATAGCTTAAAATCGCAGATCAAAACCAAGTTGAGAATAATAGTATTTAAGATGTTTGCAGAACACATTATAACACTGTTAGTTAAATGGAATTACTCAATTAATCTTACTATTAAATCTTGAGTAAGATTAGTAAATATTATTTAGTATGTTAACTAGAATAAACATTAAACTAACTGGATATTTATTAGTTAATTTACTTGGGAAGAGTTAGCTTTCTTTACTTTTAGACGATTATTAATCTTAACTTCAGTTTTCCCTTTAAATTTGCTTTGCAAAAATAAGGCAATCGGTTTCCAAACTTTTTTTAAGTAAACTGAACTTGTTAGAATTTACAGTGTGTGTAACAGTATATGTTGCAATATATATATATATATATATATATATATATATATATATATATATATATATATATATATATATATATATATATATATATATTATTTTAAACTTTTTTTCATCACAGAATTCTGGTATCATTTCACAAAAACATATTAAGCAGCACAGTTGTTTTCAACATTGATAATAATAATAATAATAATAATAAATGTTTATTGAACACAAAAACAGCATTTAGAGTGATTTCTGAAGGATCATGTGACACTGACTGGAGTAATGATGCTGAAAATTCAGCTTTGCCATCACAGGAATAAATTAAAATATATTATAGAAATGTTTTATTTTAAATTGTAATAATATTAATTACTATATTAGGCTACATGAATATATAAATAAACATTTAATTAATAAACTATTTAAATCATCATCTTGCTAGATAACATGATAACTAGAAATAAAGAATTCATGTTTTTAATTGAACTTTTCACCTAAATTGTTATTTGTACAAATAAAAAAGTTAGAATTATCATTTTTTAGCAGGTTTAAATCTGTTCCCAGTGTAAAGACTATATTTTATTTAAGTTAGAATACCTTAAGTTCCCTTTATCTAGACATAATTTATGTGTAAAATACTACAAAATAATGTCGATTGTCGACATTACTGTCGATGCTCAGAAAAACAGTTGGTTGTTCATCATTCGCAATTTATCAAAATAAACAGAAGCATCTCGATCACAAATCGTTCAAGCCTTGAGCCCAAAGCCCGCTGGCTTACCAAATCCCGGACAGTAATAACTAGCTTGCTTCAGCTGTGACTACTAACCGTACAGAAGTCGCTCGCCCACATTGTTTCCTGGTTTCCTCTCTCTCTCTCTCTCTCTCTCTCTCTCTCTCTCTCTCTCTCTCTCTCTCTCTCTCTCTCTCTCTCTCTCTCTCTCTCTCTCTCTCTCTCTCTCTCTCTAAAGGAGCCATTGAGATTGGGTGTAAAAAGGGGAGCAGTGGGTGTAGGGTGTCTCGAGGCGAGTGTGAACAGCTGAGAGGTGCGATTTCACAGGCTGGCTCTCCGCTGACACGGCCCTGATTGTGTTGGACAGAAGGCATAGGAGAGGCCCTGGCTCCTGAAGGACACCAACAGGTGGGGGACCGCAGGGGCAGAGGGGGGAGTTTAAGGGAGGCTGAGCCCTTGAAAAGAACGGGAGCATGTGGCCATGTCTGGGCAGAATCCACCGGTCATGCAAAGAGGACGATACACAGTAGCACTCAGCAGAAGAGGAAAGATGGGAACAGAAAGTTGTGGGGAGAGTTTTCATTTATTGGTAGATTGGGTTGGTTTTGTTCCAGAATTGGAATAGTTTTACATGATGTCAATTACAACATCTCAAACTTTTGATCTCAAACTTTTGAAATTTTGCAACAACAAAAAAATACAATAATTTTAAGTAATTTCTCATTCTTTAATTGGTGAAACAGTCTAGATTAAATATCTCCAAATTATTTCAGATTAAATGAGGGCAGCCAAAGTCTTGTCCATTCCATGTCTGGGATGAACAACCTGCGATTTATAAGAATTAAAAGGATATCTTCTTTGAAATGTTGCATCTCTTTTTTAGCAGAAATGAATGAAGATATAAGTCTATATAGCTCCAATTTGATTTGGACTGAGATTCTGGGTGACATCTCTCTGTTTTGCGAGGCAGCAAATGGAAGATTTTACACCTCTTCCACTGGAAATGGTGCTGTTAAAGGAAATGGAGGTATGAGCGTGTCACTGGGTTTTCACCTGAGGTGTCGTAGCGCGTCTTTGATCCACTGTAAATCAAGCTACTATATCAAGAAGGAGTAAAAAAAAAGGTCAGTTTGTGCATATTGGACTTGCTACATGGCAGAATGAGAAACCTTCTGGTCTATTTAAATGTGAGAAAGATGTTCGAGTGCTAGATGTGCTAGTCCTCTTCTGCTTGGCTGCTTTACTCCTTGTACAGATACGTGTCAACACAAAGAATGATTAAGGAAAGGACAGGATAACTACATAAGGTAAATTCAGTTTTTCTGTAATATTACTCATTCAACTGAGTATGTCATTTTTTTGGTTGTTTGCTTTAGTGAAGGACAAATATTTGTTGCAAAAGAGCACTTAAAAATTAATTTTTTGGATCATTCTGGCCAATGTTTTTGAAGTTATCTAACATTTTTATATAACAATGTAGTTATGAAGCAGAATAAAAGTTATAATGAATTGTAAAGATAAATAAATAAACAAACAAACAGTAATATTATCTCTTCTCTCCTGTGCATTTTTCCTGACAGCTTTGTCTATTCTGTGAGGGAAATTGAAATGTGCCCCTTGTGAAGACATGCTTCCTTATATGCCCATATGAATACTCAAGTTATGGAATGTAAGGAAGTGTGTGGTTTCAGGGGGAATCCATCACCATGGAATAGAGCATGCAAATAAAACGCAGTGTGATGGATAAAAACCCGATGGATTAAACCTAAATCAAACATTTTAAAGTTTGACACATATTTGTGTATTTTTTTATTCTGAGATGAATACTTCATTTCAGCTGCATGCACATACATTTTTAAAAATAAAGGTTCTTTATTGGCATCTGTGGTTTCATGGAAACGTTTTGTTGCACAAAAGGTTTTTTTTATAGTGGTAAAGGGTACTTTAGATTATTAAAATGTTCTTCACAAAAAGAAAAAAATGGTTCTTTTCAGAACTGTTCACTGAAAGGTTCTTTAGGGAACCAAAATAGTTCTTCTTTGGCATTTTTGTGAAAAGCCCCATTTGGGACCTTTATTTATAAGACTTTAGAGTGGATGAGGTGGTAAAGCTGTTGTTTCTTTGAGTTGGCTGGCCGTAGGCCTCCAGACCCTGATCATCTCTCACTGACCCATAGCTACTGAAGATCAGGTTAGATTGACATAGTACAGCTGTCCCTTACTTAATCCATATGAGAGCTATACAAACCTTATGGGGTTTCCTAAAAAAGATGCTATGCTGAATTCTTTCCGCAGTTATCAGCACAATAAATAAAAAAACTGTAATTAACAACGCTAAACTCATGTTGGTAGCAATGTTCATCCATTGAATAGCACAGGAAATAAAATAAAATTCTTATTGAAGAAACAATTAGTAAATTAGGCAATTCGGTTTTATTTTTAAAGTAGACCTATTATTTATTTATTTATTTATTTATTTATTTTTCCTTTGTCATCACAACAGGTAAGCACCAAGAATGATTTTCTGAACTGAAGAATGTCAGCATAAGCTCTGTTAGTCTGCCTGGCCGTTCACTCTTCCTGAAGCACGCCTTGCTGTGGCTGGTCAAATGGAACCAAGTCAGGTGTTTCTGCGAGGTTTGGTCCCCTTCAACCAGCTACTGCGTCGTGAATACAGCCAACATAGACCAAAGATTATAAGAGAGTTGTTCACTAAAGTCTGCTTTTTTGTGATGTACTACTAACCCTTACGTAAAAAAAAAAAGTATTTACTTGCAATGTTGTGTTCATTTTCTCCTTTCTTAAATATAATAGAAATTATTTTTTAATTCAATAATATTTGAATGAAATATTGATCATGTGAAAAAGTATTGTATTGAATGTGCACTTGTAGTGTTTCAAATCTTTAAAAAACTGCACTTGCAGATAATATTAATGAAATAAATGACCATTTAAGTTTACTTATAGAGTGACTGTTTCTTAAGCACACTTTTTTTAAAGTTCACTTTGTAATAATGTCAAATTAAAAGTTTTTTTTTTAAATTACATTTTAAATCATTATGTTTGAATAATATTTTGCTAATGTTTTAAATCATATTTTAAATCATTGTGTTTTAGTAATCTGATACATTCTCATGCTTTCAGTTAGATTAGAACATTTGTTAGGGACTTTTCTAGGGGGATTGAGTTTCTGCTTATATTCTTTATCCTGCCTGTAGCAGGCAGCTACTATCACGAACACTTCACATGTATCAACAATTTACCAGGTTACCAGCAGATTTACTATTAGGTTGTCGTTGTGATATGATGAGCAATATCACACAAGCAGGGGTGCCATATCAGGTAATCAGTACCAGCCATGCTGAAAGAGCCATATCGCACGACTTGACTGCCAATGTGATATTGTTTTTACACAACAGTTCGATGGAACAAGTAAAACAAATAGATTACTAGTAATAACTATGTGACTGCAACCAAGAAGCCTATACAATATTTTTTACTACAGCTCACTACTTTATTCTTAATTGTCAATCTCAGCATTCAACCATCAATTATTTTTTTTAATATATGTTATTTATTAATAATTTATTAATAATAATTGCCACAGAGACTGTAGCCTACCACAGAATATAGTTTTAATATATTTATTCAGAATAAATATATTAAAACTATATTCTGTGGTAGGCTACAGTCTCTGTGGCAAGTAGCCTATGGTGAATATAGTTAGATATAGGCGGTACAATAGAATCCTAAACGTTAGTAGCCCTATACATTAGAATATTAAAAATTATGTATAATGACCTTTGTATAAAAAAAACGAAATACATGAGACCGTAATTTCAAAACATTTGTGTCTAGCTGATATGTCACTTTTTAGCATCATGTTTACATTCCTCTGACCACCAGAGTGCTCTGGAGTGCTTCCAAACGAACATTCCCGTAGTAGGCCTACTGACTGGGTGACTGTGTCACCGGATGAATCAATGCACCGCAATTTATCCCAAATCCTTTTCTAAATCCGTTTCCTAGCAAGAAGTCACAAAGAAATTAAACTGCGGAATCGGGTTGGAGACAAGTTGACAGCATCAATTATGCTACAGGTAAAATGTACACTTGTAAACGTGTGTTGTTTCTGAATACAACATGCAGCTAGTACGTTAGCTCTGATGACGTTAAACACGACGGTAAAGTTAGTTTAACGTTTGTCATTCGTTTCCGATATTTAGTTTCATACCCCTTAACCTCTGCGTATTTCATGTTTTGAGCCCGGACCAACTCAGACAAATTCCCTTTGCAAAGCACAGGGCTTGTAGCCTATATTAATTAGACCTATAATCAATTAAACTATTTAAGTATACATTATCAAACTAATAGTAAAATTTTCACAAAATGATACCCTTTATAGCATAAGGCTCTGTTTTTGGAATTAGCATTTTTTTACTTTTAAAACTTAAAATGTAGGCCTATAGGCCTATGCAATACTGTTAATCCATTAAACTACAACACCGTTAGGCCTAAAGGTATCAAACCAACTGTAAATTACTCAGATTATTATTCCCCATGTTGCACATGGCTTGTTTTTCAGATTATTAATCTGGTTTTTTCAGGGCTCTCAAGTTTTATCAAAAGTTTAGAGTGAGATTTAGGGGAGGAGCCACCCAAATATTTGCAGCCACGGTCCCTCGACCCAACCAAATTCGCTTCAATTTTTGCTAGCAGTTCAATTTTGCCTATTGTTCATAATTGACCAGCACAAATGGAAATTTTAACAATTGTTAAATCTGATAAAAAGACAAATTCATCCAAATAAAATAAATAGTTATATTTAAGAAATACAAATTTATTGAAAAATAAAAATAAATTTGACCCCAAACAAGCCAACTGAACATCAGTGCTCAATGTACATAACATTGTGTCATAACAACTTGCCCTGAGCATGTATGTCAAGACCCAAACCGGTCACCTTTACAGGGGTCATCGGATGCCCATTTTCCACAAGTTGGTATGATTCTTTTGGGTCTTCATGTAAAGTTTGTAACATACTTTGGTTAAAATTTCTCAATGGTTGTGTAAAACCACACCCTTTTTACCTCTTCAAAAACAGCTCTGTTCACGGTGACCCGTTTCGGTGCATGTCTCTTTAAATGATAATGAGCAACAACTTTTTAGCTTTTTGAGGATTAAAAAAAAGTGAATGGATTTTTCATTGCATGGTGATTGTGTCCACACACTGCAAAGACACATTTATTTGCAAATACCATATAACAGTGTATTTTGCATCCGATGACCCCTTTAAAAGCAGTTGGAGAGTTTTTGAATGCATCAAAAATAATTTAGCACGAATTTGGCTCCTCAACATCAGCTCTCACTGTCTTTTATCACAGGCAAGATATATCGGCCAAGAATCGTAAAATCAAAATGCTAAAAAAAAGTATAATAATAAATGAAGATGTCCGCAAACCGCATTCATTAGATCGTGCTCTTTCAACTTCCACTCCGTGTGTGCGCGTGTTGTTTAGTAACGAACGAGCTTGCAGCGGGAACACATAATTTACCCGGAAACAACTAATTCTAATTTCTGATTGGCTGGTAGCTAGCATTTAACTCTGTATAACTCGAGACAGATGCTATGAACTCGGCAGAGAACTTCCCTCCGTTTGCCTAGTTTGCCTGCGCCTCGTCCATTAAGTTCCCTTCTCCTCAGCGTGAGAAATACAAGGTGTTGCGTGTGAGCGGGTTGAAATGCGTGTGTCTCACGCCCAATGCGTGAGACTTGAGAGCCCTGTATTTTTTATATACAATTCTAAACCCATTTAAATAGGTCAAACAGTGTTGGTGTTAGTTGTTGTTGTTGTAGTTTAATGGATTTAAATGAGGTCAGTACTATATTTTAAAAAATCGTATTAATGATTAATTTAAATCCAATTTGTTTAATAATGATAGTATTTAAACGGGTTCAGTAGGCTAATAATCAGTAGGCCTAAAAAAGACCAGATACAAATCTGAAAAACAAGCCTTGTGCAACATGGGGAATAATAATCAGAGTAATTTACAGTTGGTTTGATATGTCATTTGTCTTACGAATGTCAAACGGCAAACTAACTCTAAACACAACCTGTATGCGTTTATTTATAGTCAAACAGAGTTTATTTTTCCTTTAAGTCGGTGAACCTCACGTTTAGTCGTTTTTAGTAATGTTTTATTCATTGAAATAGTGTTGTTTGTGATTGTTTTTCATTAAATTAGATTTAATGAACAATATTTTAAAGCTTTAAACTGTTACTAAAAACAACAAAACATGTAAAAAAATAAAATAAAATAAAAACATCTGCGTGATTAATATTTAACTTAATGACGTAAGTACGTTGGGTAGGCTACGTCAGGCTGGGGCTGCGCTCAGGTCAGGTCGCAGTTTCCCTTGAAGGCATAGGTTCGAATCCCACTTTTGACAACAACCTGTTGTTATTTCCATCATGATGAGAACTTGTTGCTGTACGCGAATATGCTGCGTCCATTTAATTAAAGAAAAGCACGGCATTTTTCAGCTTGGGCATTTGGGTTCATTAGTCACTGTATACATTATACATTAAAAAAAAGTTCAACTCACTCGTTTCAATCGCTAGAGGGCGACGCAATTCTTCACGACTGCTTTTCATATCAGATTACGAGCGAGAAGTCACGAAGAAGTGAAACATGGCGGATTCGGATGGGAGACAGATTGACAGCATCAACCATGCTGCAGGTGAAATATACAGATATTTAAACTTTTTACACGTGCTGTTGCTGAATTAAACACGTACACAAGCAGTCGTTCAAAGTATTAAGAGAGAGCTTGTGTTACTGCTTGTTACGCCGTTGATCACCACTCTGCCATGTCACAGCTGACTTTACAAATGCACAGTGGAAATTACATCATGCAGTGTTTGACATTTTGAACATATATTAAAATCTAACTATATAAACAGGATCACGATGTTCCCTATTGTTTGCATGTGTAACGTGATGTGTTTGTAAGATTAACGGAATCTTTATGGAACATTCCTTAGTTTGGTAATGATCGAGTGTGAACCAGTATGATGAAATAACATTGCAAAGTCAGTGTCGATGTTTCCCTGTCGCCATAGACATCATTAATTCAACCTTATACTAAAAAAAAATAGATTTTTTTTATTCTGCCAATATCGTTTGTACAAATATAGACCAATTTTAACTTGAGCATACGTTTTATATCATTTTATGTGTCATAGATGGAGAATGCAAGGTGCAAGAAATTGTGCGAGCGAAGGTAGGTCTTTTTTATATATAATTTTACATTATTCACAGTTTATTTCTTTGTCTTTTAATTTACGTTTTCACCCCTTCAAATTACTAAATATCACAAACACAAAGGCTTTGTCTCAAAACCTAGTGAGTTTACCTGGACAGCGTTTTGAGCATCATAGCCACATTCTCAGCAGAGAATCAACATGCTAAGATGCCCAAAATGCAGACTAGGTTTAAGAAATAAGCCAACTTTAAGCCAAATCAGTTTACAGAGACAGCAGATTATTTAAAGACGTGCAAACTGTGATTCACTTTTTTTATCTATAGACTGAAGGTAAGGAATTGACCAAAGAAGAAAAGCAGCGTCTTAGGAAAGAGAAGAAGCAGCATAAAAAGAATAAAAAAGATGACAAGGTTCCTACAGAGAAGGAAAAGGAGAAAGAGAAAGCATCTGTTCAAGCTCCATCAAAACCTGTCACACAGAGCCCAACACATAAAGGTACTTCAGTTCACTGTCCTGTTGCTTAAAAACTATTATCCTGCAACCTAAGGTTTATTAAAACTAATTTAATTTTGATTTAAAATTTTATTTAAAATAGGATAATTTGAGGAGAATTATCTATTTGTTTTTTGTTTATGTAAGAGAATTTTTCTCTCTTATTGAGACTAGATTAATATTTAGTTTCAGAGTTGCCTATTTTGAAGGAAGTAGGGTCTTAAAGTGTTAGTTCACCCAAAATAAAAATTCTGTCAATAATTACTCACCCTCATGTCGTTCCATAAGACTTTCTTTCGTCCTTGGAACACAAATAAAGATCTTTTTGATGAAATCTGTGAGCTTTCTGTGCTTCATAGACAGTCTAAGCTCCTGCCGCTTTGAAAAAGTTCATAAAGAGATTGTAAAAGTAATAAATATGAATCGAGTGGTTTTGTCCAAAATTTTCTTAAGAGACACAATCTCTTTATTTGAACACATTGAATTTAGGCTTTTATTCACATAAACATTCATCAACGCACACATCACTTGTGGTAAACCAACTGAAGCTCCGGTTCTCTTAATGCACGTTTGAGCTTTCTCAGGAACCAATGAGATTCATTCTCGTGTTACGCTGCACGTTTGAGCTTCCTAAAGAACCAATGAGGTTCATTCTCGTGGTACACAGCACGTTTGAGCTTCCTCAGGAACCAATGAGGTTCATTCTCGTGTTACGCAGCACGTTTGAGCTTCCTCAGGAACCAATGAGGTTCATTCTCGTGTTACGCAGCACGTTTGAGCTTCCTCAGGAACCAATGAGGTTCATTCTCGTGTTACGCAGCACGTTTGAGCTTCCTCAGGAACCAATGAGGTTCATTCTCGTGTTACGCAGCACGTTTGAGCTTCCTCAGGAACCAATGAGGTTCATTCTCGTGTTACGCAGCACGTTTGAGCTTCCTCAGGAACCAATGAGGTTCATTCTCGTGTTACGCAGCACGTTTGAGCTTCCTCAGGAACCAATGAGGTTCATTCTCGTGTTACGCTGCACGTTTGAGCTTCCTCAGGAACCAATGAGGTTCATTCTCGGGTTAAACAGCACGTTTGAGCTACCTAAAGAACCAATGAGGTTCATTCTCGTGTTACGCAGCATGTTTGAGCTTCCTCAGGAACCAATGAGGTTTATTCTCGTGTTACGCAGCACGTTTGAGCTTCCTCAGGAACCAATGAGGTTCATTCTCGTGTTACACAGCACGTTTGAGCTTCCTCAGGAACCAATGAGGTTCATTCTCGTGTTACACAGCACGTTTGAGCTTCCACATGAACCAATGAGGTTCATTCTAGTGCGTGAAGCAGGTTCGGTTGAACTTCTAAAAGCCTAAATTCAGTCTGTTCATCATATAAAGCGATCAAGTTTATTCAGAAAATTTGGACTGAACCACTCAATTCATATGGACTAGTCAATATCTTTATGAACTTTTTGATGTGTCATAATGGTTGTTGCGTAGCTGTCAATGGAGACAGTCCCCTTAGATTTCATTCAAAAAAAAATCTTCATTTGCGAAGATGAACAAAAGTCTTAATTGGAACGAAATGAAGGTGAGTAATTAATGACATAATTTACATTTTTTGGGTGAACTAACCAACAAATGAATTGGCTTAAATAGTCTTTTAATAGCCTTTTTAGTCTATAGTCTATTTTTGGGTGCTTTTTATTTGATGGGGCCCTTTGATCTCAGCAGCAGCTCCTGTGCCTGTAAGTGCATCTGCATCTGAATCTCTTGCGGCTGCAGAGAAGCCTGTAAAAACCAAAGCAGAGCTGCGAGCAGAGCGCCGGGCACGGCAAGACTCAGAACGGACATCAAAACAGGGCAAGAAGGAAGGGGGGCTGCAATCCACCACCAGTAAGCCTAAAGCTTCCCCCAGTGAGCTTCAGCCAGGTAATTTAATGCTTCGGAAAAGGATAATCCAGGATGGAAAGTTTGGGCATTCACACAGTGGCTGAGGAATGCCTAATTTAATCAGCCATTCCAATATTTTTTGCTGCCATTTTTTCCCTCATTTAAAAAAAAAAATTGTAGTGTCTATTTACATCAAGTGCGAATAAGCCTGACTTGTTGGCAGAGGCTATTTACCGTAACTCCGCCCACCATTGTCTCTGAGCCAGACAAAATTACCAAAGGAACTCTAATTTTGTTTAGTTCGAATATGCCTTTTCACATATCAGCTTGAAGATGCATTTATTTTAAATAAAAATGAAGAAAATGTTCAAAAATTAGAATAAAGTGCCTAACAGGTTTTTATTATTGGGAATAAAGTGTTTATCTGTTCATTTGGTGTAAATAGCATCTGTTGCTATTTGCACTTAGTATAAATGCTAATGCATACAGGCTTATGCTCACACATTGCATTTATTTGATTGTGAAATATTATTATAATTTATTCTTTTTAATGTAACTTATTCCTGTTATGGCAAAGCTTTTGGTTTTTAGCAGCCATTACTTTGCATACATTTAAACAAACAGTGATTCAAACAGCAGCATTTCTTGTCAGAATGTTAATGCGAGATATTTTACGAGTCACAATGATTCACAGAAGTGCCTGCATTTGACTGGTGTTCATGTAGAGACTGTGACTGAGCAGTTTTACAAATTTCTTTTCTCTATTTCTTGTTAGTTGTGAAAAGGTTACCGGAGCACGTTCAGGTGGATGACCCCGCTGCATTGAAGAAGTTGGCCAAAAAGCTTGAGAGACAGCAGGTGAGACAAACCAATGCCGTCCGGCTTTGCCTCTTTTTTGATTACTACCCGTTGACGGAGGATGGATTCATCCAGGTGTTTTCTGAGATCTCTTTTGCAGCGTTTTTAACCCAGGTCCTTCCCATGTCTTACAGAAGTCAGGGCAAGGATGCGGTTTAAATATAACTGGAGTCAAGGTCTGGCTCCACACTTTTGTGTGCAGTGAATTGTTAAATTATTTCTTTGTTTAATGTAATTTGAATTTATGGTGAAAGTTGTTAACTCATTTGATTTTAATGTACGTTGGAGATTGGTGATTTCATTGTGATTATCTTCATTTCATTGTGTTCATGTGATGAGCTAGATGTCATATGTGGGTGAACTTTCGAGTGAGTTTTTTTTTCTTTTTTCTTCTTGATACATAATATTTCATGTTAGGTGTAGATCTATAACACAAGCGTAAAGCTTTGGAAGTCCTCTGTGGAGCCCTTCTTCAGTAGTGCATGTCATGTATGTCTTCATGCACAGTGTTCTGTAGCAGCCTCAGCTCTTGACCTGGGGGGGGGGAGGATGTGACCTCCACAACATCTGTCCCTGAGGGAACAAAATATTCACATTAAAAGCTGTTTGCGCTGTTCTCTTAGGTTCCTTTGAGGTCCGATTATGGCTACAAGGTCAGCCTGTTCTCCCATCTACACCAATACAGCCGAAAAAACCCTCCAACTCAGCAAATCAGGTAATGTTACAAATGTGTCGTCTTCTAGTTAGAATATTAACTTAAAAGGGTCATATAAGGAGAAATCTCCCTTTTTTTTATCCTTCATTAATTTTCAAAAGTTTGGGGCTGGTAGTATTTTTTTTTTTTAAATGTGTTTTTAAAGAAGTTTCTTACGTTCATTAATGCTGCGTTTATATGATTTAAAAATCTGGTGAAAACCGTAATATTGTGAAATATTACTACAATTTAAAATATTTGTTTTCCATTTTAAAATATAATTTATTTCTGTGATGCAATGAATTTTCAGCATCATTACTCCAGGCTTCAGTGTCACATGATCCTTCAGAAATCATTCTAATATGCTGATTTGCTGCTCAAAACACTTTTTTTTATTAATATCCATGTTGAAAACAGTTGTGCTGCTTTGTATTTTTGTGGAAACAAAAACAATATTCTTTTTTCAGAATTATTCTATTAGAAAGTTAAAAAGAACAGCATTTATATTAAATAGAAATCTTTTGTTATATACCGTAGATGTTTTAATGTCACTTTTGATCAAATGCATCCTTGCTGAGTAACCGTATTAATTTCTTTCAAAAAATCTTACGGACTCCAAACCTTTGCACATTACTGTAACTTGACACATACTATAACTTCCAGAACTTAAACTTCCTCCCCGGGCACAAAAAGTATTTTTTTAATTGTATTATTATTACTATTATTATTACTATTATTATTATTAAATTGATAGAATCTAAGCTTCAAAAACAAATTTAGGCCATTCAATTGTAGGTCTCATAGTTAGGTTGGAAATAGTCATGAAAAATTTAAATAAGGCATTAAAACT
Source organism: Siphateles boraxobius (assembly GCF_051911475.1). Taxonomy (NCBI): domain Eukaryota; kingdom Metazoa; phylum Chordata; class Actinopteri; order Cypriniformes; family Leuciscidae; genus Siphateles; species Siphateles boraxobius. The sequence continues at coordinate 13,625,305 of NW_027509208.1, forward strand.
TTAACAAGTGTATCTCAGTAAAAAAACAACAACATGCTTTTACAATTTTTATATAGACATATTAGAAATGAAGTATGTACAACCTAAATGAATTAGTTGGTTGACTTGTATTGTTTGATATGGTTTATTTTGTAGCATCCCTGCCACAGTTATTCACCCATCCATTGTTCGGTTGGGTCTCCAGTACTCTCAGGGCATTATAGCAGGATCCAATGCTCGATCTGTGGCCCTACTACATGCTTTTAAACAGGTAATTCATAATCAAAACTATAAAATTGCTCAGAAGTTCCTAATTTTCGGATTTATTTAACCAGCAATCATTTTATAGGTTATTCAAGACTATAGCACACCTCCAAATGAGGAGTTGTCAAGGGACCTTGTGAACAAGCTTTCGCCCTATATCAGGTTTACTTTCTTCCTTGTGAAAGTTTATATAACACATGCTCAGATGTATATTATTTCATTTGAACTCTGATCTTACATGGAAATGGTTATTTGACAGACTCTGCCAATCCTCCTTACCCCTACAGTTTTCTCAGCCAGTGTCGGCCCCTTTCAGCCAGCATGGGCAATGCCATCAAGTACATCAAAAAGGAAATTTCAAATATACCCAGTCAATGCAAAGAAGAGGAGGTAAGAGTATTCAGAATCACTAGTTAGAGATTTATATGCAGTAGGGGTGTCCCCGACTAAGGATTTTCATAGTCGAATCAGAATAGTCAAGTCTTGCCTATAGTCTACTAATAGTTGAATCGCAGGAGGGGGCGGGGCTTTAACATTTTAAAGCCGCGATGTACAGAACATCACACAAACATATAGAAGAAAATGTTTAAAAACATTTTGGTAAAAACACTCTTAAGTAGGCCTACAGTGCAACATCAATGAACTGAAAAATAATCAACAATTAATTTGTCGAATTAAATTAGAACTCAATATACATTTCTAATAAATAAAAATAAGTCAGAAATCAAGTCACAAGATGCAGAACAAATGTGTGCAAAATGCCTAAAATGGAAGGGAACATGCATTCAAAACTCAAGCCACAAATAGTTAAATTAGATAACCCTTAGTGATCAAATATTAAAATAACGAAAGCATGGCCAGAATTGTCAACTTCGTCTTTTTAACTGCAGAAACAACAATGAACGCTAAACTGAAGTAGCAGTCTTTTTAGCTAAACATGTTCACAGCATCCAAAAATCAAATTAGAACCGGCTGAAATGTTTTGAAATCACTTGTCCCCTACCGTATCGAGAAGAAAATCCAGTCTTTCACTCTGTCTGTATCCGTTTGAGTCTTTTCAAATTGTGTGCGTGGATAAAATACATTTTAAAACGCTTAACGTGAAAAATGTTTAACGGCTTAATGTTCTAAAACTGTTATATTAAAAGATCAAATTGTGGATATACTATATAGCCATTAAGAAAAGCAGATGAGCCCAGAATATTAACGCAACTCGTTTTATTATACGTTAAGCATTTTCCTCCCATAGAAAACCGTTAAAGAAAACGCTTTAACTGACTTTCTATAGGAACGCGTTGCGTTCATATTCTGGGTTCTTCTGCTTATCTGCACATAGTATGGTTTCTTAATAAGGTGTGTAGCCTACTGTGTACATACATTAAGCACGTAAAAGTGCCATTTAAGCGTTTTAAAAGCTTTTTTCACGTCAAGCGTAAAAGTGCAATCATGTTAAATCCAGCCTTGGAAAATACCCTTTCTGATTGGTGTGCATCTTTAGATTTTCTTATCCCAGACATTTTTTTAAGATTTAAATCCCTGCCGACAAGTCGCTCCTCTGTCGGTCACGGATCGAAAGTGAAACGTAAATCTGTCACAGGGTGTTTGGATTTATTCACGCTGCACGCATGTTAAAAATATTTATTAAAAACCTTCTTTTTTTGCACATTTTTATTGACAGCATTATCATAATATGCTGTATATTGACAGAACAACGGTAGTTCTATGTGAAATCTTACATTGAGCACCCTCATATAGCCAAAATGACATGATCCTCGTTTAATAAAACCTCTGCAAAGATTCGACCGTGAGATTGGTAGTCGAATCAGGCTCCTCCTGTCGAAGCATCGAATCTTCGAATATCTGGGGTCTCCCCTAATATGCAGTATTCTTCCTTTTCCTGTGAGTGTCTAAAAGCAACGTTTTCTCAACAGGCGAAAGGGAAACTCCAGGAATGTATTGATAGTTACGTAAATGAGAAGATCATTTTGGCTTCTGAAGCCATTTCTAAGTATGCTATTGAGAAGATAAGTAATGGAGACGTCATTCTTGTTTACGGCTGGTAAGATTTTTCACTGAATTGCTATAATCCTGTAATAGTTTGGATTAATGCATTTAATGCCTTTTTTTTTGTCTTTTTCCAGCTCTTCTCTTGTCAATCACATTCTGTGCGACGCTTTTGAAAAGCAGAGAAAGTTCAGAGTCATAGTCGTTGATAGTCGGCCGAGGCTGGAGGGCCGAGAGGCGCTGAGGCGTCTGGTGAAGAAAGGCATCCGATGTACTTATGTGCTCATATCTGCCTTGTCCTACATTCTGCCTGAAGTGAGTCATTCTTTTCAGCAAAGCTTGTTACTTGCTGGGATTTTTGCAAGCACATTTTATTTTTAGCTCATTGCGAGGTAATGCGCTTTATTTCCAAAGGGCTTGTACCTTCACAGGATTGATTATGTGTGTGACATCAGCAGTAGCTAAAAATATAACTTAATTATGGATTGGTACTTTTGTTCTTAAAGACACACAGTATCAAGTGCTAGTAGAACAAAGGGTTGACAAAGATAACTACTCAGTTTTATAGAGTTTAGAACAGCATATGGACTTTATTTTCATACGTATACTTTTGATAATGACACTCTTAGATTACTATTACGGTTTTATTTCAAATAATTATATGGCACTGTGAGGTTCTGAATATTTCGATTGTTACGTTATGTATTGAGTTAAACTAAATATTCAGGGTGCGTGAAAAATACTAAGGCCAGTTGAGGCAATTGTCACTTGCCCGATGGGGCCAGTGCTGCATCTTCATGGAAGTTGATAATTTGCGCATTTTTAAGCCTCGTCAATTTCAATATTCAAGCATATATACATGCTAAATTATCCGTGTCTCTCAGTTTGGTATTTGCGCACTGTGTGATAAGTTTTGTGTGCCCAGCAACACACATCTAAAGCACGCACCCGGAAAACCGCGTTGCACAGCGCGCGAATACTCATACATATTCACTCTAAATTATGACAAATTGCCCGTCTTGTCAAGGATTATTGTAAACATAGTTAGTTATGTCTTAAGTGAACATAAACGTGAGATAAGATGCATGTGTAACAGTATAATGGAGCCGTGCAGCTCTTAAAGTGACAACAGTATAAAAATACCTGCTGCTGTCCATTTTTATGTTAAACAATCAAAAGGCATGAAATAAATCGCTCACCAACTGGGCCAGTAGAAAAATCCTTAGCTTTGAGCCTTGCATGTATTACCGTCTAAAATTATTTGAAGTTTTTTTAAAAATGTTTTTGAAAGAAGTCTCTTATACTCACCAAGACTGCATTTATTTGATCAAATATACAGTAAAAACAGTAATATTGTCAAAATAATATTAAAATTTAAAAATTGTTTTCGATTTAATTTATTTTAAAATGTAATTTATTCATGTGTTGGTAAGGCAGAATTTTCAGCATCATTACTCCAGTCTTCAGCCACACGGTCCTTCAGAAATCATTCTAATATGATGATTTGGTACTTTAGAAACATTTCTTACTATCAATAGCTGTTTTCATCCACCTATTTTTATGTGCATTTTGGGATAGCGCTTAAAAAAAAAAAACGCTGGATGTAAATGCCAAGATGCACATCAATTTAGAAAAAAAAATTACATAAAAACTTGTGCTCTCAATTGAGGTGGATACTTTTTTTTTTCTGATAAGAAAACATTTACATGATTGGATAACTAGACTAAGCAGCAGACCACTGTCTGCGCTCAGGGACACAAGTCATCTATGATGTAGGAAAAAAGAGCCACGATGGCTTCTCCGATTTCAGCAACTTCAATTTTTATTACAGATATTTTCCAGGACGTGATGATTTTGTTCTCTTGAATGCTGTTTAATTCGCAAATGTTTCATGCCATATTCCAATTTTAACTTTAAATGGAAACATAGCTAATATTGAACATGGTTGAAATATATTTTTGTGGAAACCGAGACACCTTTTTCACACATCTTTGATGTATAGAAATCTTCACAAGAAATCTTACTATTGAATAGTGTACTTGAACTACAGTTAACTGGCCTTTATGTTGTCATTATAAACATTGTTTCCGTGAATGCTGAATCAGTACTTGGACTCTGCACTTTCTTATTTCCAGGTGTCCAAGGTATTTCTTGGTGCCCATGCACTTCTTGCCAATGGATACGTGATGTCACGTGTGGGAACTTCCCAGATTGCTCTGGTAGCAAAGGCCTACAATGTACCAGTGCTGGTCTGCTGTGAGACCTACAAGTTCTGTGAACGAGTGCAGACGGACTCTTTTGTATCCAATGAATTAGGTAACACTAGCATGTGTAGTATGACTGGTCAATTTACTATCATCATTTTTGTTGTTAACATTATTTACACACAAAAAAGCAAACCCTAATGGATTTTTACAGATGACCCTGATGACCTGATTGTGACCAGAAATGGGAAGACCCATCTAGAGAATTGGCAGACTGTTAAATCACTGGGGCTTCTGAACTTGGTGTATGACGTGACGCCACCAGATTTTGTGGACCTTGTGATTACTGACTTGGGCATGATCCCCTGCACCTCTGTGCCTGTGGTACTGCGAGTCAAGAACGTGGATCAGTGAAGAGCAGGCTTCCCTCTTGCATCTGCTCTTAAAAGAGTGTGCGCGCACAGGGCTTCTAGCATGAAGTAAACATATCTATGAAATGGAACAAGCTTTTCAAATAAAGCTACTGTTTATGTTCTCACTGCCGGGATCCTTTCAAATGTTTCATTTTGAATTGTATAACTGGTCCAAAATGACGCAGTCCATTTCAATCCACCTAAAGGAAATTCTCAAATCACTTCTAGTTGTTGTACACAAGATCAAGAATATCAGATTCGCTTGTTCTTGTGTCAGAACCACAAAATTTAAAGGAAGTGTCAGGTAAAGCATGTTTGCTTTCAGTTTTGGCTTTTCATGATGGTCAGTGCATAGACATAAACATTAAAATAAATATATCATCCTTTTTGGATAGTTGCTGTTGCTGAATTCCTTTCATAGATGTGAATAGGGAAAAGGAACATGGTGCAAATGTAAGACCATGCAAAAGCCGAAGATAAGGGGTTTGGTTTGTATTACAAAACCTTGAAAAGGCTACAGAAAAGTTAATTTGGATACACTGTTGTTTGCCGATTCTTTTGTGACAAGTCTTTAATATTTGGTACTGGTTTACCGAGGTACATGCTGAATTCCTCTACAAAATACTACATTGAAAGAAATGAGATTTGCATAATGTAACATGTAGAGTCAGTATTATACTAATAGTGTTTACCTATATTAATATCATATTAGCAGATGAAACCGACTCCCTTTACTCTGCCAAAAAGGAAAAGCATGCAGTTTTAGAGGTTAAATGGTTATCGGTTAGTATCTAACATGACATCTGTAAACAGCAGGATGTGGCAGTAACAATATAATTTTTTTCACAAATTATAACAGTCCAATGACATCCATTTCCCCCTCCCTTGTAAAATGAAAGCACTTTAAATATCTTTGGAATCAAAATAAGTTTGTTTTCAAGCAACACAAAATATTTGTCCTTAAAATATGTCAGTGCTTCACTTCTGTCAGAAATGTGGCCGCCCTCCAAAGACAATCAGCAAGGTCAGTCAATGGTCAGTTTTCCCTTTACAGACCAGTCTTTTAAAGGCTGTGAAAATGTCAGTATTCACTGAAAGATGTTATAAAATGTACAAATAAAAAGGTTTAAGGACCTTGAGGGTCAAATGAAAGTGAAAGTTTAAAACAAACAAATAGTGCATTAAGTTATTTAAAAAAAAAAAAGAAAGAATGGCATGCAAACCTGCTTTTGACAAGTTTAAAATACAAGAAACTAAAATGTTCATCCGATGGTTAAGCTTCCAGTGTATGAAACTGTTCTCATCTCTTGCATCATTTTCAATAAGTTTGATGCATTTTGTGGCATGTGCACCTTTGTCACTCCAACAGTCACTTTTCTTTAAAATTCAAGTGGTCTCGACCTTTCGTCTTTGAGTGAACCAGAGTAACGATGAAACCACAACTGTTGATCCGGTGAGTATCCCAATCACCGTACCTATGGGAAACTCTCCCTGCAATTGAGAACAAAATAATCAACATGCGCAATAAAGGAGTGATGGCCAACCAGTTAAGGATGATTTGTCAGGGGTCTCACCTGTCTCATGCACTTGTATCCGTGGAAATTATGGAGACAACCACACTCAAAGAACCCTGGACCATATGGGCTGCAGAATGAGTTTTCAGGGCAATTCCAGGCTGAAGAGACAAACAACATTCAATAAATACATTGAAAGATATTTTAAAGATTGAGATCCCAGTTTAATGATAACTTACGCATCAGTGCTGTCTGATTGCAAACATTTTTCTGTCCTTCGCAGATTCTGGCATTGTTTTTCACTTCAACCGTCTCCCATGATGCATTGCCCCCCGGACACTCCAGTTTTGAGGGTAGTAATCTAAGTAAAGATGTGTCAAGTCACTTTGTTATCTTAAATAAGGGATTTTCAATCTTGTAGATGCCATGGACCCCCAAATATCATCGTCCTTGTATGAGGGACCCCCATCCTAAAATGTACATGTTTTCATGTATAAAGACCCAATTTATACTGTGAAATTTTAATATAAATGTGTAAAATATTATTTGGAAAATATTTAGATTTTATTACTTACAATATTTTTTTCCACCGACTACTATATATATATAATACTACTACACTGTACTGTTAGATGTATTGTTCATTTCATTTATTCATTTATTTCAGGCAATGGTACAGAAGTACAAGGCAAACAAAATATTTCTAAGTCATACGGTGCAAAACAAACATATAGTATTAAACTATGACGAGCGAAATCTGCCTGAAAGGGAGTGGGCAGAAGACACTTATTTAATCCCACCCCGAAATAATTTAAATAAATTATTTAAATATTTGAATTATTTATTTAAATATTTTATGTATTTATTTTAATTATTTAAGTCTTTTATTATTTAATTACTTTATTTTTGTTGTATATTTGTTACACTTTTTTTCTGGATTTGTCCACTGACCCCAAGCTCTGGCCCCATGGGCGTCCTCAGACCTCAGTAAGAAAACCCATGGATTTAATGTTATGAACTTGATATACTGTGCTCATGCATAACTTACAATTGGGTAAGATGGCTGAAACCCTGAAATACGAAATCGCTCAGATTGGTGATCGGGTTGTTGGAGAGATCTCTGTGTAAATACAGTTCAATATCGTTTAGATATTGCAATTAATGCTGAACAAGACACATGCACAGATTATTAATAAAACCTGATCTTCTACGTACATTATGACTGCTGTGAATGAATTATACAGGTGCTCTACATGACTGATAGAGCAGTTTGACAGATCCAACCTAAAACAGGATAAAGATAATCGTATACAGATAGATTTACAAATAGGATAGGCTTTATATATATACATACACATATATTCACTTTAAAAAAAAAGTGGAATACAATAAAGTTTTCCTACCCTATAATAGTGTCTATATTGCTGGAATTATTTTCAAAACAGCAGCGTCCTTTAATCTGGCCTTTTTTTAGGCAGAAATCCCAGACAGGACTGTCTTGTCGTACAGTCCCTTCGCACATTTGACATAACTATCGAAAATAGGTGAAAGCTTTCAAAATATTAAAGAACAACATGCGTGCATAAAATGTGTTTACAATGAGTTTTACTTTACAACATGATGACAACAATAGCATAGTTTCATTATAATCATTTCGCTGTACAACTGTGTTGCAATCATTAGTCGATCGTCTCACCTGTACATCAATATCCTGACTGTCGACATATGCATTGAATAAAACAAATAAAACAGTACATAAATACACAGTAGATACCGCATATGTCGTAATGTTAGCTGTCATTTTCGCCAAAAAACAAAGTCATGTGACATGATGATCATGTGACGTTCAAGGGCCGCGACCCCATTCATGACATCAAGGCGGCGCAAATATTTTGCATTTCTCATTGTAATATTTTGATAGAGACGAAAAGCTTACAAAACACTGGAGTTTTTACATAATTCACTTTGTTGTACTGATATAGATCCTTGTCGCCATACCTCCAATATAAGTTCAGCCAAAGTACATTTATTCAGTCTGGATATTTATTGAAAGGCACTGATGACTTTATAAACAGTAGGCCTGCAGGCATACACCCCCTGTTATTATTTTTTTTAATTTATGTTTAATTAACTATTATCTAACATAGAAATAGTCTAGTATAAAATGTAAGCATTTTTAGGCTACAATGCATGTCTGTATCCCCTTTAAATTGTTTTTTTTGAATGTCTCAACTCAGAGGTAAGATTCTATAAAATTGTGATAACATAGGCTATGGACCGGATAGACTAGGCAGGAAGACAAATAATCTCATTCGCTTGTCCCAATTTTAAGTGCCTTTGTCAAGCTTAATCATTCAACACTGTTATCAAAGTTACTGTTAGATAAGATGATCACAAAAAAAATCTTTCATTTAGGCTATGTGAATTATAGGCTACACAATTAATTACAAAACAACATGGTTCTAAACTACTATAGTGCCCCGTGGAGTTACAAGCTAATAAATATTTTTTAAAACTTTATTTTGTTATGCAATGTTTGCTGTAAAACTGCAAAAATCAGACAATTTTTTTTTATATCTCTATATATAAACCCAATTGAGAAGCTTTTTTTTTTACTTCAAAAATTACTTCAGAATTCAGACCATATATTCGTGGAATTGTAGAATACCTCAGGTCACCAAGATTTTTTAACCAACTATCATTAAGCCAATATTTAAATATCAGTTTATTCCGTTTAACTGCGCGCTATTGCTTATTGTATCACAAAGCCATTTAAGCCTATTTAAATGTTTAACTTAATATTGAGTGTAAACAATTTAAACCAGAATTAAATATAAGTTTACATCGTTAGGGGAAAATTGTTTTCTACAAACTACGCTTGAAACATGTTCATGCCAAAGGACCTCGAATGAACGTTTTTACGCAGTAACACCCCCGGCTAAAGAATAATGGTTTGATCCAGACTGTTGCAATGCTTCGGGAGCGCGCAGATACATATTGAATACATTAAAGCAGACAGACAGAGTTGCCTGGAAGAAGGTTTCGCTATAATGTAGACTTATAGTGTTCTTCCTACCGCCCTAACAAGTGCGAGCACTGTGTCGGCATCTCGAAATGCACCCTGCGACAAACAATTTCCTAATTTGTTTCCTCTCCATATTCGTTCGTATGTAGCCTATCAATGTAGGCTGTAGAAACCGCGGAGCACCTTTACGTGGATTAATCTGGAAAGTTAATTGGATCGTGGGCCTCCCGACGACACTTCGGTGTTTTGCAGACTCGCTTCCCACATTCTTTTACAGTGCGCGAGGAAGTGAGAGGACAGATTTGGCGATAAATTGCCGACAATGAACGTGGAATTACCTCCAGTTGCAACATCATGGCTGCTGCTTAGATGTTTATTGAAAAAGTTCAGCCCTGAACATAAGGAAAGTTTTTTTTAAGTAATCCACTTCGCGAAAAATAACTTTTCTGGCATAATTCGACCCAGGATTGGATTGGACTGGACTGGACTGATCAGAGCGAGTGTAACGTTAGCTCGCCGTCATTCAGTTTGGTCCCTGCGTGACAGCAAACCAACACCGAGATCTTTCCGTGAACCTTCTCTCCCTTAACAGCATTTTCAGCTTCGTCAGAGACGTGTAATCTTACTGTAGAAAATGCATTTCTCCATCCCCGAGACGGAGGTCCGATCCGATGAAAACGGATCTACATATGTGGTAAGTGTACTGGAGGTCAAATAAGCGATGCGTCAAGATTTTACTTGGAGACACCGACGAATAGTGTTGTTTTGAATTTGTTTTGAACGAATCTTTTAAGCGAACGAATCTTCTGCTGACTGACTTGAACGTTCATTCAGTTGTCATATGAGTCATTGTCGTGTCAACAACAATTATTTGTTATAATTTAACAGACTAAGGAAGTAAAATGTGTTTGTTTAGGTTATTGTTATTATTTTTCTATTTGACAGAATATGGAGGCAATTATATATCTGCTTTGTTTTCATTGGATGGAAAAATTATGCTTAAACAGTGACACTCTTTCAGAAATCTCTTAGTAGATTTGTAAATGCAATTTTTTTAAATGAAAAATAACGACCTCTTTAAGTTGTAGAAGACTCTGTGTTTATAAACGAATCGGTTGAGTAAGAGATTCAATGACTAAAAACATTTGCCACCACATCCTTGCATAATGATTACCTGCAAAAAAAGCACCGCTGAACGAATCTGAATGCAACTTTGTAGTGAACAGATGGATTAATAAAACTCTTCAAAATCTACATTACTCAAAACTTAGTAGATATTAATATTCATGTCTGTTGTTTAGAAGACATAAAGGAGACTTAAAAACGTGTCTGTGAAACCAAATGACTTAGTGAATAACAAAAAGGGCACAAAGACCAGTATTGCATTGAAGGTGCCATCAGTTTGGGAAGCTTTGTCACTTTCTCTGTATTCTATTTGAATGGTCATTCATAGTTGTGTGAATTAAATTTCACAAAATGTCTCAGTTCTTCTGGCTTCTCTCCCTAAGCCATATGCAGTGCAAGATTGCCATTTATTTCAGCATAAGTTATTCAGTAAGTGGAATAGCTGGCTCACTGCTCTGAAGACATGACACTTCATTTATCTATGCTGTAGCCTGTCCACAACAGACAGCTTCAGTGTTGCCAGATCTCGCGAGACGAATAAGCAACCAGGCCCGTGAAAACAAGCCCAAAACAAGCGACTTTTTCTCATAGACAGTAAAAGGCCTTTTTCTACGGAGCCCCCTAGGATGTGGGGAAGAGAAAAATAAATAAACTGTGTGCACGGTTTTACAATCCGTGGGGACGGATAGTTTTAAACTGTGGGTACAGATTGTCAATTTACATACATGTGGACATATTGGTAAACTGTGCCCAGTTTTGTAAAACTGTGCACACTGTACAGTTTATTTTTCTTCTGTAATGAAGCTTGGCTGTCCATCTAGTGAAAAATGTTGGTACTGCGGCCCAATAAAATCTTACTGAAAGCTCATTTTTTTGAGATATCAACCTAAAATTTGGAACACAACTTCTTCAGAATTTTGGCTTACATTTTCTTGCAATTTTAGAGTAAAATATATTTTGTAATATATATATATATTTTATATAAAATATAAATAATTATATTTTTACATTGTTAATTTTCATAAACTCAAACTTGTATAACTTTTTTCTGTTTCGCTTGCATAATTTCATAATACTTCACTTCAACAATAATCTGGCAAATGTCTTCTTTAAAACAAGACCAACCATAGGTCTATATTCCAAAGCATTCTTGAATTACAACCATTTAAGTTATTTTCATGTCTATGCGAAAAAAGGGGGAGTGACAGTTAAAGGGTTAAACGATATTAAACTATAATATCTATATCTAGAATATCTAAAATATAATTAATATATAAAAACTCTCCTATAGTCCAGTCATCATCAGTCGCGACTCGCACGTATTTTCATTTAAACGTCACTCACTGACGTTTTCCTAACAAGAAAAAAAAACGATTGCCCTGCTCTGCCTCTGATTGGCCAGTACTCATTGCCATCTGGGTCAGAGCCAATTAGAAGCAGGATGTGGGTGGGAAAAAACTCTGTATAGGGAAAGGGGAGAGACAGAGGGAACAGGCAAGACAAACTCCTACGTTTAAATAACAGAAAATATCTGCTTGACAACGAGCTGAGAACAAGCCCAAATAAGCAACTACACTTTCGGAACAAGCCCAAAAATACCGCGACCCGCGACTACCAATATTTGTTAGCGACTTTACAGAAAAACAAGCCCAAAGTCGCTTATAATAAGCGGACTTGGCAACACTGGACAGCTTCAGCTTCAGCTCCTGAGGTTACATCTGTAGTGTACTCCTGAACTGTTGATTGATTACAAAGCGTATTCTGTTCAAGGACAGACACCGCAAATCTTCTCGTAGATGTCTGCAGTTGTGCTCTCTTTAGCCACCAAATTATTTTAATAAAGGGTGAGATATATGAGCTCTACTGTGCTCTCAGTACACCTAAAACGCCTCCATGAATGAATCATTCCTAACAGATTGATTGCAAAAGTTGTTAGTGTCCTTCTGTGACAGTGATTCAGAGAGTTTCTCTGTCATAGAGACACAGACGGTCAGTAATGTTCTCAAAAGATGAGTGTTTCAAGGCCACTGAGAGTTAAATTGGCCAGATGTGTGATTCACACTCACCTTTTAATGCTCTTATGTTTCTTTCACTTTCTTGATGACTAGATAGGCTTGTTGTTTTGCACAATTTTAAGTGTCTTATAGATTTAGACTAGTTCACCCAGCTCAGTGATATATATATTTATACACTATCATAGTTTTTATAAATATTTTAAATTAGTTCATTACACTCATTTTGTTATGTACGTTTGCCATTTTATTTTTTATATTTCTAAATGGTTTTAGTTTTAATTTGAATTTTTCAGTTAGTGATTTTAGTACTCAACCTTATTTCAGGGCAACATTTCAAAGTTTTCTTTTAAAATATTTATATTTTATTTTATTTCAGCTTTATTTTATTGAACAAATGTTTTAATAGTTTTCATTTTAGTAAACAATAACAACACCGACCCTGCTCAAATTTCTCAAGTCAACTCAAACTGATTTAAAACTTGAGAACGAGTGCTTTCATGAATGGAGGTTGTTTTCTTCAGACTTCTAAAGCGTAATGTTGTCTTTATCTAAATAAGGCAGGAAGTTGTGTAGTATACTTTGGAGCTGTTTATGTCACAAAATATGCATACTTTGCAGAAGAGCCACAAAATGAGTGGGCTGTGTTTTAAATGGCACGCTTCCTTTTCAAACAAAAGGATAAAAAAAGTATGATGGTTTTTACTTCCTGAAGACATGCATACTCAATCTTCCTTATTTTGTTTTGGAGACATGTAAGGGCATGGCAGTTTCATCCTACCTCTATTAGACTTGTTCCAGCTTTGATATCTTTGGTGACTTGCATGTATGAGTTGTGTAGCAGAGCTTTGCTTTCAATAATTGGGTCATACCATCTCGTACGCATTCGTTGGGGTCTTTTTGATGGCGCTGAATGCATGTTCATTATGTGATGTCAGTTGAGACCATTCTTATAGTTTGTCACGATAAGATGGAGAACATTACACCGCAACCTCCTGTCCTGAAACAAACTAAAATGAAGTCAAATATTTTTGAAGCACAACAACCACACGGTATTGTATGTAACTAACTTGGTTTGATTGCAGATCCTAAAGGCCACACAATCCACAAGAATGGCTCAAGAAATGTTTTTTTTTCTGTATTCACTCTACCTAAAACCTAGTGTCTTTGAAACAACACTCTTCATATCCGTACCACACATTTTGGTTTGTGTCTAGTTGATACATTGCATGTTTTCTGTAATTTAAGTAAAAGTTCAGTCTTTTTTTACTCCATAAATAACAATGGGCCATCATCTCAACACCTAAAGATGTGCAAAATGATGAGTAGTCAAAACAACAGCAAATCAGGAAGTTAGACAATAGTGCAAAGTCCCTCAATTTTATAAACACAGGCGTTTCAGATGAGACAAAAAAGAAAAGGCTCAATAATCGGTTTAGATACTACTTTTTTTGTGGAAAGGCTAAAAGAATACTAAGGCACCACCATTAAAAACTAAGCGACTACATAATTTACACAGTTTTTTTATTTCAGCGTCAAAATATTTCACTTAAGAATTAATTTAATAATTTGACATTTCAAAGTGAAGAATATATATATATATATATATATATATATATATATATATATTTTTTTTTTTTTTTTTTTAAATAATGCACATGGTTAAATCAGCTTGTGGTTATTGATGGGCCTTTCAAAATATTCATGAATAGGCCTATTTATCGAGTGTTTCTTTTTATAATGTACCCCTTTACAAATTAAAAAGTTTGGGGTCACAAAGATTTATTTTTTTCAAAAAGGAAGAAATTAGACTTCTATTCAGTAAAGATGCATTAAATTGATCAGAAGTGACAGTAAAGAGGACATGAACCATGTTGAAAAAAAAAAAATCCTTTTCAAATAAATCCTGTTTCTATTCATCAAAGAATCCTGGAAAACAATTATCATAATTTTCACAAAAATATTAAGCAGCACAACTTATTTCAACATTAGTTATAAAAAGAAATGTTTCTTGAGCAGAAAATCAGCACATTAGAATGATTTCTGAAGGATCATGTGACACTGAAAACTAAAGTAATGATGTTGAAAATTCTGCTTTGCCATCACAGGAATGAATTATATATTTTAAATATTTTTAAATAAAAAAACTGTTATTTTAACTTGTAATATAAAATATTTCACAATATTGCATTTTTACTGTATTTTTAATCAAACAAATGCAGATTTCTTTCAAAAACATACAAAACAAACAATCTTACCGACTCTTTTGTTCATAGAATCTATAAGTGAAAACCTTCCTGTAGTTATTGATGAGCCTTAAAGTTTATTCATGAATATGTATTGAGTGTTCATTTTTATAATGTATATAAAGACTAACTAACTTTTCTTCCTTCTTCAGGCTTACAATATCCATGTGAATGGTGTCTTGCATTGTCGAGTACGTTACAGTCAACTCCTGGGCCTCCATGAACAGGTGAACGCACACATCAAGAAAACACAATATTTAAACAACTAGTCACGAATCACTGGCTGTAAAATCATCCAATTAATAAGTCAGTGCTGTCTGAGATTGTCAAATATATTCTGAAAATGTACCCTTTCACTGAAATTGAGGAAATTAAACATAATGAGAAATTATAGACATAGTAGCTATTATAGCATATTGGTTTAATTCAAATAGATTCTTATGTTCATTGGGATTTAATGTGATTAGTCACTTGGTCTCCTGGATGGAGAGCCAGTGAAATGATTTGTAGATATTTAAATCTAAACTTCAAAGACCGAGAACCACTCATATTTCATTAAACTTTTAATCATTGTATTAAGCGTGATTTATAAAGTAACTAACTGAAGTGAAAGTGAAACTGTTGCATATATAATGTTGAGCTTGATTGAAGAGGATCATTTTTGATTATATACATGTGTGAAAATGGATTGTTGTGATGTTGCATGAATAGTTTTCTGAATTTAATTTAATTAATTCAGTTTTCTATGTGAGGCAGGGTACATGACATCTATTTCAGCACTATTCAGACAGGATTATTTTTAAAGATATTTTGATTAATGTATAGTTATAATTAATAGTGGATGTCTGTTCAATTTTGTAGTGATTTGGACGTGATCTCTGTTAGCCAAAAAACGTCAGTAATTTGCTTCATACTAATATTTACTGAGGTTGTGTGAGAAAAACACAGGCATGTTTGTTTTGGATTGGATTGAGATCACACTTGTGAAACACAAATTTACGTCTCATCCAAATAGTGAAGTGGTACAGCTGTGAGCATATTCACCAGTATTGAAGAGGTCAGACATATTCCAAATATTTGGAAGTGAGGCATCATTTTCGGAAAAGGATCTGCCTATTACCTTTCTTACACCTACCAATTTCACAAACTCTGTTTTTCCTCATGAATGAAAAAGAACTTCAGTGATCTCACCATTAAGATCGTGTTGTGTTGTTTCAAAGCTGCTGTTGCTAGGTAACAGGGCGTTGAGGGCCTAGTCAGATCATACGTGGTCATATGATGCAATCCGTAGAGGCTGTCACGGTGTGAGGCTTGAAGTTAACCCTTAAAATGGACCTCTAATATTATCTAATCAAAAATGAAAATTTTTATTTAGTTTCAGCTATATTTCAAGTAGTGAACACTGTTTTAGTTTTTGTTTTAGTTAACGATTGATTACTAGTCAACATTGATTGATAGATATTTTTTTCTTTCTTGTGCCATTGAATAAAATGCCAATGATACAGATGGAACAACAGCAGGCATGATTTTAGTAGATGCTGTGAAGTGTAAACAGATTTATTAGTGTGATGCCTGAGAGACCCACAGTCAGCCTGCTGGAGTCTCAGCGGTCAAGGGCAGGCAGTGTTCAGTCTCATTTGTCCTCTCAGAATAACTAAATGTTCTGTTTTCAGATTTAAAATGAACCTCTCCCTCTGTTTTTCAGATAAAAAAAGAATATGGAAATAATGTGGTGCCGGCTTTTCCACCAAAGAAGATCTTCACTCTCACACCGGCTGAAGTCGATCAGAGGAGAGAACAGCTAGAGAAGTACATGCAAGCTGGTAAGAAAAACATCCTTTTACCTGAAAAGTTCTCAACCAAAATTATCTTTGTGACTTGTGGTCCATTTGGTTTATCTTTGAGCTCATCTAAATGCTATTGTACTCCTAAAATGTACAAAATTAATTTAACAGATATACACTACCGTTCACTAGTTTAGGGTTGGTGAGATTTAATTTTTTAATCTTCTGCTCACCAAGGTTGCATTTATTTAATAAAAACAGTTTAAATGTTAATATTGTGAAATAAACATTTTTTCTTTTAATATTTTAAAATTCCTTTGATGGCAATTGAATTTTCAGCATCATTACTTCATACTTCAGTGTAACATGATTCTTCAGAAATCATTCTAATATACTGAAAAAAATTTGTTTTATTGCAAATGTTAAAAAAACTGTTGTGCTACATAATATTTTTTGTGGAAAATGTAATTGATAAGTAAAAGTTCAAAAGAAAAGTTCATTCTGCATTTATTAAATCTTTTGAAACATCATACATTTCTTTTACAGTCACTTTTGAATCATTTTAAAGCGTCCTTGTTGAATAAAAGTATTACTTCTTTCAAGGAAAAAAACAAACAAACAAACAAACTTTTTAACAGTAGTAAAGGCATTTAAAATGTTGATGACTCATCCTGCACTGCACAGATTTTTGTCTATCGAATGCTCGATATAATGCGACTGCAAGTTGCAAGCCACGACTCATGGCTGTGATTTAAGCCTGTTGGCTATTAAATAAAACACCCAAACTCCCTGTTTCAACTGGAAATGTCAACACATTATAGAAAACTTGTTTGTCAGCCTTAATCCTTCGTATGTGGTTTTGTCTTGATATTTCTGCTCTTCCTGAAGAGGATGGAGCTTGTTATAATGTTCTGAGTCATTCCTGAAAACATCAGGCACACTACATGAAAGGGAGCTATCAATATTGTACAGCGTTTAAGAATTTTGCCATGCATGTCATTTAACAAGTTATAGGTGAGGTTTTCTGAACACAAAAGGAAATCAGCAGTGCTGGCAGCACCAAGAGCCGTTTGCTCTAATCCATTCCAGCACTGGCACTATCCATCGAACAAGCTAAGCCTTGTTGAGCTTATTTGCGAGCAGTCTGGAGCTGCTCTTGGCTGGGGCTCACCACAGTTACATCACTGAGAAACATGGTTATGGAAAATTAACCGACACAAACACACAAGCTGTTCAGAGTGAATATTTCGTTAGTTTGTGCAAATGTTTTGCGGTTGTTTGCTCGTGTGCTATATTTGAAGTAAAAGTAAACAGTATAGTTTATGTTGGTCAGTTAGCCTCCAGCATCTTTTTTTCCACAAAACTCAGGTTATTATCAGCCAGGACCCATGGTGGTATTTTCAAAGAAAAAGTATGCATTGTATTTTCAGATTAGTTTGAGTTAACGTGATTTTTGATAAATGAATTTTGAAACATTGAGTTTTACGTTATAGTTCAGTTAAGACGAAACACAAGACTAGGAAAGTTGGTTTAAAATATTACCTCAAGGAGGTACACAAAAAATACTCTGACAATCAATCGGCAAACTTTTCCATACAAAATTTGTACCTTGAAATTTTTGAAGTACAGACCAACCACTTATCTATTACTTTGATTAAAACACTGGCCTTGTGCTCAATTGGAACTGACGTGTTCAATTTGTTTAAGTGAATTGGTTGGGAGGTTTGTTTTGATGAGCTTGTTAAAACAAATTGATGATTTGAGTGATGAAGCCCTTGCACTGCTTTTTATGGGTGCTTTTTGATAGTGAGATATTAGTACCGTTCAAAAGTTTGGGGTTGGTAAATTGTTTAAAGATTTTTGAAAGAATTCTCTTATGCTCTCGACTCACGAGGCTGAATTTCCAGCATCATTACTCCAGAAATCAGTATTATGTTGAGCTGGTGCTCAAGAAACATTTATTATTATTATTATCAATGTTGAAAACTATTTTGTGGAAACTGATACTTTTTTCATGATTCTTTGATTAATAGAATGTTCAAAAGAATAGTAATTATAAATAAATGGAAATGGATGTCTATAATAGATATCTAAATTAATAATGTAAAAGCCTTTACTGTCACTTTTGAGAAATGTAATGCATCCCTGCTCTGAATTAAAGGAGTAATTTCTTTAAAAAAAATCAATCTTACTGACCCCAATGATAGTATAAATGTTTAATTTATTCATTATGTATGTTTCCATAGCATGCTATTCTGATATGAGAGTATAATAGTAAGAACAATTACCCCATAAGTAGATTCAGTTTATTTAACTACATTTTTATATTAGCTTTAAACCTTTAATGATGAGCTTTTCTCCCTGCAGTGCGTCAGGACCCCATTCTGGGATCCAGCGAGGTGTTCAACAGCTTTTTGAGAAAAGCTCAACAGGTAAAATTTCTGTATTATGTTTGTTTATTAGAAGTGTTTATTATAATTAGAAAATTAATTATCATAATTGTAAATAAAGAAGTTTAAATGCTCTTATTTGATATATTGTAAATATAGGCTACATATGAAAACTTTTTGTAAGGTTTACAGATCCAGAACCTATAATGAATAAAATGATTATTGGTAATTGTCGCATGATTGTCCACTTAAGCATTTCAGAGGGGTTCCTTCAAAATATAACTGAATTAGGTTTCCCTTTCCATGGTCAAAATGTTTAGGCCATTTTGCTATTAGCTTCTCTATTTGAATAATTTTTGATATGTCTTTAAATTTTATGGTGTCTAAATACAGATGTGACATAGTTGCCTGTCATAAACCTTATAGGGTTTGTCCACCCAAAACCTAAAATTAATCTATATGAATTTAGTCAAAATTTTCTGAAGTGAATGGATTGCTTTAAATGATCAACAGATAAAAAGGAGTTTTTTATTTACTTATAAAAATTGATCATCGAACATGAACAGAAGCTCAACCGAACCTGCTTGACACGCTAGAACTAAGCTCAATGGTTCGTGCTAAAGCTCAAACTTGCTGCGTAAAACGAGAATAAACCTCATTGGTTCTTGCTGAAGCTCAAACGTGCTGAGTAACACGAGATTAAACCTCATTGGTTCTTGATGAAGCTCAAACGTGCTGCGTAACACAAGATTAAACCTCATTGGTTCTTGCTGAAGCTCAAACGTGCTGCGTAACACGAGATTAAACCTCATTGGTTCTTGCTGAAGCTCAAACGTGCTGCGTAACACGAGATTAAACCTCATTGGTTCTTGCTGAAGCTCAAACGTGCAGCGTAACACGAGATTAAACCTCATTGGTTCTTGCTGAAGCTCAAACGTGCTGCGTAACACGAGATTAAACCTCATTGGTTCTTGCTGAAGCTCAAACGTGTTGCGTAACACAAGATTAAACCTCATTGGTTCTTGCTGAAGCTCAAACGTGCTGCGTAACATGAGATTAAACCTCATTGGTTCTTGCTAAAGCTCAAACTTGCCGCGTAACACGAGATTAAACCTCATTGGTTCTTGCTGAAGCTCAAACGTGCTGCGTAACATGAGATTAAACCTCATTGGTTCTTGCTAAAGCTCAAACGTGCTGCGTAACACGAGATTAAACCTCATTGGTTCTTGCTGAAGCTCAAACGTGCTGCGTGACACGAGATTAAACCTCATTGGTTCTTGCTGAAGCTCAAACGTGCTGCGTGACACGATTAAACCTCATTGGTTCTTGCTGAAGCTCAAACGTGCTGCGTAACACGAGATTAAACCTCATTGGTTCTCACGCCAAGCAAGCATAATTGAGCTTCCGTTTACCACCACTGATGTGTACGTTGATAAATGTTTATATGTGAATAAAAACCTAAATTAAATGTGTTAATCCATCATATAAAGTGATCAAGTGTCTTCTGAAAATTTGGACTCAACCTCAATTCCTATGGATTCGGTGTATGATCTTTTTATGAACTTTTTGAAGTGTCAAAGTGGTAGTTGCGTAGCTGCCAATGGAAGAACAGAAAGCTCTCAGATTTCATCAAAATGTTCTTAATTTGTGTTTCGAAGATGAACAAAGGTCTTACGTGAACAAAATGAAGGTGAGTAATTGACAGAATTTTCATTTTTGGGTGAACTAACCCTTTGAGAATTTCCTCTACCTCTCCCATTAATGCTCAGAATTCAAAACGCTGTAAAAAAAAATATAAAAAGCCTAGTCATCCAGTATAAGAATTAAATATTGGTGGGTCTGATATATCTCATTTCCTCCTTAAGATATCATCATGTGTGCTGAATGAAGAACCGGTTTATGTTCCTCTCTGTTCACTTCCTTACATTCAAGTACCATTCTGTACTACATTTGTTGCCTGAATCACATAGGTTGCATTCATTCTTTGGGAATTTCATCTCCCAGCCCATATAGATTTTTGGTAATTTTGCAGTCAGATCCCGTTGGTCCCCCAGCTGCACATCAGAGAGCAGTCTGCAGAAACAGAATAAGAGATTAGAATTGGCCTTGCGTTTTGATTTTTTCAAATCTCTGTAAAGATCAGCTGCTGGCTCTGAGACCCTTTGCCTCAGTGGGAGATGAAACATGCAGGAAGAGAAGAAAAAAAAAGAAAAGAAAAAAAGATGAATTTGCAAGAAGTGAAAGATAGAACAGTGAGAGAACAGTGTTTTTTTTTTAATCCATAAAAACTGTGTGCTGTAGTCAGCACTGTAGTGTTTTGACCCTTGTGGCTTTGTGTTTAATTCCAATATCTTATTATCAAATCACCAGTCCTATCTAACCACCTATATATTGCGATAAGCCTGAATCTATACAGTAAATCACAGAGAAATCAAATAATTACATTTCATCTAAAATGAAAACGCCCCCATGACATGTAAGCTGGAATACAGAGGAAATGAAACTGCTCTGTGTCAAATGGTGTGATTAATATTACCAGTACTGCATGTTCATCAAATACTCTGAGATCAGCTGAACAGGAAGCATCAGAAGTTGAGTTAGAGTTCAGCACAGGGTATTTCAGCAAAGCTTTTTTTTTTAAATTATTGCTACCTGACTACAGAAAACAGAGAAAAATGGCCATTCAGTCAGTTCCACTGTAGTGCCGAACCCTAGTCACATGTGCTTTACATTGTTGCAGCACATCTCTTTCCAATCTGACAGTTTCTGTCTCTATGAAGCCCCTCCTTTTGAAAAGCGCAATGTGCTCTGATTGGTCGACTGGATCAGTGTGTCGTTATCTGTCAACCTCTTCGAGCATGTTCTGGAAATGTTGTGTCCCTTACCATAACCGTGTTAGATCTGGGGTAAAAACAGTGTCTCTTGGACATGGGCCACAACACACTACTAATGCAACTCAACCAGGCCTTGTCCCCGTTATTTTGTGCATACCTTGGGTGGGAATATTGTTATGTACATTCACTGAAGAAAACTACAAGACTGCAATCGAGGTGTTTCAGGGAGTTCAGAAACAGTTCTCACTAATATAGAGAATAACTACCTTTGGAGTGGACTTTTTAACTTTGCAGACCGTTTTAATGCTCAAACAGCAACATTACACAATAAAGAAAGTTGAAACTGTAATAAAGTTCAAAGACTTTTTAAAGAGCATCACCGTTTTACTCTACCACAGGAGACCCAGCAGATCCCCACTGAGGAGGTGCAGCTAGAAATCTACCTGTCCAATGGCCAGAAGGTCAAAGTCAACATCCTCACATCTGACCAGACCGAAGATGTTCTGGAGGTGAGAATGTTGTTTTGTAACTGTTTCCAAAGCACACATCTGATTCATGTTCTCAAAGCAAATTATCACTGCCAGGTTTATGCCTTTATGTGGATAGTAATTTCTTTCTTCACACCTTCATTGTAATAGTGAGAAAAAGCGGCATTTCCACAGAAATTACCCGGAACAATTTGTCCCAGGAACTTCATTCCCCCCAGACTTGTTGTGGTCTGTGTTTCCATCGCCGTCTAAAGTACCGTTAAGATTAGGCACATTAGTCCAGTGACGAAGGACTGCGTGCGATTTGCCAGTTCCGCGCCCAAGTCATACCCCCGAAAGTAAAAAAAATTCCTCGCGTGCAGGGACTTTCTGAGGTACAAAAGTTTTACCCGGACCTTCATTTAGACCCTGGTCCCTGCAGTCAAAACACACAGAGTACCACCCCAAAGTCCCTAGTTCCTGTGGAAAGTTCCTGCAGTGGAAACGTGGCTTAACATGAATATACTGTACACTCATGTTCATTCATGTCTTGTTACAATAATAAACTCATATGGTCACATACATAAAAACAGGACATAGACACTTTTCTGATTTAACAAGTAAAGAATTTATATTTGTTAGGACTTTCAAAGGGAACACAATTCAATTTGTTTATTGCTCAACAATAGGTATAGTCTTATGATACAAACCAAACTAATAATGTTTTTTCCAGCTTTTATTGGGGATGTCTTTGTAAAGAAAATGTAACATTTTATTTAAAAAATTCAATTTATATGTTTGAAAAATGTATTATGATAAAAATATTTGAAATAATTTCAAAATACATAATTATTTCAAATAATGTGTTGATGATACATTTAAAAAACTAAATGTTTAAATTTTAAATTCAACATTTTAAATTTAAAGTGGGGCAAAAGTTGCAAATTTGCGTTTCTGCGAATGAGATCAGAAAAGAGCACCACAATTTGCCTGTTTGTACATTGTCTTTATGCACACCTTGGTTAAAAAAATGTTGGGGTTACTTTTCAGTAAGGAAGACATTTATGTATTGTTATGTATGTATTTATGTATTTCGGTTTCAAATAAATTTCAGCAAGAAATGTTTGAGCACTAAATCATCATATAAGAAAGATTTCTGAAAACGGCTATTTTAAATTGTAATAATATTTCACAATATTACTATTTTTACTGTAATTTTGATCAAATAAACGCAGCCTTGGTGAGCGTAAGAGACTTTTACTTTGATATATTTGGCAGACACATCCAAAGTGACTTACTGTACATTACATTCAAGGTACACATTTTTTGATCAGTTCAGCATTCCCTGGGAATTGTAGCCATGACCATGAAACTTACTGTTTAAGCTATAGAAATGTTTCTTTCAAAACATTAAAAATAATCTTGCTGACCCTAAACTTTTGGTAGCATATGTATGCACATATAGTCTACTGTAAGTGTAATCAACACAGACTAAACCCAGTAATTATGTTTATTATTTCTTTGGAATGCATTAAAGGTGCATTGTGTAATATTTCTGAGGATCTATTGACAGAAATGCAATATAAGATCTAGGGCTGCAACTAACGATTATTTTGATAATCGATTAATCGGACGATTATTTTTTCGATTAATCGATTAATCGGATAGAAATTAAATTAGATTTTTTTCATTATAACTAAATAAAACCGTAAATCAGGGTATTTATGTGTAAAAGTGTACTTTAAAAAGTGCAAAAGCCACACATTGAGTTTTACTAATATCAATATTTGCATTGTTTTTAATGATAATTGCTGATGGCAAGTTGACAAACATGATTATTGTTAAAAAAATGATATCCAACATATTATGTTTTAACACAATTTTTGTCAAAACAAATTTACACAGACATGTTGTTCAGATGTGAATATCTGAACTAAAAACAAACTAAAAACATCTAAAATATATAATTCATTTAATTTTTATTTAAAATTAATTATATATAAGGAATATAAGGATAAAGAATATAATATATATTATATATAATATATAAAAGAATAATATAAGGATAAATTGATTAAATAAATATAGAAAGACTGAAAACAATTGTGTGAACGTAGAGCCGCAGTAGATCGCGTTTGAAAAACAATTAAAACTTAGTAGACAAATGCTATAAAAAGAGAACGGAATGGAGGTAACGTTACTCAGCAAGCTAACAGGCTTGAGTAAAGGACAGGAGAAATTGTGCATTAGTGCACAAGCATTCGCTGAAAACCATGGAGTACAGTGACTAAAAAACAATATTTTACTGCTGCTGTTATTAACTGCCTTTATATTTAGTGCTTCGCTTTGTAAAGACCGTTTTAATTTAACCTATTTCGGCGGTAGCGCTATTTTAATACATCACTTACGTTGCGAGCGAACTGATTGCGCAACCTGATGCTCGAGACAAAATACAGACATCCCAAGATCCCGGAAGTCCCGGGAGTCTCCCGCATATTGATTGCGGCTCCCTGATGCCCGCGAATTAGTTCAAACTCCCGAAATCGCGCAAGCGAGACAGAAGAGACTGCTCCAAACCGTGTAGCGCGCGCGCTCGGCAGAGCGCCTGAGGGAGAGAGACCTTGCGTGTGTGTGCGTACCAGTAAACGCTCCCCGTGACGTAAGCAGACCAACTAATCGATAATGACATTCGTTGACAACGATTTTCATAATCGATTATAATCGATTTTATCGATTAGTTGTTGCAGCCCTAATAAGATCCATAACTATGTTTTCAGTGGTGTATAAAGACCTTGCATAATGAACCGTTATGTTTTTATTACCTTCGAATGAGACATTTATATCTCCATAACCACGGGCACCCCCTTCTATGGAGGTCGACATATATTGTGTCGTCATGTTTCTACCGTAGCCGACAGCGAACAAACAGCGTTACAGAGCTTGTTTCGTCACTACCTTGAAAAAGAAGTTTTCAGTGGTGTAATAAAGACCGTACTTAATGAACCGTTATATTTGTATTAACTTAGAATGAGCAGTTTCTATCTACATACACCGCGGGTTCCCTTACATTGAAATGCGGCGACATGTTTCTACAGTAGCCCTAAACGGTCAAACGCGTTTCGTTACTACATGCAAGGAAGCAAGCTTAGTTCAGCGAATAAAACACTGACACAATGAGGAACAAGTAACAATAATATTTGCAATAACATAGTTTTACTGAATAATTAAGTAAACATCAGTTCTTAATTTATCCTTGTAAAGAAACCTCATTGCTGAACATACTCTCTGCTGTCTCAGACAATGACATATTTTCCTGTCGGCCACCGTAACTTTTGTTGCTTGCAATTCGTAACCTCACCTCTAGATGCCGCTAAAAATCACACACTGCACCTTTAACTAGAAAGGCAAATAAATATGCGATTTAATCACTATTTAAATTAATAGACAATTCTTATAAAGTCTTTGTTGTTCCTTTTTAATGCAATTGAATATTAATAATATTGTGCTGTACAAGTCTTAGTCTGTAAAATAAAAAAACATCTTGTGTTTTTTCACTGATTCTTAACTTAGACCTGCTCTCCAATCAGTGTAACACATATTACAGCTTAAGTCTTAAGGGCTTTGAGAAGCTCTTTGTGGAGCATAGCTTTCCCACTTGCACCACACAGAGCCATAGCTGATACAAGCTCACATTAAAATGCCCCCTGCACCCATATGCAGCACGCACTGCTCTCCGCTGTGCTATTCAACCACAGCAATGGCCCTAAGTACCCTTTAGCACCTGATGGAAGTGAGAAAGTCAAGTGTTGTGCATAAAACATGGCCTAAATGTAGTGAAGAGTAACTTGATCATGGGACCCCCTTGGGTGTAATGTTTAACACTTGAGCGCACAACACTCCTGTAAAAGAAAACACTGAGGAAAGTTTTAACACGAGAAAATCTTGTATGTTTCAAAAATTCCATATCATTTAATATGGAATTATAAAATAGAATATGAATTCTACAGTAGTAAAAAACAAAACACTTTGAAAGCATGGTAACATAGCAAGGGCATTTTACTCGTCTATTCTAAATTCACATACACGCATAATTTATCAAGATTGTGTGTTTTGTCTATGAATACATTTGCATGTCTTGTGAAAAGGTTTAGTCTCTTCTCTTGTGGTTAATAATAAGCGCTGTGTAGATTAATGATGCTTTAATATCCTCATCAGGCTGTGGCCTTAAAGCTTGACCTTCCTGATGAGCTGGTGGGATATTTCAGCCTCTTCCTGGTTCAGGAGCGGGGGGATGGGGGCTGCACGTGTGAGTATAACATTTGACCCATTTAATTCAGACCTTTTGTACAGAAATTTGCCGTCACAAGATTTGGCCTGCTGGCTTCAGCTGGAAAGTGGCTTGGCTGTTATTAAATGGTATCTGAAAGTCAACATACTTCCTCTGGACTGGATCTAAACGCAGTCCTTGCAGCTCAAAAGAGGGTCTGTGTTCTGTTGAGGTGGCCGCCCACTCTTTTCAAAAGTAAACTGAGGTCAAGTAGATGAAACTTCGGTCAAGCTGTTGTTGGCATGGTACACGCAGCTCTGCTGTAGGCCTGTAATGCATGTTAGGCAAACATTGTTATTTTTATTTCTTGTGCTTACAGGAATTGAATTAAGCCCAAACCCTAAATATTAAACTTTTTGTGTGTAACCCGTCTTGTATTGTTTTAGCTCCAAATATCAATATGTCACTAATGTAACAACACAATTACATATTCACGGTTCTCTGTTATCAGTTAATAGTCACATGACATACAGGTAAATATATAATTTTTTTTTAATACACACATCACATTGTTGTTTTAGGTGTTTTGTCTTAAGATGCACACCAGTAATGTTTTTATCTAAGGCATGTTGATAAAAGCTACTTAAATGTCCTAATTGAACTAAGGCCTAATCCTGGCATAATCTAAGCCCTCTCTGTGAAACCAGGCCTATAAAATATAATTATATTATTATTATTATTAGTGTTGTTGTTACCTCTAGTATTACAATAGTACAACAGTTGTTCTGTAAAATAAAAAATATTTGATCATTACAATTAATTTTATTGGTTTCTACAACTTACAATCATAATATTTGTCTTAAATTATTTAATGTTAAAAACTCAAGCTTTTATTTTGGCGAAAACTGCAGGTTTAAAAGGAAAGCTTACATATTTTGACCATTTATGTACACGACAACTGCGTTTTGGGGACCTGGAAATGCTAACTTTTGAAAACAGTTTTTAAAATGCAAGTTTTTAAAAACTATAGCATTATTGTCTTCGTGTCTATTTGTGAAAACTGTGCCATCTTGCACATGCATATTGCGTGTTTAGTCTATAGGCGTAGTGTTTCTTTACAAAGTGACTAGCCTGGCATGCATAAATACAGCATTTTTAGTCGTTTTAGCAGATCTGTATGAACGGAGATCATTTTGACAACATAGCCCAAATGTACTCAAGTCTGTGTTTAGTTTGTCAACAGGTTTATATATTCTTTGTGTTACAAGGTCAAGTTTGTTACAGGTCTGGTAAAAATGCTGATAACGTATGTCCACAAAATGTTGGAAATCAGGCAAATGTGAAAACTAAATAAGCTTGGTGAAAATAAAATTATCCTGAAGTTCCCATAGGAAGCCGCGAATGAGAAACCCTTTTCTAAGCAATAAGACGTTGATTTTCACCTTGCCGACAATCTAACAGACAAGCAAAGTCCCAAAGGGGCCAATAAGCAACTACCCAGAACACCTCAGCAACTGCATAGCAACGTACTGAAATCACTCAGAAGGACTAAGAAACTGCATAGTAACACCCTAACATCGTGATGATGAGTCTTGCACGGAAAAAAAACGAATGTAAGGAAACATATAAAGAAATGTTGCCTGCTAACCAGTAATCATTATTTTCTTTGTAAGCATTCAAACATTATGCCTTTATCAGCTTTGTGGTAAAACAACACATTACATATTCTGAGAGAGGACAAAATACTGCATTTAGTTGCCAAGAGGTTGAAAGACAACATGAAACATTGCTTCGATAGAAATTTCCTCGTTAGTCTGTTATAAACAATGTTTGTTGAGACTTTATTGGCAGGAGTAAATGCAACAGCAGCAGTATTCAAATTGGTTGTCACTGTATTGATTGATTGTGTATGACCTGAAATGCCCTGTGCAGAGAAATATTACTTGCTCCATCTGAAATTAAACCGATTATACACTCGCTGCGAAGAGTTGTTTGCTCAAGATCATGTTTAATAATATTCTGGCTTCAAGTGCATTTTCGAATGACTAAGAGTGTATCTATGATTTTTCTATGAACACCCCCCAGAGACAAGAATCTTTCATTTCTTGTGCAATACGTATCAGTTCAGTGCGCAGGGCAAATTAATTTGTAAAGAACAGGCTATTTTTTCCTCGATTGTTCTCTTTCCAATTCTGCCGTCATAGTGTTACAGAACTGAAAATCCTTCAAAGAATGAATCCCTTGGAGGGCAGTAGAGTTATTGGAAGTGGAATTGTTATTTTTCTTTAGACTTCACAGACTCTGTCCAGTTCTTGAAACTTGGGCATATTTTCTCTGATTTAATGCAGATGTCTGGCAGCCGCTCTCCTTGTCTGCATGTAACGTTGTTGTTTTGTTTGTGGAACTTTCCACGTCTACTTTTTTTATATGAGCTGTCATTGTTCGACTACTTTTAGCACAAAATCCTCACGCATCCCTGAGGAATGACATGCTATGTGCCTCCCACTCGGTTGCCAGATCCTCACATGAAATGTGCTTAATTCTGCCAGATAGGATGGAAAACAGTCCCCATAAGAATCCTTCCCAAAAATTATTTTGGCATCCTGCCCATTCTTGGCAGAAATATGCATTAAGAAAAATAAAGGCCTGCAAACAGAACCTGATTTTCTATTGACTGATGGTGGAGCCAAGAAAAAAGAAATAAGTGCCAAAGAATGTCTGTGCTAAAAACAGATTATTATAAATACTGGAAATTCTCCTGAATATAATTTATAAATAAATACTGTAGTAGTAGTAATAATAATAATATTATAATGACAGTTTTTAACAATAATAATATTATTATTGTTATTAAAATATTTATTTTACAACATTTGAGATCTTTACAGTGACAACTATATGCAATAACCATACAAAGCAATTAGAAACGTGGTGATGTAGTGCATATGTATTTCTGAAGATATTCCCATCACATAATACCGTTCTTGTCTTAACATGCTGTCTAATGTCAGACTACTGAAAGGGTAAGCCAAAGAGTAGAATGAACTGTTGTGATGGCATGCACTATGCTATAGATCTAACTGTCTTCTCTTCTTCTTTTCACACTCCTGTTTTTAATGTTTCTAAAAGCTCAATGCCCATTTTAGTTCAATCCCTGACATCCATTTCTCTCTCCCAACTCTAGAGAAAACGTCTTTTTCTAACAGCTGCAGCATTTATTCTCTCCCTGCCTCCCTCTCTCTGTTCCTTCTCTCTTGCACAAAGTGATAAACATGTTATTGTGCCCTCTATGGCTTTAGCCAGATGGATTCTCCCCCATCTCACTTTGTTTGTTGTCATTGTTATTACTTTCCAAATGTCCTTGAGTCTGAAGGCACTCAAACATTTCATCTGGTCTCTCATTCCCTCCATCCAAACCTCTCCGACCTCCCACGGTGCCCCAGACGTGAGAAAACTGCAAGAATTTGAGCTGCCCTACGTGTCCATCACCAGCCTGCATAGTCCCGACTACCGTATTGTCCTCCGTAAAAGGTACACAACTCATTTTGGAAGTGATTTTTGATGTTCTTAAAATACTTCAATAACAAAAACAGCATGTTTAAAGGGATAGTTCACACAAAAATTATTTATTCACCCTAAACCTGTATGACTTTGTAACTGTTATTTTGAAGAACATATTAGTGTTTTAAGCTTCAAAAAGGAAGCAAAAGCACCATAAACATGTAATTTCAAGTCTATGGAAGCTATATGATAGCCGTAGTTGAAGAACAGATCAAAACCGAAACATTCTGATTCATGAACCAACCATTTGGATCAGTTTTATGAACTGAATCATCTGATTTACACAAAGTTATCAGATATGTTGTAATATCCCAGAAGTCACATGGACCATGTTCTAGATATTTGTATGGTGTGTTTTTTCTCAGTTTTGAGCTTGACCGCTACAGTGCTTATTCGGTTTTATTAAATGGATAATAATAATAATAATGTCTAAGATCTTTATAAAAAAAAATCACCTTTTATGTTCTACAGAATAAAACCATACAGGTTTGGTATAACATGAGGTTGAGTAAATGATGACAGCACCTCATGCACACTTCCTGAAGTATAACTTTAAGTCCTCTCAAAGGGCTATTCAACACATGGATATTTGCTTTAGGAAGAGGTACCCCACAAGGGCTCCATCTTCACCCTGTTTTAAATCCTAGAGAGGCACTTTTTTGCCTTCCTGTTGTAGAGGTGGGTATTATAGTTACCACAGCCAACTGCTCGTGTGGTTCTGTGCAGCAGACATTTTCATATTTCCCACTTTAGACTTTTTGGACTTGAGGACAGCTTGATTTAGACATCTCTTTTGTAACTCAAATGTCTTTTATAACTCTAAACTACTGCGCTTTACAGTTTAAAGCAATTCAAACTTCATTATTTATTCACAGGAAAGTGCCAATCTGCTCACAGCTTATAAATGTTGATGTTGCTAGTGGTTTATGAACAGCAGTATATTCATCAAATGCCCTTTGGAGTGCACGGTTTATGTAATGCCATAATTTGAGAGAATCAAGAGCGATTATTTATGTAAAACCACAAGCATGGGCTTCGAAAACACCATGTGTTTCACCATGTGTAGTGGAAGCAGGTGTGAAGGCGTTATGTGAATGTGATTTCCCATTTTAGCATATTAGCACAACTTAGCAGGGATTATTTTGCTAAAATAGTTCCACTTTCACCTCTTATATATATATATCCTTACCTCTGAATCTCACACCTCTTCATCGTATACGGTTGGAAAAGGTGCATTTCTTTTCTGTCCCCTCAGGAGAACCACAGGCCTCTTGACCTACTTTACAGGAGCTTACAGACAGCCTTCGGCCAGATCCCACCTGTTCACTACATCAGGAATGGGATATAGATCTGGCTGCTCTGATTGGCTGCTAATAGTGTCTGGAAAGGCGTATAAAACAGTGCAGATATATTTTAAATAGAGTAAATAAATGTGCCTGCATTTTTTATTAAATAAATGTAGCCTTTGTGAGCATAGGAGACATAGGAGTACATTTTTGAAAAGTTCCCATGCCTTTTGTTCTGCTCGCGGTCTGTCATGTGTAGTTTAACCCTAGAATGCATGAACCAAAAGTCCTGCATGAATGCATAAAGGGGGTCAAAGTGACCCATACTGGAATTAATGTACTATAATTTAAATCATTTCATTAATTGATGATACACAAATGTTTTAATATATCAAACATGTTTATTTTTTCCAGTTTCCTTGTAAATATACATTATAAAAGAAGATTTTTAAAAAAAATGCAGTTATTTTCTTATTTAGATCTACTATAGAGTATATTCGAGTCTGAACTTTCACTCCCCACATTTCTCACAGACCATGTGAAAATGATCTTTTCAGACAGAGAGAACATTTCACATATGATTTGCACCTTTCTAAGCATAACTTTTTAGCAGAGTTTGCACCTTTTTTTTTGTTTCTTGTAGCTTTTCTGCTAAACTCTGCTAAAAACGTATTTCTGCCCACAGCATGATAAATAGTTTTTGACATATGGACGTTCAGGATGGCAATTGAGCTGAATACTGCTTGTTTGCCAGATTATCATTTGCTTCTAGGCAAATGGAGAAATACACTGCAGCAGAATTTATTCAATAGCATATTTCAATACTATTTCCATATAGATTTAGGCAGATGCTTTGTTACAGGACAGAACTCTTCTTTTGTCTATGTTTAACTTAATGAAATATTTAATTAAATGGTTTGTAGACAATTGGTAAGCTATCTTCTTGTCAGATCCTCAGGCATGAGTACATAAAGGGTGTGGTTATGCAGTAAAATGCAGTGCTTATGCTTTTAGTGCTTAATGTTTTTAGATGATACATCAGACAACAGATGTGATCAAAAGGTAAATTATAGTATGTCCCTGAAATAACTTTCAAATCATTATTGTCTCCTGTCCTATTCTCAGCTACTGGGACACAGCGTATGACAGTGATGTCATGGACGACCGTGTGGGACTGAACTTGTTATATGCTCAGGTAACAGTCTTAAATTTGAAAAGGTACTCGTGTTGTTCAATGTCCATCTCACAAAAAGTTGTCAATGTACATAATGGTTCTGGCAAATAACGTTGCTTGTGTTCTAAATTGGTCATTTCTTTTCAGTTATGAACACTTTGTGGGATTCATCCAAAAAAGGCTTAGTTATAGTTGTCTCTGCCAGTGTTGTTGCTTTCGTTATTGAAAATCGTAAAAAAGTTTAAACATTTTTACTAACTGGATAAAGACATACTAACCTAACTAAGAAAAATGTAAAATTATTTCTTATGACTCTAACACTAACTAAAATAGAATAAAAATGGCAAAAAATAAATGCAATGTTATATTATAAAACTGAAAACCTATCTGCATATAGATATTTTACTGAACAGCAGTAACACTAGACTGCTGAGAAATTAATACGCCATTAAACATTATAAAATAATGCCATTTGTGTTTTACCTATTCGTATTGTATATTAACTTAAAATACTAAAAAAAAATACTGAATAAAATACTGAAACAGTAAAAATTTACAATAGTGCTAAATTAACATTTTATTAATCTTAGATAATTAGTTAATAGTTAGTTCATTTTATATGTACATTTTTAACAATTTAAGTTGTAAAATAAAATGATTGTCTTAAAAACTAACATGAATTAACAATGAACAACAGTAAGCTTAAAGGGACATTGTGTAGGAATTTCTCCCATCTAGCGGTGAAATTGAATTTTGCATTCAGACGAATTGTGCTCTCCAGCGCGTCGCTTTTTCAAATGCGTGTTGCATCTACGGTAGCTGTTATGTACCAAAAAGCTATGATAGGATGTCTTCTAATAGCACTTTGTCGAGTTTTCCTTCGGGTGAACAGGTTTCTTATTTCAAACAAACTGCAACTTGACACAACGAACACATGAATGTTATAGTATGAATAATAACAGTGCAATGCAGCCTTTTAAACTTGCCGGGGCAGTGACAAGCGCCTCTTACTGCTCTGCTCCTCCGTTTCTGCTGCTTTCAGTCACGTGACGCTGGCTCTGAACGAAAACGCGCTGTGGAAACGCGTTGGCCTAGTACTTTTTGACCCTCTCTGTTATTATAGTTTTTCAAGATGGCGGAACGACTTGTAAGCCTCCGTGGACCTACCCGTCACATGTATATAAAGATAATAAATTCTTCGTTTACGAGGATAAGCCAGATAATTGTCAGAGGTACTTGTACACCATTGAGGACATATTTATGAATAAAAATATTGATTTTAGATAATAAAATACCTAAAAAACTACACATAGTCCCTTTAAGTAACATGCGAGGTTAAGTAACAAACTAAAATGAATGCTGAAAAATACTGTTCATTGTTAGTTCATGATACCAAACTAGTTTGAACATATTGAATAGCCTACTATTGTAAAGTGCTATCACTTAAACTAAACACTGAAACTATTCAATTAAAAATAATTGCATGAAAACTAAACTTAAACTAGAAATAAAAACTAAACTGACTGCATATTGCGCTGGGATTTAAGCTTTTTTATTAAACTACACAAATATCCTTTAAAACATGTAATTTATTCAAAAGTCAATTTCGGAGTGTGAGAAACCGCTTTGTCCCCTTCTTCCTCTCAGACGGTGTCTGACATAGAGCGGGGATGGATCCTTGTGAACAAAGAGCAGCACAGACAGCTGAAATCCCTACAGGAAAAGGGCTCAAAGAAGGAGGTATGGCTGAGCTCCACCACACACGTTATTTGATCTCCCTAGTGTCTGTGAGCTAGCAAGAAATGGACTGCTTCTCTAAACGCTGAAGTCCATTCTCAGACCTGACTGTATAATGGTGAAGCTTTGTTAATCTAATCATTTGTGTTTGTTAGTTTACCATCTGTGTGTCTAAATATGTTTTCTCCCACAGTTCATCAGATTGGCTCAGACACTGAAGTACTACGGCTATATCAAGTTTGATCCCTGCATCACAGATTTTCCAGAGAAGGGCTGTCATGTTATAGTCGGTGCCGGCAACAATGAACTCAACTTTCATGTCAAACTG
Source organism: Siphateles boraxobius (assembly GCF_051911475.1). NCBI lineage: Eukaryota > Metazoa > Chordata > Actinopteri > Cypriniformes > Leuciscidae > Siphateles > Siphateles boraxobius. The sequence goes on from NW_027509208.1 coordinate 13,659,919, forward strand.
CACAGCGAACAGATGAAAGAGGGAAGCTTCAAAGTCACGCGCATGAGATGCTGGCGGGTCACTTCATCTGTAAGTTTGATAGATAAGGGCTTTTACAATACAAAGTCTTAAGGTGTAGTCGCATTAGCAAACTTGTCCATTGTCCATTGTGTAGAAATGTATAAAGCACAGCTCACACATAGGCCACTTTCAAACCAAGCAGCTTTTTTGTTGGTCAATGAAGCAGTCCAAATTGAACGCAAGCGAAATATATGTGGGGAACTTTTTCGCCTTCATGCAGATTCCAATTCAAATTATTGGATTTTGTAGAGTAACTGTAAATATAACCGCACATTTATGCCGGATTCAAACTACACGATATCAGGCCGATTTTGGCACAATCGGTTTGCCGGTGTCGTGGTGATTCGTAAATGACAATGCCCGTCGGGACGCAAGAATCGATTGTTTTATCTTGTATAGTGTGTCATAGTGGACGCCAATCGACAACGTGACATTGTAGTGTATTGTATGATGTAAATAGTATGTTGTTGCCAACATTAGACATTTCAAATGTCTTTCAGAGGCTGAATTTGCACAAACGCTTGTAGTTTAGCAGTTCCACAGTACCAGAGTCCTTTCCTAAAGTATATGAGTAGTTTAGAGAGGTTCTTGACCTTGTGAAGTCAAATAAGGTCACGTTTTTTAAGGAAGAACTGCATTTTTAGAACTAATTAGACACTGTTTTTGTCTGTTTTAAATAAAACAGGCAAGCAGTATTTAATTTTATTTTAGCCTGGTTTATTGAAAACTTTATAAAATAAATATGGTTTAGGAAAATAAAGGCAAAAATGTAACTTTAAAAACCCCTTCTTTTTCCTTTTTACAGTTAAGATGTAGCAACATTCCTTTTGCATCTCCAGACAACTCTTCTCCAAATTCTTTCTATGACTGTCCCTTCAGGCATGTCTGGTTGGTCTATTTCTGAAAATGGGAAGTTGAAACAACCAAAAAGCCACTTACAGAAGGAAAAGAGACTGTGCTCTTTGTCTCTTTGCTCACTTATACCAGACACTCATCTCATCTATCCATTCATATTTATTTAATGGGACTCCTGCCCTGCATTTACACTAAATGTATGCCTTTATGGTTTTCTGCAGCCATATTATTATACAAGAATTAGGAAACAGAATAAAGATGATCTAAATCTTCATTCTAAAATGGATGAATGTGCGTTCTGGTGTTTCATTAGCGAGTGGAAGTTGTCTATGCTCCACTCTACTTCAGTGGTCTTGGCTTGGTATTTGTCTTAGAATAGCAGAGTTGTTACTAATGAGCTCAGAATGGTTCTAATGGGACTGAGAGAATTTCCCGTGTCTTGTGTAAAGAAGTGGTTTGTTTTTTGTCATCTGAGACAATTCTAATGAGACACTTTTGTGTTTTGTGCACGTGATGCAATGTAATTATGAGGACGATGACATTTAGAGCAGAGCTAATGATGACTAATTGAGCTTTGAAGGTAATTGCCATGTAGAGGAGTTTAGAAATGGCCGCTGTAATTGCCTCGACACAAATAACAATGATTATGATGATCGTATTTGTGATGACCCGGCTTGACTCTACAGCAGGTGCCTGTGGCGAACGGTACCGCAAACCCAAGCAGCTCCAGTAAATGTGATGTGAAACTAGAGCTGGCCTTCGAGTACTTGATGAGTAAAGACCGTCTGCAGTGGGTCACCATCACCAGTCCACAGGTCAGTCGCAGAATTCTGTTGAAATGTGATACTATTACAGTACGTATAAATAAATGAAAAATAAAATGCTAAAAATAAATAATTATTTTAAATGCTATAGGTGATTACTGAGATTAGGCCGCTGGACTAAGGAACTTTTTGTTTTTTTCCCCCCAGGCCATCATGATGAGTATCTGTCTGCAGTCTATGGTGGATGAGCTAATGGTGAAGAAATCTGGCGGAAGCATCAAAAAGGTCACTAGATCTATGTTTGTCTTTTTGTAAAGACCTGTCAAATATCTGTGGGAATATCTTTCACTTGGTGGATGTGACTGTGTATGTTTTATTTAAGAGTTTGTAATAATAAATTTGTTTGTCACATGGGACTGGCATGATAAACCCTTTCAGGATAATAGGCTTAATGTGTGGTATATTTGAAACTGGATGTCAAAAGCAAGCGCTGCAACAACAGAAAAAAAGCCCTTGAAAGTTGTTACAGTGCAAAAACAACTATTTCTTTGTTGTTTTCACTTTAATGAAATACTATGAAAAAGAAAAATTCAAGAATAATGTGTTCCAATGAATCCTGCGGAATGTGTTTTATGAAAATAAATGTGGTCATGTTTATTTAAAGAGCATTCTGTCTCTGTTTCTCTAAGTTTGTGATTGTGATGTGTTTCCAGCAGATGCAGAAGAAGCGACTGAACGGCACGTTCCAGCGGTCTGATAGTCAGCAAGCTGTGAAATCTCCTCCGTTACTGGTGGGCATGGAGGTTTTTGCTAATACAGAACATCTCTACTTTTGATACGGAAGATGTACCAATTGTTAATATGCGATTTTGCATGAATGTTTTTCAGGATTCCCCTGATCCCAGCCGTGAACAAGTAGTCAAACTCTCTGTGAGTTTTCTATGTTTTTCATTTCCTTATAATCAACTTGCAATGTAAATATCTTCTACACTGTTTCATACCAGTGTTATTTTCATTTGTTAATAGTAACTAACATTAACTAACTATAAGCAATTAGTATAGTATTTATATTAATATTCATTAACGTTAATAAAGGCATTAATGTTAGTTAATAAAAATACAGCTGTTCATTGTTTGTTCATGTTACTTCACAGTGCATTAAGTAATGTTAACAAATACAACTTTTGATTTGCCAAAGCATTATGACCAGTCACCGGTGAAGCCACATATTAAGGTCTGGGTAGATTAGATGGTAAACAAACAGTCTGTTCTCGGAAAAATGTGTTAAATGGAGGAGAAATTGGCAGGAATTAAGATCTGAGTGACTTTGATAAGGGCCAAATTGATATGGCAAGGCAACTGGGTCAGAGTATCTCCAAAATGGCAAGGCTTGTGGGTTGTTCCCCAGGTAGTTGCTAAGGCACATTTTCTAATTTTTAGTTTAGTCTCAAGGTCTTCATCTAATATTTTTAATTTATTTTATTTCAGTGTAATTTAAATGAACAAAAAAAATATTTGTAATAGGTTTAGCTAACAAAAACTGTTTTTTACACTCATCTCCTGTTCCGTTTTTTTTTTTTTTTTACAGACTAAGCTGTCTTCTGTCTCCCTGAGAGGACTTAGTTCTTCCAACTCAGCCAGTGACATCAGTGGCAATGATTTCCATGGAAACTACGCTTTTGAAGGAATAGGGGACGATGACCTGTGATGGAGCCGTCCTCATAGACTGGACTGAAGGAGTCCGATTCATTTTCGGCTTCTCTGCGTTGTGTAGATTAATAGATGCCCAGTTCTGCAATATTGTAACCCCTTTCTGAAATAATTAGATTAAGAGTCTCAGAAATGGGCTATGAAGCCTCTCGTTAGTTTTATGAGATTCAGTGCTCGCTCAATTAAAGTAAACAAAATTCAGATTTAAAGCATAATTGGAGATTTCAAAGGTTACATAGGCACCTCAGGGGAGGTTACTGCATTCAGGAAAGATGTTAATTTAGGCTGTGATGGAAGTTTCTTCTGCAGACGGCTTCATTGAATCGTACTTCCTTACTAGAGACACAAAACTGTGCTTTTCCTCTCATATGTCATCTTGCAGGCACAAATTCCTGTCATCTCATTTTCTCTTGCTCCTGATTTTATTTGCCTACTAGAGCAAGATCCATACCAGCAAATTGTGTTGATATGTTGATATTAAAATCTATTAAGATTATTATTTAATAGAGAAGTGGTCTGCTTCATATCGTGCAGTGTGTCAATGTTGCTCAACCTATTGTGTGCTAGCAACAATATGACCTGTAGCCTAATAGATCTCTGCAGATTCCTGTTTTGTTCTTTTTGTTTTTTTTGAGGAGAGGTAATCTTGCAGCTAACTCGACCTGATGCCTACTGCATATTCATTGCATATTCTAGATGAAATTGTGGCCTGTTTGTTCTCTGCCTTACGCTGATTCAACCGCCTTACAGTTCAACTTCTCAGAATGAAAATAAAATGTAGCGCCGGACACAAGTTTTCTCATTCTGACCAGCTGTGTCCTGAATCTCGCGTTTTTATTGGTGTTCAGCAGGCCCACTTGCACTAGCTGAACCCAAGGTTTTTTTTTTTACACAGTATTATTAAGAAAGGTAGATGGCTTGGGTATTTATTGAGATATTGACTGTGGGAAAACATCCTGGAACATTCGCAAGAGGTTTGTAGGTCTGTCATTAGATTTTTTTTGTGTGCTTTTTGTCTGTGTTCTGTTATTCAAACCAATATATTAAAAAAAGGTTTGTCATACATGCCAAAATTATAGTTCACTAAAGCATTTTGCACAGAAAAGTAAAATTATGGTAATGTCACTTTTATAAATGTACATGCAATTAAAAAAGTATTCTGAATATTTACTAATACCTGTATTATCTTTAGTATATTACAAAAAAGAACAGTTGATCAAATATAATCCAGGCTGTGTAAAAAAAAACTTAACATTTATCAGTGTTTACAAAATTGTAGAAAATTGTCAAAAAAGAAGTGTTTACAAATTTCACATTTAAATTTCAATGATTGTCTTTGTACACTTTATTTTGAAGAATATCATTCCAGACTTTCATTTTCCATTTATATATACATAAAATCCATTTTGTATTTTACTAAATACATTGTGGCAATCATCTCAGAGGACTGATCACATGGTGCTTGGGAAATGGCTGTATTTCACATTTATGCTGGGGTTTTGACTGTCTGCATTGATAGTCATACTAAATGAAATGCTCATATCTTTCATCCCAGATGATTGCCCCATGTGCAGAATGTTTAATGCGAAGATTGTTTAAATGTTCTCATACTTTGTGCTGTATGGCTGACTATTTTTTTAACTGATGACTGTAATTTGTGATTGCCATGTTCAGTATGTTCACCAGCAGCAGCATCATCATCTAGGATGAAAAGAGTAAACCGTCTGGACTCATAAATCTTGTACATCTCTCATAAAGCTTATGAGCATGATTTATTTTTTAAATCGTCACTTCATTTTAGAATGGAATTTAGAGCCTTCTGGGTTTCAATAAACTTAGGTGCCAAACAACGCCACTCTGTATGCGAGTCGTTTTCTGGTATTTCAGCAAATGAGATTATCATATAGCCTATGTGGTTTGCCTGTAGTAAACACATTGACTCCTATTATTATTAGCTAGTGTGTGTAAAATCCCACACAGGAACCCTACTGCAAAAGGTCCTGGCATAAATCATTGATGATATTTAGCTTTTTGACCTATGATTTGAATGTCAAATTTCCTTTCAATGTAAGCTTTGGGCTCAAAACAGGCTCTAGCACTTCAAACTCATTCTCTGCCCGGGGCTCTGTCATCATTAGCGTGTTTACCAGTGCTGTTTGCAGCAGAGCGCAGGGAAGATTACAGCTCATTATGAAAGTGAGGATTACATACACGCTGCATGTCTAGGCATCTTAATCACATCCTGCTGGCTACTAGTAACTTCAGTTCAGTTCTGTCACTGAAAAGTGAATTAAGACTAAGAAGTTAAGCAAGTTTCAACACAAATGTTTTATTTGAGGATATTTAAGGCATTAATAAAACCACTGCATAATAACATGAAAAAACTCAAGCACCACACACCTACAAGATTTCAATGTCGGTCATTTCTTGGCAACCTTAAGGTTTAACTGCATAATAGGGTTTACGTTTACGTCGTCCTTCGGTATAGCTAACAATGCCATTGGTGGCAAATGCATGCCAAACATTCCTCAGAGATAAAAAATAAAATCACATACAAAAATAAAAGCTCTATGTTCAGCATGACACTAAAATCCACTACGCAACATTTTGCTTCAAGTAAACTCAGACAAATGGTATTTATCACAGTCAATAAAATACACACAACAATAAAAGGCAAAACAATCCCCCAGAATTATTGAGAGCAAAAACAAGATGATTAAAGATCACTATGCTATAAAGAACATTATGCTCATCTGTGAAGGCATTTTCACCAGTATGGTTGAGAAAAATGATCAATTACATAAAACCTCGAAACAGTCAACCAAGGTTAACTTAAGTGCATGCAACGTTGTGCCAGGCTTAAAGAACAACTTCCTATGGCAGTGGTGCAGTAGTGTGTTTGGCACTAATAAATGAACCACAATCAGGCTCAAAACGCTCTTGGAGAGCTTTGGGTAACAAACATTTTGCCTCGTTCAAAGGCATTAATCAGGAATGTCCAAATCTGCTCCCGGGGGGCCACCTTTCTGCAGAGTTTAGTGTCAACCGGCTCCAAACCTGTCAGGAAGTTTTCAATAATCCTAAAGACCTTGATTAGCTGGTTCAGGTGTGTTTATATAGAGTTTGCAGGAAGATTGGCCTTCCAGGAGCAGGATTGGACAACCCCTACATTAGGACATTCAGGTAACTGTCTTTGTATTTGACTTCATGTAGCAGCTTGTGATCAATTCCAAAAATAATTCTGGGCACAAAAGAAAAGGAGAACTAACAACGCCTATGGCATTACAGTAAAATCTCTCATGGACGACTGTCTTGCAATTTTAGTCTACACCTCTTCCTCGTCCTCCACCTCTTCCTCATTTTCAGGCATCTGCGCTTTAACCCAGCCATCTGTAGTCAGGCTGTGCTTCTTCTGATGTCGTTTGTAATTGTCCCAGTGGCCAGTGGTGTACCCACACTCTTGGCACTTATGGGGCTTCTCGCCCGTGTGGCGCAACATGTGCCGCTTCAGGTTCATACTCTGATTGCAGCTGTAGTTGCAGATTGCACACTGAAAGGGTTTGGCGCCTGAATGCACCCGTTGGTGCCTCTTGAGATTTGCGAGGTTGCCGCAGGCATAGTCACACAGGTGGCACTTGTAGGGTTTCTCGCCGGTGTGCACTCGATGGTGCCGCTTGAGGTTGTCAAAGTGGGCGGAGGCGTAGTCACACTGCGGGCACTTGTATGGCTTCTCTCCGCTGTGGGTCTTCATGTGGCGGGCCAGGTGGTTTGGGTAGTGGGTGAGGAAGGGGCAGGCAGCACAGGTATAGACCTTGTCCCCTCGCTCAGCGGGGCATCCAGTTGTGTCCTTAGTCAGCATCTCCAGGGTGCACTTGGCGCAGATCTGGGCCGAGGACCCGTCCTCATCATCCAAGGCCATGCCGCACAGACGACAAGTGAAGGGGAAGAACGTGGGGGGTAGGGCGGCAGGTTCAGAAGGAGCCTGTCCTGACTGCAACACCCCTGTCGACGACGGCTGTGCAAGCCTGAGGCCATCAAAGGTCTGCAAGTAGTTCCCATCCCTTCCCACGTGGGGACGTGTGACAGACTGCACAGCACCTGCAACTGAAGGATGTTGAATTACAACTCATTGTAAAACTCTGTTCAATGTTCTTTCAAGGGGACACACACAGCAGGACCTTACTTACCTTCAGTGGGGGCAGGAGCCGCTTCCTTTTCCTTCTGACCCACAGTAGTGTGATTTAAACAGTTGCCACTGACTGGCTCAGTGACACTCTGACCTGGGCTTACAGCTAAATGCATGCGCTGGTGCCTCTTCAGGTTCCCTAAGGAACTGCATGCAAATGTGCAGTGGTTGCATTTGTAGGGCTTTTCACCGGTGTGTATGCGCAAGTGCCTTTGCAAGTTCACTAGTTGTGCCGATGCATAGGAGCACAGCGGACACCCGTATGGTTTTTCGCCATTGTGTGTCTTCATGTGCCTCTTAACGTGGTTAGTGTAGCGTGAAGTGAAACCACAGAGCGTGCATGAGTGGAGCTTTAGGGAGCCATCCTCGCCACCAGCGCCCTCATTCCCTCCCCCTCTAGGCTCCGCTTGTAAGCCTAAGCCCGAACAGAGCTTCCTGTCCACAACGCCATCCGCATTCCCTTTGCAGCAGCGCATGCAGTAGGGCCCCACCAAGTCCATGCCGGGTCCCAGGGGGTCTTCCAGGAGCTGACCACAGCCCCTGCAAGAGAGGTAAGAGGGAAAGGCAGACTCAGAAACCCTCTCTTCACGCTCGCTCTCGGTTGCGCGGAGGTCGTCAGCGTCACTCTCCATACTGAGGCGGCCGAAGGGGGAGCTCTCCTCGTCTCCCAGGGGGAAGCCAGGCAGACTGATGTCAGCTGTACAGGACCACAGCAGGACACTGCATTACATTATGTGTTCTGCAATCTGAGACAGTGTGCAAGCATTCAAATACAACAGAAATTTCAAAAGAAAAAGACACTATTTCAGTCTCTGTAGCAAGTAAAGTTGACAGTAACACTTAGTATTAGTATCTTAGTATTACGAGTTACTGACTAAGGATAAAAACACAGAAAATGGTTTAGGAAAAGCTCTCATGCCAAATGAGAATCTATAATGATATTGATAAAATATAAAAAGTACAAAAATTACAAGGAGAGCTCAAAATATCAACAGCTGAAGCTGATATTTTGAAGAGTATTTTTTTCACATGTATACTTACCCACTAAGCCAGTGGACAAATGTTACGTAAATTCTGTTAGAAACAAATAAAAAGTGGTATTCCAACAAAACCCAGGGCTACAGTGTTTCTGCTCAGTCTTTCTGTGAAACGACGTTTTCCTTCTGCAAGCGTTGTCCTCATGCACATGCAATGTGTAGAAATGTGTGAGTCTGAAGTCTGAACGGGCCTTTATATCACCCGTTTCAGAAACCCCAGGTGGATGATTACCCAGCCTAATGATAATGATGATGACTATAATGGTCCTGCTGATGATGATGATGAGGGGGAGATGATGATGATGATGATGATGATGATGATGACAACTATGATAAAGACCCTGAGAGGAGATGATGATGATGATGATGATGATGATGATGATGATGATGATGGACTAAATGCCTTATTATAATGTGTCCTTGATGGTGATGACTGTCTTGATGACCCTTATATAATAGTGTATTTTTTCCTGATTTGCCATTTTGAAATGGTATGTTCTGTCAGAATGCCAAAACCAGTAAAATTTTCCAGGGACGTAGACTCTCGTCTCTCATGTGTACATGAAAGATCACACTGCTTGCTGACAGACAAAATGCAGCATGTTTGCATAATAGCGTTAACATTACAGGTCAGTCTTTGCAGTTAATATCCATATTGAGAACATATGGCTCTTCATGAATGCCAGGAATACATCATCTAAATCATATGTTTTTAAATCCTCAAGATTTGTCAGTAGCCATCATATAATAGTCATAGCCAAGTAATAGGTAAGTGTACCCATTAAGCCCACCAAAATCTAATTCTAGGTATTTTTCATAGATATTGACATGGTTTATAAGAAAAATAATTTGTTAAAATGCAAGATTTATCTCTCATTTGAAAATGTATTAATTAGTTGATGTACATTTTAGAATATAAAATTAAGATATTTTAGGAATAAAGTCAGAAATCTGGCATGGGCTTAATTGGTACTTTGGCACCATTTAAGCCCGCATGTGTTACAAATAAGCCCACATCATCATTGATTCACAAAATATAAAAATGTATTGATTTTAAAGAAGTAAAACATCAATATATGTATTCAGTGACAGGGAAGTATTAAAAAATTCCTTTTGCTAATGTTTGATTAGAGCCCTGGGTGGGATGGGTGGGTGTTAGTGGCCGGGGGTCTGGAGCCTTAAGTCGGCTTGACTGGAGTTGTAGCTGGAGTCAAGCTGGAAGTTTGACCGGGTGTATCTCGGGAGCCAAGCCGAGTTGATGCTCCATACTCTGGGCTTAGGGGGGGCCTCCTAGTGGGCCCCCCACCCCGGGAGTCTGGAGCCTTAAGTCGGCTTGGATTCCGAGTTATGCCTGGTCAAAGGTGGAAGTTTGACTGGGTGTATCTTGGGAAGGAAGTCGAGTTGGGGCTCCATACTCTGGGGTCTCGGGGGGTATCCTAGTGGGGCCCCCACACCGGGAGTCTTGAGCCTTAGGTCGGCTTGACTCTAGAGTTATGCCCGGTCAAAGATGGAAGTTTGACCGGGTGTATCTCGGGAAGGAAGCAGCGTTTGGGCTCCAGACTCTGGGGTTAGGGGGTCCTCTATAGTTGGCCCCCCGTGCCTGGAGTATGGAGCCTGAAGTCGGCTTGGTTCCAGAGTAAGGGTGTCATGATTTCGATTTTAAATCGAAATCGATCGAAATTAATTCACAAACTCAAAAATCGAAATAAAAAATGGAATCGTCGATACTGCCATGCCCCCATGTCGTGCCCGTGATGGAAATTTTGGATTGTTTTACTGACTCTATTGTTCTATCTCGTTCATCAAAATTAACTAATCTTTTTTCTAGTCATTTCAGGGGCTTTAAATGTTATACTTTTAACAGGCAAATTCCCCGAACACATCCAACGCAATCTTGATCATATTCTGAATTAAGAAATCATTATAATGCAGTCAAAAGTAATTTACAGGGAACATGAATACTTGACCTTTCGAGTCTTTTGTTCATTTGTCGCGTGACAGAGGCAATGAACGGATCGTTCATGAACGACTCATCACGGCGCGGGAAGAAAACACACGTGTTGAAAGGCTGTGAGTCCTCTAACTTGGATTCTATGCCCGAGCCCGAACTTGGCCGATATTTTCCGTCACTATCCTCGGGCCGGGCTCTTGATCTATAGACGTGCACTCCCACGCAATAGAGTGCGGCGCGGGACTAGATTTGATGGGCGAGTGCGAGCGCGGGCGGTAATGCACTCACTCTGTGTGTGCGGGAGAATAAAAAGATTTGCGGGACTCCCGCAAACTAGAAATATCTATGAATAAAACATATAAAAACTAATACATTTTTTTCATCTGTTTCAGAAAAGCAACAAGAACAACTAAAACAAAATAGAAACGATTTACAGGCCAGAGTTTCTATTTATAACATGTTTGCAGCGTTGAGCGATTTAGCCAATCACAGACATATGTGTTGATTTCTTGAACGCAATGACCAATCAGAAGCATTTAAGATAGACTCTCCTCACCGCTCAAAACGGACTTTTTGTTCAGTGCTGAATTCTGTAAGCTGGCAAATCCTCTAATTATAACAAACAAAGTGTAGGCTATATATTATGAAAGATTCATTGTGCAGTCAGCTTCACTGATAATAACAGAGATGTGTGAGATTGCGATGAACTGATGTCAGCTTTTGAGGAGCAACAGCAACCTGTGCTTAAAAAAAAAATCGAGAATCGAATCGAACCGTGACCTTAGAATCGAAAATGTAATCGAATCGAGGATTTGGAGAATTCGTGACACCCCTATTCCAGAGTTATGCCCGATCAAAGTTCCACAGGAAGTGACCATATCTCAGGAAGAAAGCCAAGTTAAGGCTCAATACTCCCGGCATAGGGGGCCCATTGGGTGACCCCTCCATTTCCGGAGTCCGGAGCCCCAACTCAGCTTGGGTCCCGAGTTTTGCCTGGTCAAAGCTGGACAGGAAGTGGCGGTATCTCAGAGCCGGACGGTTCCAGGGGCTCAGGACTGTGGGGAATGTAGGGTCCCTCTGGGCCCTCTCCATGCCCGGAATCTCAAGGCTTAACTCGGTTTATTTCCTGAATTATGCTCGGTTATACATAAAGGACTTTTGGACAAAACGGGCTCTATCTCATTTGAATGAATGTGTGTAATTTGTAGGCATCTAAATATAGTTGTAAATTAAGGTAGTAAGTAAGGTAAAGTTAAAAGGTTAGTAAGGTAAAAGCACACAAAGAAATGTTATCATTAAACACTTTCAGAAAATATATCAAAGTTTGCAATTAGAGGGATTCCTCATTGAAACGCATAAGGTGGGCTTAAATGGTTCCACATTGAGTAATGGTGAAAAAAGACAATGTTTTCCTTTAAAAATATAAGATATGTTTGCAAATACATGCATGGAGCTTAAATATATTGTGGACTAAGTCTCATAGTAATTTTCATTGTGCCCACATTGAGAAATGTTAAGGTTTTTCATTCAAGGTTAGCTTGTGTTGGCTACAGTTTGCATGCGTTTTGTGGCACTGAAGGCCATGTTGCAGGGTTAATTTTTCAACGAATTTGTGAAATTTGCTTGTTGGTAATAAACATTTAAACTGCTATCCATTGTATTTTATGTTGTTGGGTATCACAAAACGGAGGGTTAGTATACGAAAACGGAATATAATACGAAAAAGGAGGTACTATCTTACAGCGGTTTGCAACGATTCTCCTTTCCCCCACGATGCATTGCATTACGTCACTAAGGATGCAACGATTACAGATTTTGTAAGTATGATTATTGTCTGAGAAATAATCACGATTTAACGATTATCACGATTATAATGCATCAATTAATTTCGCAACACTACTAATGTATAATATCACACTCAACACTAGATTTTAATGTGTTATTTATTGCTGCCACAACACAGTACAAAATTATAAAATGACAAACAATAATCAATCTCTTTCTTTGGAATTAAAGAGAAGTGCTTTGTAAACATCCAGTATTTTCCTTTTAAAAACAACAAATTAAGTCAAAGGCTGCAGGGCTCTTCGATTGAAATAGATCACAAAATTATTAAGCGTTTAGTTTGTTCTAAATTTATTTTCAACCTGAGGTAGAAAACCTGAAAACATGATAACAATATATTGTTGGTATTTGACTTAAAAACATAAATAATAATATAAAGGGATAATAAATCCCAATGAAAATAAGAATAAACAAAGTCTTTGGATCTATTGAATTAAATGTAAGCTAAATATTAACCATGTATTTCTTTTAAAACAAATGAAAAAAAATAAAAACACTTTTCCTAAAGTAAAACAGTCTTCTTTTCAATGAATGATATATGCATTCTTTACTTGCATACATCATTCTTTCAAGCAGACATATTTATTTGTATGAATATAATTAATCCTTATTATTAACAAACACAGTGAATGATTTTCTCTTTTTCTTTTGTTGCTTGATCAATATAAGGACACAGACCGCATTAGGTTTATTATCCACTATCACTTTAAGACATCGGATCATGTCGAAAGACATGCGGATCCAATTGCACTGATACACATCCGATACACCAGAGCCGGTGTTCTGACGATTTGTGCTGCCTTGTCGAAAAATGCTACCGTAGCGCGAATCGATAGCAGAGTCTGTCAATCTGTGCTGCCTTCGCAAAAAAATGCTACCCAAGCGCGAATCGATCACAGAGAATGTTGATTCATTCTCTATTGTTTCCATAATTGTGTAAATCTCACAATATTATGACATCGTTATTTCATTTAAATCAGGGTAGGTGTATGGGGAGCATATTTTGATGTTTTAAATGAACTAGCAATTATCACTTTTGATATAACAAGTAAAAATGACATTATTATATGAAATACAATTATAATAAAATTCGAAGTTAAGAGTACAGTATACTGTACTTTTTTTATTTTTAAAACGGTGTGAAAAGTAAAAAATTATCATCAAATATTCATCTTTGGCCTGTCAAAGTTTCCTACAAGTCTCCACAGGAAGGATGCATAGATTTATGGGCGTGGTAAGCAGAAGAAAAATTAGTCTGCACATGCGCATAACCAGTAAGTAGCACATCTCGATGGGTAGCATGAATCGTCAGAACACCGGCCCTGCGATACACTCACAACTGTTTAAGACATAACCGACATAGTGTACATGAATACTCTCCAAAACGAACATTTAGACATAATGTTGTCTGTATTTGTCTATTTAGACACGAAAGAGAGCTCAATTCAGTACTCGCGCGCTGTATAGTTGTCTATTGTGCATGGCTGCACGCTTCGGGTCGAGTGTGTGCGCACAGAAAACCGTACCGAATAGAGCTCTTTTTTGCTTCTTCACTCTTATTCAGATCTATATGTCTGCTCTATTCATTCTCCCAGACGTTTACATTTTTTAACTTTTTATGGGACCGCTGGGTAGATCAGCAGATTACAGTACAAATGTGCACATCTACCACAAACGCAGGACATCAGTTCTGACTGGATCGCTTCCCAAATCGTCACTATCTAACATTTTCGTCTAGTTTTTACTCATTGACGAAAATGTCAATAGGTTTTCTTCATAGTTTTTGTCATTCAAAACTAGGTTTTATTAGTTTATTAGTTTCATTATTTATTTAGTTGCAACATTTCCGTTCCGTGCAGAACACTCGGTGTAGCATAGTCTTTACGATTAATTAACCATGACGTTTTAAAGCGCGGTTAATTGTGAAATCCGGTAATCGCTGCATCCCGTCACCTTGGGGAGAGAATTTACCAAAGCCCGCCTTGAGAGCATTGAGAGTGACTAGAGACACGAGTAGTAGACGAGAGTATTCAGATAGCGCAGATTATAGAAAAATGCATAGATAGATAGATAGACTAGATATATAGATAGACTAGATATATAGATAGACAGACAGATATATAGATATAGATAGATAGGCTAGTATATGCGGCAACTGCACATCCAATGGCGCGGGCGCCTCTGACGTGCGACCAACTCTACATTGTCAATCTACCTAATAGTACCTACTATATATTTATATCTATTTATCTATCTAGCTGCTAGCTATCTATACTAATGTTATGCTATCTGGCTGTCTGCCTATCTCTCTCTATACCGCCCACACAAGCACCTGCCAAACACAGCGACAGACACGCAATAACATTTTCACCGGAGGAAGAGATAAACGCTTAGAAACGCCCATATAGCTAGCATGATGCCAGAGCCCGTCTAACGGAGAGCCTTGGCACTTCCTATTAGCCCCATTGTATATCATCTTGGTTGCAGTTCCATTAGAATTCCACTGGAGGTGATCGCGGGCGAGTACAGAATGAATGGGAGTCTATGGGGCTAGACGGCTAAATGTGTCCCTTTCTCCTGCTTGTCGTTGAATCAACGTAGATTTTACTGTTGATTCCGCAAGTTCAATATAGATTATAATCCAAAAGTCGAATGAACGAGTACTTATGTCCTTTCAAATTCTTACAGGTTAGGTCGTTGTTGGCCGGAACACGCTAGCATTCTGCTATTATGTGACGTCATCAAATTTTTGAACGGATTTTTAGAACAGATAAGTGAACTTAAAAATTCAGTTTTCAGCTGAGTGTCAGCTGGCACTTTAATTGGCTTTGACGGCCATCCCATCAGTTCTTGGCAATTCCTCATTTGCCCTCTCACGTCTGGCAGGTTCGAAATTATACGTCTGCGGGCCATCATACATGCTGGCTCTTGCCACCTCTTCCTCATCCCAGTCAGTCGCCATAGTTCTAATACTAGGCTGAGGCTACCTTTCTTCCACTTCTCCCCAACGTCATCACCGAATTGCGTAAAAAAAACTGTTAATACCTGTAATGAGTTAATACGTAAAAAACTGGTCTTTAAAGTGTAAATTGCAGGTTAACCACCATAACCAATTAATGTGTAGGTTAAAGTGCTCAATAGGTAAATATTTAAAAATGTCTGTCTTAAAATGCGTTAAAATAACATTTATTGGGGTTTCTTTGAAGGTAGCATGTTTTTTACCATAACTGGTGATGAAGTCATAAAAGGGAGTAGCAACCCATACTCTGCTAGATTCCTTCTGTTTGTGGCTTGACTATGAACAATTTTGAATCAGTCAGGCGTGAGAGAGGGGAGGAAATTGCCAGAAACATGGCCCTCAAAGATTTTTCAATGCTTGGTGTGAGGAAAATGAGTGGAGGGTTGGCCAAGTGTCATAGTGAGTAGCTAGAGCTAGCCTAGGTTAACCTGGTGCTAACATGGATAACATTAGGGAACAAGCCAAAGTCTTTTCAAAATCTTGTCGTCATGTAACATAGCAAGGAGGGACAACGACTGAAGACATTATTTACTTACATGGTGTTAGTAGTCCTAATCAGAGCTGTAGAGATGCACACACTGCACAGGCACAATGGCGCTTTTGCTGGCATCTGTTGACAGAACGCGATATTGCGCGAGCTAACTCGCAACTAATTAGCGATGCTCATTGTCAGAAAGAAAAAAGAGAGCGATGCCCCTATCGCTGTGTTTGACAGGTGTTTGTGTGGGCTATGCCACCCAATGGAATCAGCAGTGGAGAGTATGTGCTGCCGGAGGTGAACGCGTTTTGGAGTTTAGTGGAAGCAGCTCGACCCGCGCCGCGACCGGTGTTCAGTCGATTTGTGCTGCCTTGTCTAAAAATGCTACCCAAGCGCAAATCGATCACAGAGAATGTCGATTCATTCTCTATTGTTTCCATAATGGTGTAAATCTCACAATATTATGACCTCGTTATTTCATTTAAAATTTGTATGGGGAGCATATTTTGATATTTTAAATGTACCAGCAATTATCACATTTGATATAACAAATAAAAATGACATTATTGTATATTATATGAAATACAATTATAATTAAAGCTGCAAGCAGCATTTATCGGTGTTCAAGCAGTTAAGGCAGTTAAGCTCAAAAGCATCAAAAGACATTAAGTTTCATGTAGCAAGCATTTAACCACTGACATCATAGATGGAATAGACCTTGTTTTATCATGATTTACCATGATATACCAAACTTTAGTGTGATTTTTCATGATTTACCATGTTCCAGTATGATTTACCATGAATCTAGCATGGTTTATCATAGTTTACCATGATATCCCAAGTTCTAGTATGATTCACCATGATTTACCCTGCTCTAGCATGGTTTACCACAATTGAACACATTCTAGTATGATTTAATATGATTCTAGCATGTTTTACCATGTTATAGGATGATTTACAATGTTATAGGATGATTTACCATCATATACCACATTCTAGAATGATTTACCAGGATTGTAGCATGATTTACCATGATTCATCACATTGCTGGCATGATTTGCCATGATACACCATGTAATAGTATTATTTACTATGATTTACCATGTTTCTATCGTGATTTACCATGATTTACCACATTGCTAGCATTAATATGAAGAGTCTATATTAATGAAGTGATAAACTGACAAAAAAAATGATTGTCTTATAATAGTTAACATGGAAAAACAGGTTTGCTTTAGTGCAGAATACTGGTGAAAATCAGGTCTGTCAAAATGAAACTGAGCCAATAAGTGGTCTTCTACTGCCCTCTGCTGGCCATTATACTTATTAATAAAGTGTTTTCACAGGTGATTTTGCACTCTTATTTAGACATATGCTTACACACACACATAAACACAGACACACACAGACAAATGTTGTTGTTTTTTTCAATGCTATTGGGATGTGTCATTATGAAAATATACTTTAATGGTCCATAAGCATTTCACATAATGTCTTTGTAAACTATTCAGATTATTCAGCATTTATTCAGAAATATAGGACTACACACACACACACACACACACACACACACACACACACACACACACACACACACACACACACACACACACACACACACACACACACACACACACACACACACACACACACACACACACACACACACATTCTGTTGTAGATACAGACATTTGAACTATGTGATGGAAAAACAAAATGTTTACTGAAAGTCAACTTCAGGATTCACATTTCTCAATGTGCTATAATAGTTAGTAGAAATACTTCAATAGATGAATTTTGCCTTATTTTGAGTGTAAATGTTAAAATAGTGATTTTATAAAGTCTAAATAAGAATTATAGAATTATATTAGTTAGTAGCATGACAAAATGATATTTTAAACAGCAGGGGGCAGTAGAATACCACTTATTGGTATTCTGGCACTTCGTGCTTGAACATCTAATAATAATGAGACCTTTTTGGCAGTTATAGCGCCACCTATGGTCCGATCTCCATGAAACTTTGCATGCTTCTTCGCCATGTTATGACACATATGCTCATCAATTTTTGTGAAGTTTTGACTTTTCGTTTAGGATTTTCTAAAATCCTAGATTTTCTAAATTCTGCCCCTTTTCTAAATTACCCTGTTACAGCCACCCAAATGCAAAATTTCAACTTTTTTTTCGATAATTATTGATCTAGAGAGTCCAGAGAATAGGCCTAGACTGGTTTGGTTCCGATCGGGTGAAAAACTAGGGACTAGTTCGCAAAAGGTTTTGGACAAAATTCGACATAGCGGAAATTTTTTCTTGGCTAAATCGAAATTGGAGATATACATTTTGTCCGTCTTGAGCCAAGGATCACAGCGGTGTAACATGCTTGAGGCTAGGACCAACGGTCGAGGAGTTATGAGCAGTTTAGTACTTTTGGTTGCTGTAGCGCCACCTATGGGCCAATCGGGGTCATAAGCTGATAGGTTCTCCCCAAAAGTGTGGCCTACCATCTGACCGAGTTTCAAGTCTCTGAGCCTTACGGTTTGGGCTGCATGATGCGTTTTAGGGGAATTTTTCTTTTCAAATAGCAATTACAATAGGTTTTCAGCACTTCGTGCTTGAACACCTAAAAAAAATCGAAGTTATGAGTACTGTATACTGTACTGTCTGTTTTTATTTTTTAAAACAGTGTGAAAAGTAAAAATTATCATCAAATAATCCATTAATCTGACGTGCCTCACGCAGCATCCTGGTTTTGACGCATGCTGCCTGAACCCGTTTGTTTTGCGAATAGTTTACACTAATTTCAGGCAGAATCACAGTGATCTCATAGCCAGCACACACGAGTACGTTTACAATTGGGTTATTTCATTCATCAACACCATTTTTGCTTGCTGAGCTAGGTCTCCTCCAATATAACTGCTAGCCTACTTGCCGTTAGACTACCGGTAACTCTAAGCTTGAGTCCCTTTTATGACGTCACGCCCAGCCTAGTGGAATGGAGAGGGAGTGTAAAAAGTACAAACTTTTCATATTATATTCAGCATTTTGGTATAAAAAAAAACATACAAAACAATGGTGGGCAGTTCTTATCTTTATGTTTAATAAGCACATTGCATTATCTTCGTGAAAAATTGAACCTGCAATTTACACTTTAAGACCATTTTTGAGACATTTTAAAAATGATATACATATCTTGAGTGATTTATGTACCCATTAATCGACAGTGGTGTTTAACCTGCAACATGGGCTTTAAGCCCATCTTAAAATAAAGTTAATTTATGAAAATAATCTTCTCTACAAAACAATTTATGATGTATTTATTTGTAAATTAATGTAAAATGAATCACAAAACATTCATTGTTTGCTTCATTCACATGCTTAATTCTTTGGCAGTCTATCTTTCTGTAAGGCTAATGGTTTGACTAGAGATTAGCTTTGAACGCAATCTAATAAAACTCATCGTTCCATTTAAAGGAAAATGATATATAATCATAAAGTACTATTTGTTCATACACATAAAGCAATACATTTGTCTCTTATTTGACATAATACCAATGTAGTTACCAAAGAAACTGCTGAAAATTTCAGAAATGTGTTGATTTCTGAAGGGTCCCGAAACAACAAAGTTTTGGGGTGACTTTGTGTGAGGTCCCCTGAGACAGCATGCACATGGGTGGGGCTAACTCAACATTGCCACATGTGATTGGTATGCAATAAAAAATCCCAGGGAAGTAACAAATGACTGGATTGGTTAAAATAATGAGCAGCATAAAATATATATATTTTTTTTTTTTTGGGACTTCAGAGATGAAAGTGGGCTTAAAGGGTACATGGGATTAATGAGTACACTTAGAGACTGCTTTCACAATTTTAAAAAATGGTTTTCAAAACTTTTGTTCACTAGAAATGTCTATGTTAAATTCTAACTGTTATATAACTTTACAATTCCTCATTATTTCCAGATTTTCAATAACAGTTGGAACCCTGAACTATGAGCTAGTTTCCAAAATCTGAATTAAATGTGATCTTTGTAATAAAAAAATATTTGATTATTTTAACTTTGCACGAAACTGGTTGTACCAAGGGAACTGGCAAAATTCTCCTTCAAACAGTGGCAAAGATTAGGATTTGGATGACAAGAACGCGTCCCTACCAAAGTAGGGCTCGAAAACTCGAGTAACTCACCTGAGAACTTTTCAAGGCCTATGATCTTGTTGTCATTGTCAGGATCCGAGAACTCGAGTTCTTGTCCCAGGAGAAAGTCGCTCTCAAAGGTAAGGCTTGCTGGACGTACAGTGCCTAAACCATCTTCAGAATCCACTGAAAGCAAAGGCTCATGGTTAAATACAGCAGCAATGGCATTCATTGGAAGATCGCGCAACTTGACTTATATTTTATGAGCCATTTCTGTCCTTACCTTTGTGGTAATGCCTGTTGATGTCAATGTGAATATATATTATTAATTCATTTACTTACCTATTTTTTCGTGGTTTAATTTTTTATTATTATATATTTTATTCTTAATTTATTTATTTTTTCAAAGGATGTAAAATTATGTACTAAAGCCCTGTGAATCCCACTCAACAGCTGTAAACTTCATAAGAGGAATATATTACTGAACCTTACATTTATTATACGAAGACAAAGATTTACAGTGAAGTGCACACCATCTTGTGGGATCCATCTTGTGGGATGTGCATTTGTAACAATTAATCAACAAGAAAACATTTGATCAACTATCATCACTTTCACCCATGTAGAATTTTTGAAAACTATATACTTTTTTAAATTATACTTTTTCACACTCTGATTATATTTTCATTCTTTTTGCATAATTTGACAAAATTAGAGTTTGATTGGAAATACAATAACAATGTGTGACATCTTGATTTTTCTTCACACATCATGTCTCATTTCATATCAACTATTTTCATAGTTCATTTTTACAAGTAGAAAAATTGCTGGTCATTGTCAAAATTAAACCACAACAGCTAGATGATCTTAACATTTAAAAATGTAATAACATTTTATAATGAATTTTCATATTTTAAGATTTGCAAGTGTAAGAAACAGTCAGCTACTATACATGAAAAGTAATAGTAAAGATAAATAAAGAAGGCAATGTAAAATGTTTCCAAGACAGTTTTAATGTGACCATATAACAAAAAGGGAAAATAAGCAGCCCGTTATGCACCACTGACTTCTTACTGGCCCTGGCTCTACTGTAGCTTTACTGCCATCTACTGGGCGAGATTGAAAATAATGTCCACTTTTTGAGAAGAAAAGAACAAACAATGAACAACCAATACTTTAGCAGGAGTTAATGTTCAAAGCAAATGAAATATTATTCAATTATTTACCATGACAGTCACCATCTAACTCTAAAATTACTTCCTATTAAATTAATTACACTGTGTAGCCTATTCAGCTAAACACAGCTTATCTTCATAATCTGACACAAACACAGAAATAACTCCTAGTTTTGTTAGCCACATATTACATTTCAAGACACCAGATTTACAGCATATATAATCATAAGAAGATTCTTGTCCGACACCTGAAAGCACAATTCAAAATCAAGATGATCAAAACAGATAGCGGTGCAATTATTATGTTTCTGTGAGACCTGTCAATAAAAACAATTACTATTTAATTATGTTATTATAATTCATTATAATTATATATAGTTTATAATTAAATTACAAAAAAATTACATATTATATGCCTAATACTATAACCACATAGTCTAGATGTCCCTGCTATTACTGTAACAAAGACTGCTTATTGATAGCTAACATTTAGGAGATTCTGGACAGGTATGTCCTAGTTTAAATGGCTCAAGATCATATGACAGTTTTAATTATAAGGGAAGAGCACATGACCAGTTTAATAATCTTTCTGTGAATTAGTTAACATTTACGAAAACAAAACCCATATGAAGGGAATGAAGCATACCATTTAGCTGACAATACTAGATGAAAAAGCAGCTTACACTTGACAGGTTGTGGATTCTGCTGTTTTCTTCTTGGCATCTTCCAGTCAGCCTTTTTATTTGCAACCTCCTCTGGATTCCCTCGAAAATAATCAACTCATTCTCCAAAGTAGCCTTTGAAAGAATTGAAATAACAGACGTTACTGTACTGACATGCACGTCAACACAACCTCTATAACAGATACATGGGCTAACGCGCTAATCTTACAGTGCCATTTAACATAAATAAGACTAGCGTTATTTATAGCACATACGGGATATTTTAAACTCGTAGTGCGACAGAATGCATGTCTGTATTCTGCTGTACACGTACTGAATTGCATTACTCTTTCCGCCCAGCCTGTGCGTTTATTCTGTCGACATGTAGCACACAAATCTAAACACTCAACTCCAGCTATATTGTCAATCTCAGCAGATGTCATTAATATACCTGCTCTTTCTGCCTGACACGTCAAACAACAGTTCCCGTCGAGGCAAAACAGCGGCGTCTGACGGTGTACTACTGCTCACAAGCCGCCATTCCATAACACAGCGACCACAAAGAAAGGCAATTAATGCTCTTTTTTCATAACTTAATTGATTTCCAAATTACCATTGTATACATTTTTCTTCCGCCACCGTTGCGTATTTCCGCTTCCTCAGTGACGCGTATCCGGGTATGTTGCTCCCTCTCTATTTTTACTTTTATTTTATGGAATGTTTATGGAATGTTTTTTTTTAAATAGCTAAAATAAAGAAAAGCCTAATGTTAGACTTAGTTTTTTTTAATTATTCATTTTAGCGCATTTGATTCACATGGGCGTAATAACTAATAACTGCTATATTGTAACAACAACAGCAGCAACATTATATTATATTATATTATATTATATTATATTATATTATATTATATTATATTATTAATACAACAGCGATCAATTTTACATTTTCTTTGTTTACTATTCTTAGCCCGTAGCAAAAGTCTACATATCAAACTACATACAGTCTTTAATACACACACGTCATAACTTAATGTTAATTAAATATAATTACTTTATACAATAATATACTTTATTATAATCATATTGCATTGTTATGAAATGGGCTAATATTATATTAAAATACTAATTAGTACTGGTGCACTGGTGCTCAATTTTTAAAAATTAAAAAAGTATTTTTCAAGCCGTCTGTTGATTTCAAAGGCAGAGATCGCTGTTGTCAGGTACTGTTTCATTAAAATGTGGTTCGTCGTTGAATGAAGTAAGTGATTGTACGTCATCACACGGATTCCGATCACTGCAGTCGCAGCATCTTTCCCGCAGGCCGTCACAAGCTCTCGAGCAGCAGGCGCCGCCGGTTTGCAGAGAAGAGGGAACCTCGAGGTTTAAGGGGATCTCCTCGCCAACGTCATGCGGCGAATCTCGGACCACAGGGTCCAGAAAAACGCTCAAAGACACCAAACAGGCGACGTTTTACAGCAGTGGGAGGAGCCGTCCTCAGGCGCTCAGTGGGAGGAGCCAAGCACCCAGCCGATGGTGCTGATGAGCTGATAACGCACTGAGCGGAGGTAAGAGGCTGATTTCATTCAATTATTGTGCGCTATCTTTTGGTCAGAAGGTTGTTTAGTCTTCTGCGTTCCTGTATAATACACTGCATTTACGCATACAAGTGTATTATTTGGCAGGGGTGAACAGGCATACGTAATAACCTTGCCACTCCCTGCAGTGCTGTGATGCCCTGGCCAGACCTTATTAATTAATAATACAAATTCTGTTCGTAGACAATGAATTTCAGTTAATCAAATTTAAAACAACGATAAACAGACCAATTTCTGCACACTCGAGTGGTCTTCTGTATTGCATCTTATTCTGTACGTAAATTGTAGGCTAATATAAATATTCGTAGGCTACTTTATCATTAAAGTAACAGTTGGTGTAAATGTCGGATGTCTGATGCGCTCCTAGTCCTATAATGTGGACTGGAGGTGTGTCCTCAAAAAACATCCTAATCGGCATTGCCACGATGCTTTCCTAATGGGAGTTAGTCAGGGTATTAATGGGATCCCCTCCTTCTTCAATATATCCTACTATAATTGTAAACAGATCTATGATAGCACTTCATCGGCTTTTGGTATTTTGGGTTTGCCAAGTTGTTGCCCAACTTTGCTTAATGTGGTTAAACAAGAAAGCCATTGAGTGCATGTCCAGGAATAGTCCAGGGAACCGAGAGAAAGAAAACACAACAAAGCCAATCCAAAGATCTAAGCCACAGGATTTTGCTCTATGGCCACAGAAGCTATAAAACACATTAAGAGCTTTGTCTCATCATTGAGGTCCACTGGCACTGCATTATGCATGATAAACGTATTTATTTTCCATGCATGCATGAGACATAATATAGCATTGGTGGGAATTATTTCAGATATCAATGATATGCAATTACATCAGCCACGTTGCTGGTCTCTTAGAAGTCAAGCAGAATGTCTAAATGCACCTTTGTAATAATTGAATCTATCATGTAGGCTAATGTATTCCCTCCATTATATTTGTATAACCCTTTTTATTCACGCTTCAAGCTCGATGCATTTTAAACCCCTGCTTGTCAGAGTGTTGAATGACCTTGATATTATAGGTCTATTCTCCTTATTGGTTTCTGTTCTGTTGAGTGATGGAGTATGCATGCAGTCAAAGGTAAAACACAGCCCCTCATGTTAATTACGTAATGTTGCCAGAGGGGCTGATGTTGCTTATCCCAGATCAAAATATTGATCTTTAGCAGATCTTGACTCTTTTTTATTTTTTATTTTTTTTTTGCCCCTTGAGATTTCATGTTTTTCTCTTTTTAACAAAACCCAGATTTTCTTGAGATTGTTTTAAAAAGGGTAAGTGAAATAAATGTAGTTGTGTTGCTATTAAGACCTGAATAAGACATTGATTACGAATTCATTATTTTATTTCTAATGCTTTATTGGCCATATCTCTTAATTTAGTCTGCTATTTAATTAGATTTACCACATCAGAATGTTTATCTGCAAAGATCTGAATTAGATTGATCCTCATGAATATATTTTATCTTAGTGTTTTATATTGAATCATTTAGCAGTTTTTTCTCTTATATAGCAAAAGAACTATGAACAATATGTCAAATGGAGTGTTATTTATGTATTATTTATATACTATTATAGTATTAATTCATATTTTGAATTAGTTTTTATTTTTATATTTTTAGCTTTTATGTAAATTTTAGTTCGATTTAGTATTTTTGTTAGAGTTCGTGCTTTTGTCATTATTTTAGTTTTTTCAAAATCTTTCTGTTTAGTTTCATTTATTTTTTATTTCAGCTTTAGTTTTAGTAATCTTTAAATTAGTTGCCAAGACAACATTTCCAAGTTGTTGTTTTTTGTTTAAGCCAGATATGTCTGTTTAATTTTAAAATGCTTGAACATGATGTTCTTAATGAAGTTATCTGATGTGAAGTCAGGTGCATCGGTGTCCATATTCATATCTGGCTCTCCACATGAGTGTTTCTTTTGGAGGAGAGTGACATTAACAATTGTAGATAAAAACAAAAACATCTCCCACATCAGAGCATCTGAATCCTCCAGGGAAAAAAGAAGTCAGTCTTCACTATTTTTCATCTGTCTGGCATCTCCTTCTCCATTACACGTTGACTGTCTGTTGATATGAATGTAACAGTCTGTGTTTCAGTTGGTAGATTAATTTCACATGATCGTGTATCAAGATAAAATACAGCTCAGACTTCTGCATTCCACCAGCTTTGTCACTCCATACCACAAAATAACTACCTCTCAGTGAAAGTGTGCACTATGCTGATGTTTTTGCATGTACTGTCGGTGGAGAGCCAGGTTTACAAGCCAGGATACTCATATTTTTTTATCATATATAAACGTATTTTTAAACAGTTTTACCTTTAATATATATATATATATATATATACATATATATACATATATACATATAGAATTTCAAGGTAAACATATTTTTACAAAGATGTGTACGTACGTGTATGTACAATTTATGTGTTTGGGTTTAGTAAGATATTTTTAATTACTACTTTTATTCAGCAAGAAAGCATTAAATTGATCAAAAGTGATACTAAAGACACAAAACATTACAGAGAATATCTATTTCAATTGCTGTTCTTTTGAACTTTCTATTCACAAAAATATTAGAAGCACAACCGTTTTTAACATCGATAATAATAAGAATAAAAATAATAAGACATGTTTATTGAGCAACAATTCAGCATTTTAGAGTGATTTCTGAAGGATCATGTGACACTGAAGACTGGAGTAATGATGCTGAAAAATTCAGCTTTGCCATCACAGGAATAAATTACACTTTAAAATATATTAAAACAGAAACAGTTAAGAGACTTCTTTCAAAAACATTAAAACACCTTAACCGACCCCTAACTTTGTAATGGATGTGCGCTGAAAGATGTTTTCTACAACAATCTTACTTTCGCAATCTACTGATACTGTTAATTTGTTGTTGTTTTTTTTCAAATATGAAACCACCATTTGTGAATTGATGGATCACTAAAGAAACATAAAACATTTCATGTAAGAAGAAAACAAAGATGACCTTGATCAGGAAACGCTGTTGTGGACGATTTTTCTACTTCCTCACATTGGTCTATTTGCCAATGTTCAGTGTCAGACCATAAGCAACAAACAGAGACAGACAAACAAAAGGGGCCTGATCCACTCATGCTGTTTTGGCTGGACTGTCCAGCTCTGTACAATGAAGAGACCCAAGCAGCAGTCACAGTCCCTTAGTTTTCTCCGCTTCTTCAGCCGAAAGCCCAAATCTGATCCCAGGATTGAGAAGCCCGCCGGGACTTTGAACAAGGAGGAAGTGGCCATCACTCTCACACCCAATGATCATGAACATGTGATACAGGTAAGATGGCATTTATACATGTATTCTCTGTACATCTGTAACTCTTAAACATGTTTAATTTTAATCTCTGTATTCTGTAATCAGTTGCTGTAATGTTTCATTTTACCTGGTAGACACTTTAACATCTCAGTTCTTTTCAGAAGCATCATGCCCAATCAAACATGCTCCCTCAAATTGTCGAGCCAAGTGGATTTTGAATGTAACTTCCAATAGAATAGCATAATAATTGTAAAAAAAAAATTGTCTTTAATGATGTGGCAGAAATCTCACAAGTCTAAAATTCGCTAGTTTAATCAAAGTCAAACACATGACTTTTTCTTCTTGGAACACAAAAGGAAATGTTGTCAAATACAATACAATACTGTTCTTTCAATACAATGAAAGTAAAATTGTACCCAGATTGGACATTTGGGACGCCATTTGGCTCACACCAACTGAGAAATTTAGATGCATGACGTCTCACAAAAGTTTCTGATTGGTCCTTTTGCCAAGAAACTGAATTGTTAGACCGTGTCATTTTCGTATTTAATATAACACAATTTTCGTTAAGCTAACTCCTCTTCATTAGACTGAAAAAGTCCTAACTTTCATTTCTGCCCTGAATCATTTTGTGTTTCCTCCCAGGACCGGGCTCACAGTGATGTTGGATTAGAGGCCGGTAGGGATGGAGGAGATCCTGGGAAAGGGGAAGATGACGAGGGAGCTGTGGAGTGTGGGAGCAGTGGCTCAATGGGTGTACTGTCCTTGTCCTCCTCCAGTCAGGATCAGCTGCTCGAGCACCTGGTGGAGTGCCCGCTCTGCCTGCTGAGTCAACCACGCGGCCACTTCCCTCGCCTGTCCTCCTGCCAGCACCGTGCCTGCACCGACTGTTTGCGCCAATACCTACGCATCGAGATCTCCGAGAGCCGCGTGGGTATCGCCTGCCCGCAGTGCCCTGAAGTGCTGGCTCTGCCCGACGTCCGTGCCATCCTGGATGACGGTGCTCTGCTGGAGCGCTTCGAAGAGTTTCAGCTGCGCCGCTTTCTGGCTGCTGACCCGGACACGCGCTGGTGCCCTGCACCAGACTGCAGGTTAGCACATAAATGTGATTGCTGAACACTCTTCTAGAGGGCCATTATAGAGGGATGTTGTTCCAACATTTGATTTAATATTACTTGACATGTTATATTACTGTAATTTCCTTTTATTGAACTTGTCACAATAATATCTTCAAAAGGTTTTAGAAGTTTTTAGCTGCGCTTTTTTTTTTTAATCTATCATTTATATTAAAAGTGGTAAAAAAAAAAGTGCAATTAATTTACCTTGACGGTTTGTAACTTTGATTTTAAATATAAAGCAGACATTTTATTTAAGATTATAATATTCATATTCTGGCCAATAGTGGCAGATTTGGTTTTTTATATTTAATAAAAAATAGAAATTTGAAAAATAACATTTTAATAATATTTTAATAAAGACACTAAAAACTAGTGAAGTGAATTTAGGCATCACCACATTATAATGTAAAGTATGAAACATGGATATTCATTTTGAGATTCGCTGATGATTACATTTAGCAGTGTCATTAAATTATATTGTCTCATAAAAACCTGATCATCCAATAACTGTTACTGTTATCTACTCTTGAAATTCTTTTTTAGGTGGTTTTAGCTGGATTTTCAATGAGCAAGTGTATAGTGGCAGATCATTATGTCACGCACGCTGCAGCGTGAAGCATGTTCTCCTCTGTGGTGCATTATGTATAGTTCTGGAGGCTAGCTTTAGGTTTCGTAATGGTAACCGTATCAGGGTAGTGATGGGAATCTGTGGCTGTTTGGCATTTCTTGTCAACAAGACAGTATTAGGTATCACCTGCAGTCACTCTGCATGGGGCCGAGAGCATCCTCTTTCTTTACTACTGTGACTGAAGAACAAAAAACAATGATGTTCGCTGTGACCACCACCGTGTGCTAGATAGTGGCTTATGTTCACATATCAAATGATGTGTGTTTAAAATATTGATTAACACACGTTAACTAGCTGCATGTTGTTGTTTTAATTTGAAATATAATTGACTTAATCCATATGTTTTATTGTGTATTCTGTCATTTATTAGCTATGCAGTGATTGCTTACGGCTGCGCGGAGTGTCCCAAGCTAAGCTGTGGTCGGGAAGGCTGTGAAACCGAGTTTTGCTACCACTGCCGTCAGCTGTGGCACCCAGACCAGACTTGCGACCAAGCCAGACGTCAGCGCGCTCGCCACACGTCAGGAGCCAATGATGTTTCCACACTCTACGTGTTCAACGAGGAGCCTGGCGGTATGGTGCAAATATTGAGGAACTAATCTAATATCCATTTGGGGTCCCAGCTAAAATGTTTGTTTCTGCCCTCGCTCTTTAAGATGCAGAGGAGATCAAGCCCTGTCCACGTTGTGGGGCCTATATCATGAAGACTAATGATGGCAGCTGCAATAGAATGAACTGTACAGTGTGTGCTTGTCAGTTCTGTTGGCTGTGCATGCAGGAGATCACTGATGTGCACTACCTCAGGTACACACATACAGAACACACGCTCATCAAGTTACTGTAAGAGATGTCGCACGTAGCCAGATCGTTGACTAATGGCTAACAGCTACTGTCTCGTCCACATTGTAGCTTATTTTGTACCAGAACTGCCCATATAGACAGGAAGATCTGATTGACATGTAAAGCAGCCAACCTCAGCTCAGTTTAGATTTTATGCACTCTAAAGGTGGATTTATCTGAAATACACTACAGTTCAAAAGTTTGAGGTCAGAAAGATTATTTGATATTATTTTATTAAGGACAGGCACATTAAATTGAGAAAAAGAGACATTAAAGACATTTATAATGTTACAAAATATTTCAAATGAATGCTGTGTTTTGAGCATCAAAGAATCCTGAATGAAAATGTATCTTGGTTTCCACCAAAATATTAAGCAGCACATCTGTTTTTAGCATTGATAATAATATGAAATGTTTCTAGAGCAGCAAATCAGTATTAATAATTAGAAGGATTTCTGAAGGATCATGTGACACTGAAGACTGGAGTGATGGCTGCTGCCATTACATGAATAAATTAATATGTATTAAAATAGAAACAGTTATTTTAAGTTGTAATCATTTTTTTCACAATGTCTCTGTATTTGTGGTCAAATAAATGCCTTGGTGAGCAAAAGACACTTCTTTTAAAAACATAAAAAAATCGTAGCTATCCTCAACTTTTGAACTTTAATGTAAATGATACCACAGTAAAATATTTAAATATCTATTTTTAATTTAAATAATAGATTGCTAATCTCTGTGAACAGTCATATAGAAAATAATTTACACAATGGTGTAGAAGACACTGAAAACTTAGACACAATAATTTACAGAAAAAGGTACAGATTATTTCATAGACAAAAAATGGGGAGAATATACAGTTTTGATCAAAAATATCTCATTTACTTGCAGACTCAAACTGTTCTGGAGATTTGATGCTACTAACATTGAAAACTCTTCCTCTCAAATGCTCATTATATCAACCCTGTGCATTCGAAATACTTTATTTTCCGGCAGACTGATTTAAAATAAAACGTGCTACCCTTGGAAGTCACATTAACCATAAGCATAGTGTTAGATTTCTCTATATTTGGCCGAGCGATTGTTTGGGTGGCTAGCTAATGTATTCGATTCCTCTAATACACAAAATAAGTAAGTTTGACCAGAGTTCTTGTGGGGAGACTAATTTATTGAAAGTAGTAGTGCAGCACAGTTCTTCAGCAGCGATATTAGTCTGCCTTCAAAGCATCTTAACCTAAAGTTCTGTCTGTGTAACAGACCTTTATACCTGGTAACAAATGTGCCACAAACAATACAATGACACCCCATGGAGAGCCAATGAGACTGTAACCTGATGATGACCTAATGGTTTTTGGGTCACACTTTAAGAAAAGAAAAAAGAATACAATTGATAACAGTTACAAATACATCTGACTAAAGTTAATTAAAAACAAACAATCCTTCAATAATGTGGAATGGGTGATTTTATGAATGTGCCTGCAGTTTTGTATACAAAATTTGGTCTGTGGTTGTCTGTAAGAGAAAAACTCTAGGACATTAAAATATGGACTTAAATGGGGGAAAAATAGGACATTTGCCTGCAACCACATAGCCCACATTCATCACAAGTAGTCACCAGAGTTTGTGATATGTTATTAAGCTACTCTCTGACACATTCGGTCCAAGCTAAACAGGGGTATTTCTGCTGCACAAGAATGTCAAATATATTTTTCTGGCCCTATAATACTGAGTTTGTGCCGAGTTGCTGTTGTAGCCGACTTCATGAATGTTGCAGATTATCAGATTTGCTTAATTACTCTTAATCAACAAGTCTCACAGAAGCTGTGGCATTTTAGAAGTCTGATCTTTCAGACAGCGACTTTGCTTCCAGTTTCAGTAAGCTATCGCTGCACCAGAGGCTGATTTCGAATAGATTTTTCCGTTATTGGATGTTGGCCAGCACCAGCGTTTGTCAATTAATCAGTACAAATCTCGGTTCATATTTCCCTGTCCATGCAACCCAACCCCCACGATTTGCCAGAAGCAGGTTTCTTAATTTAATGAACACCCCATTCTGCTGGGCTCCAGCTGGCCGGAGAAAGATTTTTATTAAATGACAGAATGCATAAATAATTCTCATCATGATTCTAAACTGTCCATTTAAGACAAGACAGGTAGAGTGAAAAATGTGTAGAATTTACATTTCGCTATTGTGAATGTATTTAGATTTAACACACCCTTGAACATCGCCGAGATTTAGTGGTTTAAAGGGATAGTTCACCAAAAAATATAAATTCTGTCATCATTTACTTACCCTCAAGATTTTCCAAACATGTATAAGTTTCTTTCTTCTGCTGAACACAAAAGAAGATATTTTAAAGAATGCAACTTTAAAAGTAACCAAGCAGACCCAATAACCATAGACCTCCATAGTAAAAAAATACTATGGGAGACAATGGGGCCCATCAACTGTTTGGTTACCGACAATCTTCAAAATATCTTCTTTTGTGTTCAACAGAAGAAAGAAACTTGAGAGTGAGTATGAAACTTGATGACATAATTTTCATTTTTGGGTGAACTATCCTTTTAATGGGAGCAACATACAGAAGATGCATGTTTAGTTCTGTCACGTGACACCACATTTATTTGTGTTAATTTTTGAAAAAGGTAGAAAACTTTTTGTAGACTTATAGAGCCCTATCATACACTTGGCGGAATGCGGCGTCAGGCACGATGCAAGTGTTTTTTGTTAGTTTCAGCCTGACTCATTTATCATTTTCACGTCCTGTGCCACATTGTTAAAATAGCAAATGCATTTTGGGCGTGCTGGTCTGAACACGAGGTGTGTTCAGGCACATTTTTGGCGCATTGATATTTTGAGGCAACTGAAATAGACTGCGCAGTCAATGACGCGGTATTTGTTTTGTTATTTCCGCCATGTTAATAGCAAATCCGCCATGGCGCGAGCGCAACTGGCTTTTAAAGGGAATGGGAGATGAGACTCTGATTGGTTTATTGCACATCACGCCCAAAACACGCCCATTACTTCTTAAAGGGTTAGTTCACCCAAAAATGAAAATTATGTCATTAATGACTCACCCTCATGTCGTTCCAAGCCCGTAAGACCTCCGTTCATCTTCGGAAAACAGTTTATCATGAACTCAGTGGGTTAGTTAGAATTTTTTGAAGCATCGAAAATACATTTTGTTCCAAAAATAACAAAAACAATGACTTTATTCAGCATTGTATTCTCTTCCGGTTCTGTTGTCAATCCGCGTTCATGAGTCCGCTGACGTAAAACGAGCTGACGTTATCTGGTGCGCCCGAGCTTCGTTTACAGTCTGAGGGAGACGCACGCTGTAAACAAAACAATCTTTGCAAACATGTCTAAGGATTTCGACACAGGGGAAGACTTGCATTTTTTTTTAACCAAACATATTTATTTGAACCCGAATACACGGATGCACCAGATAACACGTCAGCAGCGTCTTACGTCAGCAGCGTCACTGGCCTCGTGAACGCGGATTGACAACAAAACCGGAAGAGAATACAATGCTGCATAAAGTCATCGTTTTTGTCATTTTTGGAACAAAATGTATTTTCGATGCTTCAAAAGAATTCTAACTAACCCCCTGAGGTCACGTGGACTACTTTGATGATGTCTTTATTGCCTTTCTGGACAAGGACAGTATACCGTACATAGATTTTCAATGGAGGGACAGAAAACTCTCGGACTAAATCTAAAATATCTTAAACTGTGTTCCGAAGATGAACGGAGGTCTTACGGGCTTGGAGCGACATGAGGGTGAGTCATTAATGACATCATTTTCATTTTTGGGTGAACTAACCCTTTAAGAGAATCGGGACAACCTTTTAAGACCATGCGCCGGGCACGCCGACCATTTTTCCCATCGTTAAACTAGCAAAAGTGGATTCTAAGTGAACTTGCGCCGTGCGCTTTAGACCATGCGCTTAGATTGTTAAAATAGGGCCCAAAGTGTTTTTGCAATATTTAAAATATTGACAGAAGTTACGAAAACAGATGGTATGGAAATTTAATCAATAATTCACATTTCTTTTAGCTAAATCGTAAACATTTTGATGTGCTTAACCGTTTTCTGCAACAACAACAACAACAAAATCCTTGGATGAAAACTTGCCTATTGGGTGGTTGATCAACATTCATCAATAATAAAGTGTTGTCTTCAAATATTTACTTCAAATTCACTTTTAGGCTAGAACCTTGTAACACTTAACCTACAAAACAGGAAGTGACACTCACCATAGAGGATTGTAATTCACCCAGGCAGTGCATGAGGCTAATCGAGGATGAGATCATAAAATATTGATCCAATGAGACTGTGTGTGCGTGCGTATATGTGTGTGTGTGTGTGTGCGCGGCTTTTATTGGCTAATATTCCTTGTCTTATCTTTAACCCCATGTCATGATGTACATGCCACAGTGTGTGAGAGTATGAAACAGTAAATCATTTGTTTTTAATTTCTTTTCCTTACAGTCCCTCAGGCTGCACTTTCTGGGGAAAGAAGCCATGGTCACAGACCCGAAAGGTTTTGTGGCAGGTCGGCATGCTGCTCGGGGCTCCGGTGGTGATCTCACTCATAGCAGGCATTGCGATACCGGTCATCATTGTGGGCATCCCGATTTATATGGGCCGCAAGGTAAAGACTGAAAATGTGTTGCATTATTTAACTCAAAGTGACCTGCCACTGTATGTCTGTCCTCTCTGTTGAGAAATGCACGGAGTGACCGTTTAATAGCTCTTGGATGATAAAAAGACAAGACCGTGACCCTGGCTGTATGCTCATCATGAGAAAAGTGCTGCTGAATGCATATATGTAAATGTGTGTAAATCCACTAGACCCATTCACACAGCAGGTGAATGTGATATAGAAAATGTTTGCAAAGAAAGTAGAGAGTGCTTCACTGTGCCTTTCATTTATAGAGTCAATTTTGCTCTTTGGGACACCATGAAAAAAAAACCAGCTGGATATTTTTAGAGTAATCAGATTTATCAGAAAACACTCATTTGATTACTTCCTTTGTATGTGATGATTAAATTTAAGTCTCTTAAAAACCTTGCAGTGTATATTTATCCGTGCACCTCATTATTTATTTTTTTACAAAGTGCATGTGCCCTTGTAATCTTTTATCAAAAACATTAATTAGCAAACCACAACATCAGTAAACAAAATCAAGCCCCACACTCCTTTTTTTTCTTGTTTGAGAAGTCGTTTCACTTGAATATATAGTATGTCACAAAAAAGAAAGGATGATCAAGATTTCCGTTTCATACCGACTTTAAATCTGTATCTGTTTGCTTGCCTTTCAGGTCCATGGTCGCTGTAAGAAAAACAGTATCTCAGGAAGTAAGCATTATCTGACAGTGGCCAGTGGGGTCATGATGTCTGTTTTTGTGTCTCCAGTCATAGCGGCCATTACTGTCGGTAAGAAACTCATCCATCCACTTTGGCTACTTATATACTGTATATGAGAGGCCATTTTATCTTAAATGTTGTGTTTTATATTATATACAGTACTGTTCTAAAGTGTGGGGCAAGTACATTTTTTTTTATGAAAATAATACTTTTATTCAGCAAGGATGCATTAAATTGATCAAAAAGTGACAGTAAAGGCATTTATAATGTAAAATGTATGTTTCAAATAAATGCTGTTCTGTTGAACTTTCTATTCATCAAAGAATCCTGAATAAATCATAGTTTCCACAACAATCTTAAGCAGCACAACTGTTTTCAACATTGATAATAATCAGAAATGTTTCTTGAACACCAAATCAGCATATTCGATTGATTTCTGAAGGATCATGTGACACTGAGGACTGGAGTAATGATGCTGAAAATTCAGTTTTGATTACAGGAATAAATTACATTTTAAAATATATTAAAATAGAAAACTTTTTAAATTATGATGTTTCACAATATTACTGTTTTTACTGTATTCATGATCAAATAGATGCAGCATTGGTGAGCATAAGAGACTTCTTTCAAAAGCATTAAACAATCTTACTGACCCCAAACTTTTAAACAGTAGTGTTTGTCTTTGTTACGTTTTTGAATGTGACTATAAGAAATGGGTGTCTTAAGTAGTCATGGAGCACTTTAGTGGTCGTATTGTTGGGTTACGGCAGTGTAAAGGTGCTGACTTTAAGTGTTATTTCTTTGTATTGATTATTCTGGTGTTCAGACAAATGAAGCTATTTAAGACACAAGTCTGCCTCTCTGCTGAGACCTTGAATGAAAAAGGTAGAAATGAAAACAAACACGCTTAAAGGAATAGTTCAACTAAAAATAATTTACTCACCTTCATGTCATTCCGAACCTGTGCGACTTTCTTTTATGGAGCACAAAAGGGGATTTGAAGAATATTCTGGCCACTCTTTGAAATGCAAAAACCACCTGAAACCAAAAATGGACTGAAATTGAAGCCATTATTTACTTAAACTTTGTGACTCAGATCTTTTCAGTAAATCAGTTGATTTAGGTGAATAACAACTTTCAACAAATCTGTTCATAAAGCAAATCTATTGCATTATCTGGAAGAGACCTCTTTTATGATAATTTATTGATATTTTTATGGTGATTTGCATCTGTTATGAAGCTTAAATGCTCCAGTCTCAATCATAATTGTATGGAAAAGAGCAGCTGGCACATTAATAAAGATTTCTCATTTTGTGTTATACAAAAGCAACAATATCATATGGCTTTGGAATGACTTCAGAGTAAATAACATTTTTGGTGTTGGGTGAACTAATCCTTAAATATCCATATTGCAAACATTTTAGCCTACATATGTGCGTGCAGCTGTTTCATTTACACACACACACACACACACACACACACACACACACACACACACACACACACACACACACACACACACACACACACACACACACACTGCCGGTCATCTCCGATGACTCATCTATCTTCTGCTTTGGCATTCCTGTGAGAGTTGGAGCGGGGAGGGAAGATTACAGCAGCCGGCTGCGACTAAAATGTCAGAGCGATCTCCATGGCATAGCGTGAAGACCTGAGCGCAGCACATTCACTACTCGGTGTTCTCCTCGCAAACTCAAAGCTTGTGTTCCCTCTCATTCTCCCCTGTGAATAGCCCTGTCTGTTCTGCTACTCTGACCTCTCCTCAGGAGAGCCACAGAGGGGCCTTGTCCCCTACAATGTCCTCATCAACAATGCCACACTGTTCTCATCCAGAACCAGGAGGATCATGGCCTTTTGTCTTCTTTATTGCGTGTTGTCCTTGTCTTTGCTGCTAGCATTATGCCTCTGTGTATTTACGCTGCCATGTGAATTACTGCCCTTTTCCTTCAGATTCATCTGAAAATAAGTTCACTTTTGAGGTAAATATGTCTGTGATTTGATGTATTCGTTTGCATAATATACAGTAGGGACTTATACACTTATACAACTTTTTCTGTAATTAATAATACACTGTAAGAAAAAGTTCCTGCCTTTTATTTTGAAGTACAATCAACTTGAATGTTTAAGTCAACTCAACTTAAATTACTTACAAAGAGTTGTTTTTAAAAATGAGTTGAATCTAAAAAAAAGTTGAAAATTGCTGGTTGAAAAAGCAATGTAAAAACATATGTTGTCATAATTTATTGATCATATATTTTTTTTACAATGTAATACTCTTTTGGAACAACTTCCTAATTATTTCTAATTTAGTAAATCTTCTGTGTTTCAAGGTGTAGGGGTGCCTCTTATGTTGACGTATGTCTACGGGGTTGTGCCCATGTCGTTGTGCCGTAACGGCTGGTGCAGGCCACAAACTGAACCTCCTGAAGTACGGAACATACAGCTGGAAGATCTGGCCAATTGTAAGTTCAGTTAACAAATTAAAAGTTTAGCTGCTTTCTAAATTAAATAATTGCTCTTGATGTTAAAATCAAAAGAAAAATCAGATAGAGATTTTGTTTTTTGCAGCATTAGTTGAAATTGATGTAAATTTAGCTGTTCAATTTAGTACAGCGTTTGTTGTCGTTTTTTATGTGCCATATAATGGCTAGATGGCTGATACAATAATAGGGATAATACAATACAGATATTAGGTAATAGAGCAAGATAATTCTGTTTCTACATAGCTTCAGTGAAGTTAGCTATTTTGTTGCTAATACTGAAGCCTGTAGTGTAGCTAACATTCCCAGTTCTGAAAACATTTTCGTTCAACAGGTCCAGTTTTTTAAATGTTTTAAAAAAGTTTCCATTTTATAATTTTGGAAACATTATGGAAACGTTACTTTTACAAAACAAGTAGTTACATTTAAAAAATGTTAGACAAACTAAAATGTTTCAGAAAAAAAATGTTCTGAGAACATGTTATGACCAGATAACTTTGAGCGAACATTCTATTAATGTAAATTGAAAACTTTTGTTTATAACTTTTAGAAAACATTACCAGAACGTTAGCAACAACAACAACAAAAAAACTGAGAACGTTCCCTGTTAGATGGGTTCAATGTAGTGAGATACTTTTTACTAGTGAAGATACTTTTGACTACTTTTAAGAGTATCTCCTTAACCACCTTAAAGAGATTCACTGTAGTTAGCTACTTTTTGTTAGGAACTTTTAATGTGTAATTAAAGTATCTGTTCATTGTAATTAGCTACTTGTTAATTAGTATAGCTAACTACTATTTTGAAAGAGCTTTAGCTTCAGATTATAAATATTGTTTTAGCTTGGAAAGCTACAGTTAAAAAAAATGCTTACCAAGCACTATACTGTACATCACCCATGACACTGTTTGCTTGAACATGAACCCTTATTATAAATTGCTTATCTTTCTGTATGAGTTTGTATTTGATTATGCAAACATTGTAACTGTAGTGCAGAAAGATTAGTATTGCAATATTAAGCTGTCAGTTTGGCCTGATCTGATGATATTTAAACTTCTCTTGAAGATCTTCTATTTTCTCATGTAGTTAGTGATCATTGGACTGGCCAGCCTATCCCAGCTCTAACTGACGGAAGCGTACAGGAAGTGAGTGTGAATGTGGAGGAAGTGATGTCGCTTCCCAGCACCAGTGTGGTCCAGTCTGGAGCAAAGGGCTCCGTCGAACTCCCTAATGACGGACATAATGACAGCACTGAGCAGGTTGTTCAGTCAGACGATGTGGATGTAGCTGAGGAGTGTGCCTTCAGCAGCACACAAACATTTGCTCTGAGGTCAGCAAATGTCATGAAATGGCTTGATTTTGCAGGCAATCATTTTTCAAATATTAATAAGAAGTAGGCCTAAGCTGGATTGTTAAAACATATACACTACTGTTTAAAAGTTTGGGGTCAGTAAGATTTTGAAAGAAGTCTCTGATGCTCACCAAGACAGCATTTGTTTTTATTAAACATATAACAAAAACAGTAATATTGTGAAATATTATTACAATTTAAATGGTTAGTTGACCCAAAAATGGAAATTCTGTCATTAATTACTTTCGTTCACCTCCGGAACACAAATGAAGATCTTTTTAATGAAATAAAAGAGTTCCATTTTAATATATTTTAAAATGTAATTTATTCCTGTAATGGCAAAGCTGAATTTTCAGCATCATTACTCCAGTCTTCATTGTCACATGATCCTTCAGAAATCATTCTAATATGAAGATTTGCTAGTCAAGAAACAGTTCTGATTATTAATAATGTTGAAAATGCTGCTTAATATTTTTGTGGAAACCGTCATAGTTATTTTTTTCAGGATTCTTTGATGAACAGAAAGTTTTGTAACATGAATAGATATATTTTTTAACATTATAAAGGTCTTTACTATCACTTTTGATCAATTTAATGTAATCATCATAGAATTATTAATTTCTTTCAAAAAAAATCTTACTGACTCCAAACTTTTGTCTATTTTTTGTATACGTTTTGTCTACATATTTTGACATCTTTTAGTAGTATTTCTTAGGAAAAATACAGTTTAGTTTTTATTATTTAGTTGTTTTTTTACATATATTTTTTTTCTTCATTATAATATCAGGACAGTTGTTTTACTCTGACATTTTTGACATTATACCCCCTCAAAAATATATCAAAATGATTTTTAATTTAGAAATGAAAAAGATGATCATCATAGAAGAGGTGTATTTAAACCATTGTATGCAATATTTTACTTTTAATATATTTTTGTATAAATTATTAGATAGAATTTAAGCATAAGCATCACATCATTGACTCCAGTTTCCTAAAACAGTTTTTTTGGTTGTTTACCGCAGGGAAGGGACCAATATTGAGGTCCGTGTGGAAATTGAGGCCCAGCCACGGGGCGGCCGGAAGCCGAGTCTCAGCAGTATTCTGTCTAGCAAGAGCTTGTCGGCAGAATCTCTCAGCCAGCCCTGTGAACCTCTGTGTGCCTCTCAACAGCCTGGGAGCACCGACCCCGTACCAGTTCCTGAGATAGACAGCGTCTGAGCGACTCCTGGAAAACCACGGCTTCCATGGATCACCTGCACTCCCACCAGGAGCTTCCAGCCTCTGCCTGCAAATGCAGAGTCAGTGAGCTTGAAAGAAAAGAGAGAGATGGAGAAAAGCATCCAGGGCAGCTGCTAAAATG
Organism: Siphateles boraxobius; assembly: GCF_051911475.1. Classification (NCBI taxonomy): domain Eukaryota; kingdom Metazoa; phylum Chordata; class Actinopteri; order Cypriniformes; family Leuciscidae; genus Siphateles; species Siphateles boraxobius. Next base: position 13,699,865 of record NW_027509208.1, read on the forward strand.
CCACGGAGGGGATTAAAGATGATCATGTAAACTCAAATGATCAAGCGCATGTTTGTCAACAAGTATGAGGAGTGCTGTTAACCAATTTTATACTGTGTTCTATAGAAAACATTGCCGATTTGGATGCTGGTTTAATTTATTCTATTAGCTTTCCTTTTAGCTATACCCTTTTATCTAATGACCATATGGTTCATGTCCCCTGACTCATCCGTGGAGAAAAAAGAAACGGTAATAAGCTACGGATTAATAGCATGGTTATTTCTGCTACAGTTGCTAGCCTGACATGCCCTGTGAGTGACTAGCAAGATGGTGAAATGCGGGCTGAAGATAAGCGTGCTGCGGGCTAATGCTAAGGGTTTTTCACTCATGGTATCCATTCATTTAAAATAATGCAATTTTCTTTTTTGCACTTTCATGAAGGATTTACGTCCAGAATTAGCCCTCAGTGTCATGCTGTACTTCCATTGTGAAAATCTTGGGTCAAAACTAATCTTATGGAACGTAAACATCATGGACTATAAGTGCTGCTATGAAAACTGATGACCTTGTTTTTCTCTCTTCACTTTACATCTTTATTTCTGCAGTTTGTCCGTCCGGCCCCCTGTTATTGCTGTTATTGAGTACTTAATGAATCAAGTTTTAACAGCCCATTTACTAAAGAGAGCATCTTATCTCAATCATCTGCATTGACAGTTTGAGCTTGCTAAGTAATACATTGTACTGGTACTCCAGAGCCAACGGTTGCATAATGTCCAGACTTTCTTTACTGCTATTTTTGACACTTTGCATTAATGAAGGAACTGCTAGATCAGGCCTCTAACTCAAACTTTTACACTCTGTCCAATTAAAAAACGAGCTGCGGATTGCCCTGCCTCCAGGAGTTACCTAAACCTTTATAGCTGCACTGCAGATTGGGAACAATGAATGGAACAGTATGTCAGTAAACAGATTTTTATTGAATGGTGTCGTGTTTTTATTCTTGTTTTTCAAGATTTTTTCATTAATCGGATGTTATTTTATGTTGTAGGTGGTAGATTTTAAACAGTTTTTGTCAGTATTTTATTAGGCACAGACAGAGGGCGCTAGAGCTCTAAAAACAGACTAGATCGATGATACCTGCTGCATCCAAACAGTAGGCCTCTACGGACATATGCATCTTTGCAGTCTTTGTTTATCTCTAAAAATGGTGGTTAACTTTCTTACGAAATAAACCTAACCCTCATTTTGGTCCAATTACTTAATATGAAAATGCACTATCTGTTTTTGGTAACTTGTTAATATGTTATTGTCCATTGATAGTTTGAACAGGGCTGCGTTTATGTAAGCCTAAATTCGTAGAGTCACTCGTAGAAAATGCTCGTAAGTGCTAAGATCCATCGTTATCTGGAAACGGTGAACAGCAGCAGCATAAAAAACTTTATATATATAACGGGGTAATGTGAGACACTGCCTGTATCTAGGCAACGGAACACATTTGATTTGTGGTCATGTTTCTAGCCCTTCTCATTTCCCCTTGGCCATGAAGGAGAGGACCTCATGGTGCTGTGTTAGCATGTTTTTTTCACACAAATGTCTTTTTTTTCTGCATGTAAAAGGAAATTTCCTTGCTGTCAACTTAATCAACTGTTGTGCCAAAGCAATTTGATTCAGGTAGAAAAACCTATATCATAGCCTACATGTTGATGAACTACCAACATATAAAAAAACATGTGATGATGCTAGTTGAAGATTAGCCTGAATTGCTAAGAGAGATAATTTTTCCTAAAATATGGCAGTGGGGTAAAGTCAGACATGAGGCACACGTTAAGTTTAGTCTTAAACATATTTTAATGTAATATTACATTACATATGTTTTATTTTTAATTTCATAAACTTTGTAGAAAATCCATCATGCCAAGGCAATACACCAGGAAGACAACCTGGGGCAAAACACCCCTCGAGAAGATGCAGATAATTCACTCGCTGATGCTAATCCATCCACTGCGCATGGTCCACATGGATGTGCCTCGCCAGCTGACTCAGATGTGCCACGTGTTCCCAGCCGACCTGGATATGTGTCTCCTCGTGAAATCCTACCACTTCCCAAATGTCCCCCCAGAACACTAACCAAACGAAAGCGTCTGAAGACAGCCATCCTAACTTATACTCCTGAGAAGCAGGTAATTGAAAAGGCTTTTAAAGAAAGGCAAAAGAAACTGGCAGGGAAAAAGCAAAATAGCAAAGAAAAGGGAAAACTGAAAAAGAAAGCAACCAAAAAGAAAATTATAGTTAGCAGCTCTGAGGAGAGTGATGTCCCTGACCCAATTGATAATGTGTCTAATAAAGAGAACTCTGAGGATGAGAGACGTGATCCAGGAAACACAGATCTGTCCGTGGGTGACTTTGACATAGTTAACTTTGCAACCAAACACAGAAGCGTCTGTTACATTGCCATGGTTGAGGATGACGAAATACTTGCACAATTTCTCAGAAGAGGAAAGAGCGGGAGAGACCCGTGTTTGCTACAGGAAAATTATGTGGCACATGTTCCTAAAAGTGATGTGGTGAAGAAGCTGCCTCAGCCTTAAAGGCCAGGAGGAACCACACGGAGAGAGCAACTCCTCATCTTTCCCTGTAACCTTCAAGGCTGGAATGTGGAGTAGGCCTAGTTGTAGAGTATGACAGTAGGCTGATGTTCTAATCCAGGTCGGTCTAGTCCTGTGTTCGGAGTCCCAGGCTGTTCTAGCGGGTTCTGATTGTCCTTTGCTCTGACCCCCAGACACTATCTGGCTCTAAGGATCCTGTGTTCTGACCCCAAGACTGTTCTAATCTAACTGGTTCTATCTGTCATTTGAATGTTAATTAAAGCATTTTGAATTATATTATGTTGTATTTAAATGTGTTCACAGTTACTTTCAAGTGTTTAGAAAAAATTTTTGCTTAAGTGACCAATCCCCATGATTCTGTTACTAGTCCGACATTAGTTCTGGAATGTGTGGTTGACTGTCAAGCTAGCCGTCAGGATTCTAACTGTTATAACATGTGTTGTTATGGTAGTTTCAGAGTGGAAAAAGTAAGTGGATCAGTTTAACCCCAGCTGGTTCACTTTACCCCCTTGATTTCTCTGGTCTGTCTCAGTTTACCCCTAAACTGGGGTAAAGTGAGACACAAGACCACTTTTTTAAAAAACAATCATGTTTTCACTGCTCTTCGTCCTGAATACATTCTGTTAATTTCCATTGCTGGGAAACATCCTGAATTAATGGGAAATGTGTAAATCTTACTGATGTATCATTTTAGCTCGCTTTGAGGGGAACAAATGTAAAAAATGTCTCACTTTACCCCACTCTTCCCTATATATAAATATATATATATATAGTTATTTAACAAAAAAATGTAGTAGGCTACGCTGTTAACCCGTTGTAAATTCGGGTTGTTTTTACTTTTTTATTTTCAATTATGTAACCAAGTTTGTACAATTAAAGTAGGCTGAACTAGCTGATTGGATATTGTCAAAGCTACCTTTGCTCATGTTCCTTGCTCAACACTCTTGTGTTCTTATGGTTCCATGAAGAACATTTAACATGCATGGAACCTTTCCATTTTTTACCATTTTACCATTTACCATTGCACAAAATTTTCTTTAGTATATATATTATTAAATTATACATCATGGTAATGATTGAATTATGAAAGTTAATCACAGGGTTGACGGAGTACAAAACTTTTAGTACAAACTTTATTTAAATATATTTTTTAAATAAAACATTTGCTATTATGGGGAAGTAGGCTATATATAGGAAGAATAAATACAAAATATGTTATCCAAATAAAATTGTCAAAATTTGTAGGAGATTTATTATTGAAATTGTTAAATCATTAATCATATGGCCTATTTACAAATATCCAGTTTCAAATAGTGAAAACTTCATGTAGCTACAAAATCATGGTAACAGGGTTGACTATTTAAAGGGTAACTAAACACTAAAACATATTTTTGTAGTTAATCTGTAAAACAGCTTTATTAATGCTGTTCTTTGAGTCGAGTACATTTTTTGACATTTGGGTATAAAGTGTTTTAATTCTACAATATATGGTGTAAAAACGTCTGAGTGCTGCCCTCTTCAGGTTGAAGGGTGGCTACTGCAGTTGAATTTTCCTATTGGATGTTGTGGTACTGCGTGACATAAGCAGGCACCAGCTCTCCACGCCCTTGCCTACAGAGAGAGGCGGGTCTCAGGTGCACGAAGCTTTTCCAGCAGTTTTTAAATATTGCCAGTGGGTGGAGTCAGGCTCTGACCAGGGGTTGAGTTACCCTTTAACTCTTTCCCCGCCACTGACGGAAATTTACGGCTTTCCGTGTTTTCACTGTCGTTAGGGGGGCGCTATTAGGCATGTTGGGGCATCTACCCCATCTATGGCCCTGCACCAAATGGTATACCTCATATGCACTTTCTGTTTTGTGGACTTACAATGGCTGCCACGTGTGCATGTCCGTTAAGTCCGTGAGACCGTGGGGTGTCCCATTGTCATTTGTCAACTGTCATTTGTCGTTTGTCATTTTAGGTTTCAGAAGTTTGCTCGCCTTTTCAGTCGATGACTGGATCCCAAATGGCACACTCCGGTCTTGTGGACCTCTTTCCAGTTCACACTTGGTGACGTCAAGAAGTGCAGACCTAAGGGCCACTGGCCTTGAGTCCACGAGAGCATGCGAGAGTGTATTCTGGGACAGGCTTGATGACATCATGCCACCGAAAGTCAAACAGCCACGAAACTCCTCCCCTCATTTATATGACTGGGCGTTCGCAATGATTCCTGGGTAGGTAACTCGTGGGGAGGGTGCGAAAGTGCAGGCTTCACCGAAGTCCGCATCGAGGGCACAAAGGCGGCGCTCACAAGCACACTCCTGAGCGGTGAAATGCCGAATGGGACACCCTACGGACTCATTCACTTGGCGATCACGCACAATTTTAGGCCACGAGACCGAGAGTCCACATTAAGTGTGCCATTTGGGATCCAGCCGATACTTTTTCCGAGCCCGCACTTGGGCCCTGTCCCAAATGGCACCCTAAACACTTGCGGCCTTCCTACGAGTCTACACTTTAGTGACGTAATGCCACTTTGACTGTGGGCAGGGGCGGTTTCTTCATTAGGGCGATTGGGCGACACACCACCAAAGTGTGAAAGGGACTTTTTCAATCACATTCACAATCTCATTCAACCACAGAGTTACGCTCATAGACCGTAAAAAATAGGTTACGCTAGCAGTCACTGTGCCTCTGGATATAGTCCAACCAGCGTCATGTCACGTTCTGTGGAGTACCGCCTCTTTTTGGGCGATTTCACTCTGGCTGAGAATCGCCCAGAGTGTTCCCATAGACTTACATTCAAAGGCGTTTTTTTTTTTCGAACTGCAGGCACTGCAATGCATTCTCTATGGGTTCTGGGGGGGCTCGCACTAACGTGCTTACGTCATCATACGTATCCTTAACTTGTGCAGCGATTGGTGGGAACAAACATACACTATTAAAAATCTTTAAGATTAAGTGACAAATAATATTTGAATTTTTTTTTTAATTTAAACAAAAAGGAAAAATGAAACACTACTTTAATATCTTTATCAAATGTGATTAAAAAATTAAAAATAAAAGAGAACGAGAGCGAGAGAGACTGTTGGGACATCTCGCGAGTTGTTGAGGCCAGTTGAACTTGAACGTCATGGCGAACACAGTTACTTTTATCGTGTCATTAATTCAGCCGTCGTGGTAATCAGGCTATTTCAGGAGCAAGTAGCAACAGGAACAACAAGATCTAGGAGGGCCTTGGGAGAAGAAGACAAGCAGAGGCTGTCTAAAGAGGTATTTATTGCTGACCATTTAAATACTCGAGTGTTGGAAAATCTCACTTTGTTTTTACAATCAGTTTAGGAAAGAATGGTAGCAGTCTTTTTTACTCCTAGCATTGTACTTTGAAACTTAAGATAAGCTGTTAATTTATCCATTGCATGGGTGGACCTTATGCTTATCCAAACATTTGCCCCCCCTGAGAGATTTTGTAGGAGCCGCCACTGACCGGGGGCACATGTCGACTGGAAAGGGGGTTCTTGTGAGCACCTTTCTGAAACCTAAAATGACAAAAGGGACACTCTACGGTCTCATGAACTTAACGGACACCCGCACACGGCAGCCATTTTAAGTCCACAAGACCGAAAGTGCATATGAAGTGTGCCATTTGGGACAGGGCCTGAAGTTCCGCAGCAGACTTCTTCCTGACACTCAAAGCGGCATTGCATCACGAAAGTGTTTAGTGTGCGATATGGGACAAGGCCTATGTTTTTATCATTGTGAATCCCATCCAGATGTAGGCTAGTCTTTGATAAAAATTGCGATTCTCTTAGCTTTTTGCTCAAAATGTTTTTTTTTATGAAACTTACACACATTGAAGTGTTAAAAAAAGAAGAAGAATGCATTAAGCTAGAATAAAACGTTTTTTTGTGTTGTTGTTGTTGTTGTTGTTTAAAAGCAGGGGGTCTGTTCTTTCTTTTGATATATTGCATATTCAGTTATTCATACAACAAAATATTCTGGGGGCCATGAAACTTTTGTGAAAATGATTTTAATAAAGGCTGGCAACTGGTTTCAAAAAAGCTGGCGGGGAAAGAGTTAAGATCGCTCCCTATGACAAACCAAAAATAAGATAAAGTAATAAAAAAGATATAACATTTGCTTCCTGAAAGAGTTAACATAATAAAAAATATGTTATTGTGATTTTTTTTGTGTGTGTTTATGGAAATATGCTAAGCTATTTTAATTATGATGGTAACAGGATTGACAAAATAGGGGACACTTCAAGTTCAAATATTATATTCAAATATCTTTAAAATAAAATATTAGCTATTATGTAATATTATATAGTCTAGGAAGAATGACTAGAAACATTCCAGACTTGAAATAACCTATAAGGAATGCATATAGCCTAATGCAATAATGACACATAGTAAAAGTTGAATTAGCTTTTCGTTGTTCTAGTCTTTGTTTACATTGGTCACAGGCGCACGAATAATTGGTTCGCCAAGATTTGCATGGTTCTCATTTTATTATGACACGTCAGCGGGTGCGAAGGGAAGAGCTCGTGGGTCTCTGTCAGACGGGCAGTGAAGGGTTAATGTTACTGTACAGATAAAGGACTATGTGAGGTGTCTATAGGCTGCTCGTGTCCACTCGCTCCATTACTCGCTGCATGTTACTCCACTTTCCCCATTCCCACAGTAGGCACCAAAGAAGAGCTCTGCACCTGCTCTGCAGACAGCTCCTCCAGCATGGATGCGTTAAAATCCGCCGGGAGAGCAATAATCAAAAGTCCTGGAGTTCCGCGACACACATGGGGAGCGTCCAAGCACGAAAGTGAGTAGCATGCGTGCGTTTATCTCTGTTTACATTTACTGAATACAACTGCATCCGTGCTGCTGTTCACGCGATGCTACGATACCACTCTACCTCTGTTACACACGAAACTACCTAAAGATCTTTTAATTGTCCTTTTACTGTTTTTTTTTTTTTTGCAGTGCGATTTGCTTAACTGTCCATATTGCTTTTATATGTCTCTGCAAAGTGAGATATTCACCTGTGTATTTATCTACAGGTTATTACAATAATTGTAGCCCACATTTTAGGCTACTATTGTTTTATTACAATATTCCTTGATTGCATATTATCGGATCTGTTTCTCACTTTTTCCCATGTGTAGACTATAAGAAAAAACAAATAGATCGAATAGATGTAGCCTAACTAACCACTGAACTGTTCAAGGTTGAGTGCCTTTATGAAATGTGTTGAAACTTGGTCAGGCTCAGAGAGACATCTGGCCAACAAAAAAAAAATTCACAGTTCTAACTTTCACACTTTCACTGAATCCAAATCACACTTCACCCATTTATGTTTTAATGATTGAATCAGCTGGCCGGTCCTGTCAGGTTTTGTTCTATCAGAAGGAAGAATCGAGTATGGAAAAGAGGGCAGTGGTTTTATGAGACAGCCCGTGTCACATCGGCGGTGACAGACGGGAGCCTGAGGCTCAACGCTCTGTCATTCTGATGTGTGAGATGTGAAGTTCATGAGGCACTCTGGGGAGAAAACTTCTCGATTCCCACTTGAACTGTGTGCCAGGCATTACAGCTGGAGAAAATCCACATGTCTCTTGTTGCTGAGAGAATGTATATTTGCTAAAAACCAAGAAAATTAGCATAATGAATTATTAAAGTCAACAACTAGGCCTATGTCTTGGGATTTTAGATGTTCCCTCCCCGGATTAAATTTTAATGATTTGATTTGATGGCTGTCTGTCTCTTTAGAAATGCATTGTGTTTCAGAGACTGAGTAACGAGGATCAAGTAGACAAGGTTTAATTTCTGTTTGAGGACTAAAATTGCTTGTTGGTCTACTGGCATTATTTCTAACAAAGGACTAGAGAAACATTTGTCAGCATCTGAAGATGATTCAAAATGCCAGTTAGATTTTTATAGGAATTGTAAAAAGGAAAAACAAATAATTCTGTCATCATTTACTGACTCTCATGTCATTCTAAAACGCATTCTGAACTAACCCTTTAAATTGATCAAAAGTGACTGTAAACACATGCTGTTCTTTAGAACTTTAATCAAAGAATCCTGGAAAAAATGTATCATGGTTTCCAAAAAACTGTTTTAACACTGTTAATAATAATAATCAATGTATCTTGGGCTGCAAATCAGCATATTAGAATGATTTCTGAAGGATCATGCGACACTGAAGACTGGAGTAATGATGCTGAAAATTCAGCTTTTTGTGCTTCTATACAAAACAACAGTGAAATGAATGAAATATTTCTAACTCAAAGGGGAGCGGATTCTGGTACAGCACACAAACAAGTGAATAATGAACTGATGAATATTCATGGGAGGGTGGTGACGTCTCTCAAGTGTGCATTTGACTTAAAAAAAAGGTCAAAGTTTTCTCTGGCGCTCATTAAAAGTGAAATATCATGTTTTATGTTGCCAAAAGAGAAAGTTCAAGGCACGCTAAAATATCATGATTGGGCTCCTGTAGATCCTGTATTTTTTTCCCCACAGAGATCTGATGTATTTAAAGTCAGAACATGCAGAGAAGTCACTATCAGTTCTCATTGTGTCATTAAATAACATTGACAGCTCCAAAGGTCACAATAAATGCTGTAAGTAATGGACGGTTTCCCGGTTTTTACACTGCAAGTTTGTGCAATTTTCATCGTAATAAACCCTGGTTATAATAACAGGTCTGATGCAACGCTATCTCAAGACCAATTCGTACGGATTTGTACGAGTGATTAAAAAGTGGCTAATTCGTATGAATTCGTACGACCTCACTCGTACGAATTTGTACTATTTGTCTAAACCCACCTGATGGGTAGGTTCAGGGGCGGGGTCAGGGGTTGGTCATTCACAAATTCATACGAATTGGCCAACTCGTAAAATATGTACGATTTAGCACAAATCGTACTAATTCGTACGAGTGAGGTGGTACGAATTCGTACAAATTAGCCACCTCGTAATAATTCATACGAATTGCCAATGCCGTGAAATCGGGCTGTTTTGATGATAAGCAACTTCACTGTCGAGCTCATGTCGACATTACACAGTACACACAGACTGACACACACAAACAATGTTTCTTTCTGGATTCTTTGACAGCATTTATTTAAAAAAGAACTCTTGCTGTATACTGTTTCTTTACTGTCGCTTTTGGTCAATTTAATGTATCATGCTGAATAAAAGTATTAATTTCTTTAAAAAGAAATCTTACTGGCCCGAAACTTTTGAACGGTAATGCACATATACGCATATGGAAAAATATAAATCATAGTGTGAGGAAAATTATTCTATACAACACTGAATCAATAAACGAAATGTGCATGTGAGTTCATTTTAAGGATGTTTCCTGTGAAAAAGTAGAATTTGTATTCTTTATTGTATACTCTTCTCATTTTTTGATTTATAGTTCTTGTATTAAGTTCTGTTGCTACAAAAAGTGAAGGATTCTTGGTATGTTGTTTCTTTAACATTCTTTACAATTTTATTATTCATTTAGGTCTGTATGTTTTTTTGATAATTTATCATAAAGCTAGTATCTTATAGCATATTAATTTTTAGATGACATTCATATTGATGTTTCACTCATATATTGATTTTGTCTTGCTAAATGTTTGAATGTTGTTGAATAACTATGAAATAAGTATGTGCAAAGTCCAAGTTTCATTCAGTTCTGCTGGTACCAGGGGAGTTTGAAGAGCATCTATGTTCAAGGTTGGCTGATAAGCAGTTGATTCCTCTGTGAATTCTTTGTTTCATATGCTATAAAGAGGCTATTTTGTGTGCTTTTTGACTGCACTTGAGCAGGTTGTTAGATTTTTCAGATGGGAGCTCTGGTAATAAAGAAAGCTTTGTAGCCTTTTTTCACAGCAGGCACCGACGTTCATATCAACAGGGTGAAAAATACACACACAACCATTTTTCTGATTCAAGAGTGTGCAGTGCTGTGTAAAAAGACTCCATTGGATTTTATAAGGGTGTCCTGCTGCTCATTTCAGTGTGTGTCCACCAATGTACAAGACTGAAACTATCCTTCCTCTCTCTTAAAGAGGAATCAGTACTGACCTGGAAGGCAAACAGGGAAAGAGAGAGAAATAGGCACGGCCCTTTATTACTTCTGGCCTCAGTGACTCCCAGACATTGTTATTGTGATCACCCTCAGACACCGTGACAGGCGTGTGCAACAGCCTGTCTGCTTTTAGCTGTGTCTCAGCACAGCCTGCTCAAGTCCAACAATAAGGTTTGAATTTCTTAAAAATGACACTAGACCTGACAAAATCAACCGAGCCTCTGAATCGAGACCTGAAAAAAGAAACAGATGACTTAATTCATATAAATTTGCTGCGTGCTCTATGTGCTAAAAAAATAATAATAACGCAACACAATCTAATTTAATCGTGTGCAATCCACTTACATTTGTATAATAGAAGTTTCTTTTCCATTTGCTTTGGTATATGTGAATACTTTTTTTGCTGTTGATGTAGCATCGCACATAGCTATTAGCTGGGTATTTTTGTTCCCAGCATGCTTTGCTTAAGGCACTAAGTAAAATTAAGTAGTATTTACCTATTTTTGAGCAAGATGAGCAAATCTGGCACTAGGAAGGACACAGCCTCACTAGGATGCAGCCTTCCGTTTGACAAACACCCATAGACAGTGATTCATGGGCTCAAGGAGATCGCCTCCTATTGTCAAACCAATGGAATTTGGAAACGTTACGAAACAGTTATAATGTAACAATGCCTTGTTTACTTAAATTACGTGGCAGTTTAAAGCGTGTTCTTAACCACTGGTTCAAAACAAGATGTGAAGCTTTGCAAAGCAGTGTTTTGAAAGCACCCAAAACTAATGTGCACAATTTCTAATTGCTAGTTAACTGACTTTTTTATTGGCTTCACTCAGCTTTAACTACTCAAGGTATTTGAGTAGAGGTTAAAGTTAAGGTCAAGAGAACTCATTTCAATATTTGGAATCTGTCTCTGAATGTGAATATCTAGATGCCAGTTTGAAAAGCAGTGAGCTGTGCAGCTGTTTTGATGTGTTCTAAAGTGAATATTACATTTTGACAGTTTCTTTGAAATATTTTTTTTCCCCCTGGATCAAATATAAATGCATTCACTTTGAACTGCCAGCTCTCACAACTGTCAGCTAAGAGAAATTTAGCTTCCCATGCCTTCTTTTTAAGCCAAATAACAACCACTCTCTTTTTTCCCCTCTTCTTTGATTTGTTTGCTTGTTACTTATCTCTCAAATCACTGGCAAATAAGAGCAAAATCCCTTAAGACCTTAGAATAGGTCTCTCTCTCTCCCTCTCTCTGTCTCAATCCTTCTGTTTTTGTCATTATTTTCCCTTAGTGTCTGTGAGCATGGAGACTCCCTGTGGTTTGTTTCCTGCAGGCTATGAATAAAAGAAGAGAATAGGGTTTTGGAGAGAGAAAAGGATGCACAATGTGCGTATGGCCACATTCAAAAGACACAATCCACAAAAACTTTAAGGAATCAGGGCACTTCAGATTCATGTGTACAATTACATATGTATCAAACAATTAATTTGAGTAACATGGACAAATGTTAGGACTGTGATGTATTTGCACTGTGATATATGAATATTTCAGAAGTATTAATTTCCCGTGGATATGAAATATATTTGTTTATATAAATTAAATAAAAAATCGATTTTAGTTTAAAGGTGATATTCAATTCAAAGTCTATATTATCAAATATTATCATGATTTCAATTAGCTAGCAACAAGATTGCACCAGTACTACAATTTTAATTTATATAAAATAATCTGCAATTCAAATTACTTTCACTGTGGACAAGTTAGCTAATACACTTAATGAAGTAGGCTACCAAGTGTTTAATTTCTTTCTTGATACCAAAAGAGAGAGAGACCATTAGAGACATGAAAGCAGCATCAGTATTTTTCTATAGACAAATGGTGAAATATAAGTCTTCATTTTACAAACTTATTATGTGGTTCTCTGAAATACTTCAATGTACTTAATAATCAGTGCACTTTCTCTCTGTTTTGTTTTCATACAAATGTGTGCTACAGACCAATCAGAATCAAGTACTGTGTCCAAAAAACAACAACAACATTATACTTGTGATGATTTGGTTAATTAATAAATGCTTACAATTGCATATCTTTATCCAGTGAGTTTCCCCTCATGACATATTACACACACACACACACACACGCACGCACGCACGCACGCACGCACGCACGCACGCACGCACGCACGCACGCACGCACACACACACACACACACACACACACACACACACACACACACACACACACACACACACACACACACACACACACCTTGCCAATGCCGTGACTAAATTCATCTAAAAAATAACCAGTGGTTCTTTCATGTCTTTCTTTGAAGTTGCATTGCTTTTTTTCATTAGTCTGAACCTGCTTTACCTCAGTTAGACTGAGAGAGCGGTCAATGATATGGTCCTCCCAAATATTGATTTTCTTTGTTCTCCTTATGTTCACCAAAACTGAACAGCATTATACACCGTCCTCACCTCTTGCATTAGATTGCACTGAACCATTGCCAAGTTGTGAAGGCATAGAGAAGCACCTATATTAGTTATATAAAAATATTTTGAGTGATAACATTATATACTTATTCATAAATTATATTTTTGCTAATATAACTTTTTGTCTCTAATTTTATCGTGCATCATAACTCTCCCATAGTCAGTTGTAACAGCCTGCAAAATAGGCAGTGTCCCATAGAAAAAGAGTTAAGTAAAGCGCACACTGAAAGCATGAGAATCAGCTGTCGCTTCCTCCCGCAGAGAGATCCGTGACATCCAAACCTTTTCAAACCTTCATATTTTCCTGATGCATGTCCAGGTTGTCAAACAGGAAGGATCCTGTTTGACAACCTGGACATGCATCAGGAAAATTTGACACTCGTTCTGTCTACCCTCCTGTTTCTCCTTCTCTGCGTCTGTTTCTCTTTCCGTCCTTCCTCTTCATCTGACAGCTCTCTTTTCCTCTGGTGATTTTAGGTACCTGTGGTTTCTTATAAAAAAAATTCCTTGTTTTAAAAAAAAAAAACAGCCTTTTTTTTTTCTATTTTAGGCCTTATGCTGCCAGCATTACCCCCAGTGAACCCTGTCACCGATAGTGTATCTTGGTCTGTCTGTCACTCCAGCTACACTCGCTCTCTGTGTCTTTTATCTGTGGGGTTGGGCTCAGTGGGATTCAAACGGCTCCGCTCAGACTGAGCACCTGAAACAGGAGCTGTTCAGTTGAGCTGTCTTTTATGAGTTTCAATCGTCTTTATGCATGCATAAATAATACATTCCATTAATAACTTACAGCTGTTATGCGATTGGCATTTAAAACGGCTATAAAGTGTGTTGAAATGTTCTGTTCTGTACAAAACTATTTTTGTTGTAATTTATACATTTTATATCATGTTGTAATTTACAGTTTAGTGTTCTGTTCTTTCATTTCAATGCATCACTTCTGCCATAATTTATATATAAACTCATAAAGAAATTATTTTAACTCTCATGTTCTCTTGAGGTTGACCCCAATGATATAAAAAGATAATGTTTCACTTTCTCAAAGAATCCTGACTTTTTATATCATGGTTTCAACAAAAAAAATTAAGCAGCAAGAACTGTTTTCAACATTGATAATCAGAAATGCTTCTTGAATCAGAATATTAGAATGATTTCTGAATTAAGGATGATGTGACACTGAAGACTGGAATACAGATGCTGAAAATTCAGCTTTGATCACAAGATTACATTATATATTTAAAATATATATAATGTTATTATATTAATATAATGTATATGATAATAACAAATATTTAAAGTACTATTATTATTTTTCATAAATGTGACCATTATGTTGATGTTTTTTTGTGTGTGTCAGTATGATTCCAGCTAAAATATGGTAGAAACATTTATTTAAACGATTTAAACACCTGTCAGAAAATCTGACTATGTAAATATTTATAATTTTTTAAATGTATTTTGTAACCTTTATTTTGGTGGTCACAGTTTTGTTAATCAGTTCTTATAAATGAGTATAAACCTTTAATGTTAAGTATATTTTCAAGATATTTTATTGGCCATGGGTGTATGAGAACCCAAACAAATTCCTTGTACTTTTATGATTAAAAAAGTCCTCGTTTTAAATCTAACAAGAAATGTGTTATCTGTCACAGCTTGTTGAAAAAAAAAGATGAGTGAAAAGGATCTAAATGCTAGACTTTATTTACACAAGAATGTCAACGGACAAAGAACTTAAATAAACACCGAGCATAAATGAACTTAAACAAACCAATTAATTAAATGAACATCAAGTGCAAACAATAATTAACCCATGAGTAACCATAGTAACCAATTAACGCAGACAAAGAAAACTTATCTAGAATCAGTGAAAAACCACCTCAAACTTAAGCAAACACAAACAAAAAAACGAGACATAATCCTGACACTACCTAGGCCATAAATTCAGACCATAAATATAGTGTAAGGCTTAGTTCTGACTGAGCCTCCTCATGCATACTGAGAGCAGTGTTCATTTCAACATGCACTTCATCTATCCTTTGGCAGAGTCTTCAGTGCTTTGACCTTTAACCTCAGCCATTACTGAGTGCAGGCAGGGTGTTCAGAAGGGATGCTCTGAACCAACCTAAACCTACCAATCAGCAGCACATGCATTAGTGCCAAACCCCCATGAGACACCACTTACACCGCACACACCAGCTGAGGCCCTGTGACACACACAAGCCTGTCTCGCATGATTAGACATCATCATATTACGCCCATACAGTTCTATTCTATTACTGAGCTCTTAGAGATGGTTTCTCTTTTGATGGTGAATCTAAATATTCTCTGGACAATTAGATTAAACTCGTATCTAGACCATTAGATAAATTAAACTAACAACAGCGGTTGAAGCATAATGTTGTAATAGTATAAACTTTCAGATTGTGACATACTGCATAACAACAAATCATGTGTGAAATAAAATGTTCAACTATGATTTACCCATCTTATATGGGTCTATCAATATGTGGATTTCTCCATGCATTTCCCAAATAATTTTTCTTGAAACGATGTGCTCCCACTTAAAAACTCATGCATATTGTAAAAGAGTTGCTTTGTGCCTGCCCTCTCTTATCTAGCAACACATCCCTCTGAAAAGCAGACCTTTTTAAATGGTTTCAGACATGACCTTTGCATATAGATGACCAACAGCCGATAGTGTTGCCTGCTCCCTTATCAAGAAAAGAAAAAAAGTGTTGAGGAAGCCCCCATAACTCAAACTTATAGAGTATGGAATGAGTCATATTAAACATTTCTATTCTTACCAGAACTTTGACCTGTATTACAACTTGATGTGCTTTTCCAATACACAGAATTTGATCTTATGCCTTATTAAATGCACTGTTGGTTGCATTCAGATAATTTCAGACACAATAGTGTCTGGCTTCAGATACAACTGAAGAGAAACAGTCCCTTTGTGACATTCAAAACATGTTTACATTTTTTAAAACAGAATGTTAATGTGCATGCTGTTCAGGACAAACAGAACCTGAGCGCACAAAGTCTGAGCTGCTGTTTTGCTGCTGATAAGACTCAAAGCTGCTGTGATTTTGAGAAAGAAACATTTTGCAAAGCATTTGGATTACTTTGAAATCAAAAAGCAAATAATCCACATAGTTATGAATGAGGATTTGAGGTGAAAATGTCTGTATGGTAAATGGTTACACTTTGTTGTGAACATTTATTAAAAGTTGTTTAAAGGAAGAATGGCCATAAGGTGTAGCAGTAACGTATAATTCATGCAGCTCATTACTGAAGTTACGACAAGCATATGTTTCTTCAACTTCAGACACTTTTTTAAGGTGTATATACTATATACACAAATATATATATATATATATATATATATATATATATATATTGTGGCATCGTTAGAGGTAGGGTATCACCAAAGTGTGGGTTGGTTCACAAATCGAGTCCAGGCAGAGATCAAGTCACTGGTTTCTTTTAATAAATCAACTCAAAACTCCAAAGCGTTCTTTTTCATAACCAAAAACTCTTACAGCTTCACTTTATGCTCTCAAACAAAAAAGCCAGTCTCTCTCTGTTCTCAGCTCATTAACAGCTTTTCTCCTTCACTCACAACAGCTGTGTCCCCACCGCTGAGGAACCTGGTAACTGTAGTCCGGGACGAGGTGGCCATCTTGGTTTGTAGTCCCCATGCTGTAACCACCTAGATGGCACATACCTTGCCTCTATGACATACCCTCTCATGATGCCACACACCCCCCTTCTCTGCTCTGTGGCTCTTGGTTGCCGGGAGAAGGTGTAGAGGGCATCTCGTCGTGAGAGGGCATCAGCGTTGCCATGGCAAGGTCCGGGTCTGTGAACGACAGAGAAATTAAATGCTTGGAGACTCAGGAACCATCGAGTTACCCTCCTATTGGTCTCTTTATTCCTTGCCATCCACTGTAACGGGGCATGGTCTGTTACCAGGACAAACGTCCGCCCTAGGAGGTAGTACTGAAGGGTCTCCAACGCCCATTTGACTCCTAAACATTCTTTTTCCAATGTGGAATAATTTTTCTCATGCTTTGCTAACTTCCTACTTATATACAAAACTGGATGTTCTGCTCCCTCTTGCGTTTGGGATAATACTGCCCCAAGACCCACCTCTGATGCATCCGTGTGTACTATAAAAGACTTCTTAAAATCAGGTGCCACCAGGACAGGATGAGATGTCAGGGCCCTCTTTAGTTGTGCAAATGATTCCTCTGCCTTTTCGGACCATTTCACCATCCTGGAGTGTTGTTTCGTGGTCATTTCTGTAAGGGGAGCAACCAGACTAGCAAAGTTAGGGACAAACCTTCTGTAGTAATTGGCAAGGCCCAGGAAGGACTTAACTTGGGTCTTCGTAGATGGCCTAGGCCAGTCTTGTATGGCTTTGATTTTGGGCTCTTGGGGTTTAACAAGGCCTCGTCCTATGGTGTATCCCAGGTAGTTTGTTTCACAGAAGGCTAGTTTACACTTTTTAGGGTTAGCAGTGAGGCCCGCCTCTCTTACTGAATCCAACACTTTCTGTACTTGCATTAAGTGGGTTTCCCAATCCCGGCTATACACCACCACGTCATCTAAATATGCTGCAGCATACCTTTGATGAGGCCGGAGGACGCGGTCCATCAGCCTCTGAAAAGTCACTGGTGCCCCATGCAGGCCGAAAGGTAGACAAAGATAATGGTACAGCCCCTCTGGGGTAGCAAAGGCTTTCTTTTCTTTGGATGCTGGAGAAAGAGGAACCTACCAATATCCTTTGGTTAAATCAAGGGTAGTAACAAATCTGGCCTTGCACAGCCGATCAATCAACTCATCTACATGAGGCATTGGATAAGAATCAAACTTCTGACACTTCATTTAGTTTCCTGAAGTCATTACAGAATCTTATTGTTCCATCTGGCTTGGGAACCAGCACAATAGGGCTTGACCAGGCACTCTGAGATTCTTCAATGACCCCTAGTTTTAGCATTTTTCTCACCTCCTCTTTGATAGCTTCCCGCCGGGCTTCAGGGACTCTGTATGGACGTTGGTGTATGACTTTGCCAGGTATCGTGCGGATTTCATGTTGGATCATGTGGGTGTGACCAGGCTCAGAAGAAAAAACATCTCTATTCCGCTCTACTAACTCCAATGTTTCCTGTAACTGTTGTGGTGTCAGGTCTGGACTGACTTGGACTTCTTCTCTAGGACCATTGACCTTCTCTGTGGTTAGGCCTCCACCAAACAATGCATCTCTTGCATGCCACTTTTTCAGGAGGTTAACATGGTAAATTTGTTGTAACTTCCTCTTACCTGGCTGGTTCACTTTATAATTTACTTCTCCAACTCGCTCTGCTATTTCAAATGGCCCTTGCCAGGTCGCGAGGAACTTGCTTTCCGCAGTGGGTATGAGCACCAACACCTTATCTCCTGTTTGGAACTCCCTAGGTTGTGCAGCCCGGTTGTAGGTGGCTTGTTGTTCCCTTTGGGCCTTTTCCATGTGCTCTCTGACAATGGGGAACACTGCTGCCATCCTCTCTCTCATAGTTTCCACATGCTCGATTAGAGTCCTATGTGGACAGGGCTGTTCTTCCCAAGATTCTTTGGCAATGTCTAAGAGACCTCTTGGCTTGTGTGGGTAGAGCAATTCAAAAGGGGAGAATCCTGTAGAGGCCTGGGGTACCTCTCTCAGTGAAAACAGAAGGTAGGGTAGAAGCTGGTCCCAGTTTCGTCCATCTTTATCAATGACTTTGCCTAGCATCTGCTTGAGCGTTCTATTGAAGCGCTCTACAAGTCCATCTGTTTGGGGATGGTAAACTGAGGTTCTGAGTTGTTTGATTTTCAACAGGCTACTCATTTCCTTAACAACACTTGACATGAAGGGGGTCCCCTGATCTGTTAGGATCTGTTTTGGGATCCCTACCCTACTACTGAGGAGAAAGAGCTCTTTGGCCACCTGTTTGGCTGTGGCTTTTCGCAGGGGAACAGCTTCAGGATATCGAGTAGCATAATCCACCATCACTAAAATGTATTGATGTCCCCTAGAACTCTTGGGAAGGGGTCCCACAATATCCATTCCAATTCTATCAAACGGGGTCTCAATTATTGGCAGGGGAATTAGGGGGTTCCGCTCTGAGGGTTTTGGTGCTACTTGTTGACATTCTGGACAGCTACGGCAGTAGTTTTCTACCTCTTTATGAATGCCGGGCCAAAAGAAACGCAGAAGAATCCTCTCCTTAGTTTTATTGACCCCTAAGTGGGCTCCAAGTTGGTGAGTGTGAGATAGATGCAACAATGTTGATCTATGAGACTTAGGAACTAGAAGCTGTTCCTGGATGTCCTCTCCACTTTTGTTTACTCGATAAAGCAGACCGTTTTTTACTGCAAAGTAAGGATATGTAAGGTGTCCCTGTTTCTTATCTACCCCTTCCACCATTCTGACATTTCTCAGTGCATTAGTCAATGTTTGGTCATTTAACTGTGACGTACCATATTGTCCTCTTAACGGCACAGCCTCTGCTTTGATTCCAGTTTCACCCATGCTCTCTTGTGATGACTCCTTCTCAGAAGCGGTCTCAGTCTCCTCTGGAACATCCCTTGTTTCTGCACGAGTCTGAACTGGAAAACAACATTTGGTCATATATTTTACATCCTGAATCCCTTGGGCAGAGTCTCCCCTAGATTTGGTTTTACCTCTAGGCCTTTCGGTATCTCTCATCTTTTTTTCCGATATGTCTTGCCACAAAGCATGGAACACTGAGCAATCCCTGCCAATGAGCACACTTACTGGCAACGAGTCCACTACTCCTGCTTTAACATCACATCTCCCTTTGGTGGTGATGAGGGTTAATGCAGCTGTTGGGTATTTCTGAGTGTCTCCATGCACACAAGACACAGGCACGGTATCTTCCTGAGAGATCTCAGCTGGGTTGACTAGTGACTTGTGGACCAAGGTAATCATGCTCCCTGAGTCTAGCAAAGCCTCCACATCCTGGCTATTTATCGTCACAGGGCAGGCCATGGCTGGGAAGTTTGTGGCTCCCATCAACGCAGCAAAGAAATTAGTCTGCTTGCTCCCTGAAGAATCTGCTGTTGGCATGGGTTCATCTGGTTTGTCACACTGCCAAGAAATATGACCAAGTTCCCCACATTTGTAACATGTTCGAGGACTGTAATCTGGCAATGCTTTTTGTTGTTCATAGGGACTATTGTTCCCCTTCCTCTGGCTAAACCACTGTGTCGACTGACCTTTGGGTGTCTTCCTCGTCTGTGGAGGGGAGTTAACTGGTGTCCGGTAACTTAACATATTTACATTAGCTTGATATCTTTCAACTGACTCTATTAACTCCTCTGCCGTTATTGGGTTACTCTGGCTGACTACTTTTTGCTTCATATGGAAGGGCTCTTAAATACTTATCTACCACGACGTTCTCGACCACAGCTGCTGCCGTGCTCTTTCAGGTTGTAGCCATTTCTTCGTCAGGCGCATCAGTTCATGAAACTGTGCACGAGGAGGTTGGTCTTTCTGAAAACCCCATTCATGTACTCGCTGGGCCATTCCAAATGTGGTGAGACCATTTCTGCTGAGAATCTCTTTTTTAAAACTATCATAATCATTTGGATTTGTAGGGTCCAAATCCAAAAAAGCTTTTTGTGATTCACCTGATAAAAATGGTGCCAATATCCTGGCCCACTGTTCTTTTGGCCACTTTTCTCTATGCGCTGTTGTCTCAAAAGCATACAAGTATGCCTCCACGTCATCGGTGACCCCCATTTTAGGAATCAAGTCACTAGCTCTGACTTTGTTGCTTTCTTGGTTCATTCTTAATTGAAGCTCTCTTGTTTTCAAGTCATTTGCCCGTCTTTGTTCTTCTACTAACGCAGCATTAGTTTGTTGTTGGATTTGGTTAGGTTTCTAGAAACGCTTTCAACAACTCCTCCATTGTAATGTTGTGTTCTTTTGTACTTAGCTTAGCAAATTTCACCGTCAGATCTTCCCAGTCTCTGTTGGACATCAGCGGTCACACCATTGGAACAGCATTCTCCACCATATGTGGCATCGTTAGAGGTAGGGTATCACCAAAGTGTGGGTTGGTTCACAAATCGAGTCCAGGCAGAGATCAAGTCACTGGTT
The DNA here is from genome assembly GCF_051911475.1 of Siphateles boraxobius. Lineage (NCBI taxonomy): Eukaryota > Metazoa > Chordata > Actinopteri > Cypriniformes > Leuciscidae > Siphateles > Siphateles boraxobius. The sequence goes on from NW_027509208.1 coordinate 13,721,150, forward strand.
TCTTTTAATAAATCAACTCAAAACTCCAAAGCGTTCTTTTTCATAACCAAAAACTCTTCCAGCTTCACTTTATGCTCTCAAACAAAAAAGCCAGTCTCTCTCTGTTCTCAACTCATTAACAGCTTTTCTCCTTCACTCACAACAGCTGTGTCCCCACCGCTGAGGAACCTGGTAACTGTAGTCCGGGACGGGGTGGCCATCTTGGTTTGTAGTCCCCATGCTGTAACCACCTAGATGGCACATACCTTGCCTCTATGACATACCCTCTCATGATGCCACAATATATATATATATATATATATATATATATATAGACGAGGAATCTTAGCCCATTCCTCACAAGCAATGGCCTCCAGTTCAGTGATATTCTTGGGTTTGTGTGCTGCAACCGCCTTCTTCAAATCCTACCAGAAATGTTCTATGTGGTTCAAGTCAGGTGACTGGGATGGCCACTGTGGAATCTTCCTGGACTTCTTCTGCAAACATGCCTTGGTGGAATTTGAGGTATGCTTGGGATCATTGTGCTGTTAGAAGGTCCAATGATGCCCAAGCTTCAGCTTCCTCACTGATGGCATGACATTTTCTCCTAGGGTTTCCTGATACTTCAATGAATCCATCTTGCCTTCCACATGCTGCAGGTTTACAGTGACCACGGATGCATAGCAGCCCCAGAGCATCCCCGAGCCCCACCATGCTTAACTGTAGGCAGAGTGTTCTTTTCAGCATATGCTTCATTCTTCTTCCTCCAGACAATACTGCTGATCCATAGGGCCGAAAAGTTCCAGTTTTGTTTCATCGCTCCACAGAACAGGATCCCAACACTTCTGTGACTTATTTATTTAATTTTGAGTAAATTTGACCCGACTTTTCTTGTGCTTTTGGGTCAGTAGTGGTTTACGTCTTGGAGTTCTGGCATGTACACTGCATGCGTTTAGTACATGCCTTACTGTGCAAGCTGAAACCTCAGGCCTGTTTGCACCAAGTCTTGCTGCAGGTCTTTTGTAGTCACTCAAGAGTTTTTCTGACCTGCCTTCTCAGAAATCTGGTTGCAGCGGCTGATAGCTTCCTTTTTAGCCTCGTCCAAGTAGTGTAACCACTGTTCCTTTAACTATGAACTTGCAAACTATGCTTGCAATGTTGTCTCTAAGAACATCTAGTGCCTTCGCTATCTTTTGGTATACTGTTCCTTTTTTGTGAAGGGCGATGATATCTTCTCTTAACTTTTTGGACCATTCTTTTGACTTAGCCATTTTCATTTTTCTATAAGTCAAACGTGACGCTCAACAAACCTAGTCAGTTCAGATGTTTCATGTGTTTCTAGCTCAAGCACACCTGGAGCAAATAATGAAGCCCTTGATTAGTTGCATCAGGTGTGCTTGAGACAACACCTGTTTTGCAGATTTGTTCTGTTGTGAGGGATTCTATTTAGGGGGTTGAATAATTTTGAGACTGTTGAAGTCATTAAAAGTTGCATTTTCAGTTGAATTTGGGGAAACCACTTGAAACATTTGTTGTGTTAAGCTATTTCAATTACTTTTGTTTGATTTGTTCCTTGCAAACAGCTGAAAGTCTGTATATTTTGCCAATAAACCTGATTTGCAATGGGGGTTGAATAATTAAAATTTTGAATAACTGTAGTCTATATGAAAAAAGTCTCTTTTGCTCACCAAGGCTGCAAAAATCAAGGTAGGCTATATTAAATGTGAACAGAAACATTTATTGTTTATCATTTCCAATCAATTCTCATCACATCTTTCTGTGTGTATTTTAAAGGAGTTTATTTTGTAAGTGTCTACAGTGGCCTAAATGCCCATAGCTGAAGAAACACTCATATAGAGTATGTATAAATATATGTGCCGTGTTGATTAGGCAGCCTGTGTGTATTAGTTCCCATTGGTTGGGAAGTCAAGCAGAAAGTCATTAATTCATTCAGTTATGGAAGAAAATTCCCCTTGTCGCCTTGAGGAAGAAGATGTTGTCTTTCTTCGTTCAGTCATACTGTAAGACAGACATTGCTTTCTGTTCATTAATTCCATTTGTGCAGTCTCGTATACGAGTGATAACACTCATAACTATAGGCCTCTGCAGACTGAGAACATTTCAGGAAGAAAAAAAACTGAACAGAGATGAATGAAGGTTTTCAAGTAATTATTTTGTTTTATTCAGCTGTTTTAATCATAAGATTCAGTTGCATTGAAATATCACTCTGGCTCTGAATTTATATTGCTCTGCAAAAAACCCTGTGATGTAAATACAAAGTTATGTCATGAAACTCTTGATTGCGCAGGCTGATAGGTCCTTAACGCAATCACATCATTATCTATAGGGCACAGCTGATTGGTTCCTGTTGTATCAGTATCCCAACCTTCAAATACTTGGTCAGCATTTGCTGAAGCAGTTGCAACGCACATTCAGAACCCCCCCCCCCCCCCCCCCCCCCCGACCTTCCCCAGCTCCACCTGTATAGATCTGCTACGGGTAATTCATGTATGCTATATTGTACAGCAGCAGCATGTCTTACTTGTTCAGAGCAGCATGTATGTATTGAAATAAATCTGTTGTTTAATTGTGCGGTCAAAAAAAAGTATTTAAAAAAAAATAAATATTGTTATATTTCCATAATTTGAGGATTTTCATTATAATGGTTTCTCGGAGTTAAGTGTGTGCTATTGTGACTGCTGACATGTTTATATGCTAACATCCCACATTGTGTGACTGTCTAATGCCCATTGACTTTTGTTGCTAAGCAACGGAGCTTGGTCTGACACCACTGTGGTTGTCCTGAGCAGAGAAATTTGATGAAGATATGGCATGTTCAACACAGCTCAAACAGCTCAGGGGCTGAGAACGCAAAATTAAACATTGAGACTTTGAGACATTCCTGTTATTTCTCCTCAACAACCCTCAACAATTTCTTTCACTCAGAGGAAAGGTTCCAAACAGAAGCAACTATGTTTGATATGAGATGAGAACCTTTGAAGACTCTACCAATAACTTAATGGAATATAAAGACACTTTGTAATCACGGGGCCAGTTTTTATTAGTAGCACCTTTATTTTAAAGTGTGTATTCCACTTATGGCTGATAGAATCGGTTCTATTCCCCAATTCCTCTCAGCCGTATCATGTCCTATTTACTGTCAAGGTAATGTCCTAGATTCATAGAACACTCATTATATAGACACAATTGGAGAGCAGAGATCAGAGGCCTTCATTCAGCAGCTGTCAGCACATATTTAAAACCTTTCATTTTTCTTAGGGAAAACCATTAAAGTCTGAGGTATTTCATATTCAACAATTTGTACGTGATGCATAAAAATGCTAGGGAAGAATCATTCAAGGAATCTAGGCATTTGATTTACTCGTTGCTACGGGCAACTGTCCTACCCGTGTGTCCATGTGTGAGCTCTCGTTTTATTTAATCATCTTATCATGGAAATACAGTCATTATCCTCACTGGGATTCAACTTGCTTGTGTATTCATGTGACATTTGGATGTAAATGAGACCATAAAGCATGTAGTATATACTGTATAACTAGATCTGTGGCTGACCATCTCCCTTGCTTTCCTTCTTTGCCACTCTTTAAGGCATCCATGTGCTCAATTATCAAATGTGTCAGTGAAAGCACTAGATCTTTATGAATAAGAAAATGATCACCTTTAAGAAAGTTAACTGTTCATGATTCTACCCTGTCATATCGTGGCATGTACATATTTTTTTATCTTGAGGAAATATTTCAGCATTAAGATTGAATTAATACTGTTTTATGTATGTAGTTTATGAATATGAAAAAATATGTAACCATTAGAGAATGTTCTATTTAAATTCTTATTAGGTTAGCTCACAAAAACCTCCCTAAAATGTTCCTAGAGTGTTAGAAATTGGTTCACAAAAAATAACCAAACAGGAACCATATACATTTACCATACATTTTCATAGTTCACACTTAATCATAACAATGACGATCTAAAGGAAAAGGAATAGCAAAGTCCACACTGCAACTACGATAACGGCACAGAGAAACGATATCATTGCAATCACTTTCAGAACAATGTTTTTTTTAAGCTGATGAACGATAAAAAAAACATTGGCAGCCAATCCGAATTCATCCTGCTTTAAAAAGCTTGAGCATTTAAAACAACTGTCAGTTTTTTTCAACACTTTAGTTTTGTTGTCTTTTTGTTGTCTGCGTTTGTTTCTGGTAGTTCAGTTTTAGTCCCATTTTTGTCCCTAGTTTACTTTGTTCCCTTGGTTACTGATTACGTGCACCTGTCAATCATTATGTCTTCCTGTGTATTTAAGCCCTTAGTTTCCTCAGTTCATTGTCTGGTATCTTCTTTATTTCATGTGGTTGTGTGTTAGTTTTCTCCTGCTGTGTGTATCTTTGTAGATTAATAAAGTGTTTGTTTAGATTCACCTTCGTCATGGTTACTACAACCAACAGTACATGACAGCGATATAGTGTAAATGCTAATATAGTCATTGTTATTGTTATCTTTATAGTTAGTTCTTGGTGTGAACGGGCATTTCTGGGAAGTGAACTGGGAGGTTCTAGATTTTACTGTTCAAGCTGTTCAAAGCGCTTCTGAAAAAAAGAACAATGTGCTAAACAATATATTTAAGTTGACTTCTTTTGATTTAAACATCAAAAGCTTAAGCAACCTCTCACCACTGCAAGCTCAGTCTGGAGAAATGCCATGCAGCTTTTGTCTAGCGCAGACACAAATGCAGTTACAGTACGTCTCAGCGTCTGTGGTAATCGCATTTTATTTTTGCACAAATCGGATCAGTCTATCGTGCAGACACATGCACCAACCCAGACGTCACATTATGTGCTGTTAAAATGCCACTTTCATGCCAAACACACAATACTGCCGGCTCTTTATTTCATATTGCAACCTGCTCTTGGCCAAACCTGAGAATCCAATTAATATCAGACCTTATGGCCTTTTTTGAATTATTTGCTTTACTTTATTGTCATAACCTCTGCAAGTTTTATGACCATAAACATGTCCTACTTCAATCTAATCTGAGTGAAGGCCAGGAGCATCAACAAAAAATTGGATCAATTATTCATTCAGCAGCCTGGTGAACGTATGGTACATCCCTCAAGTTACAGAGAGATACTAGTTACAGAGCGATTCTTTATTGTGGCCCAAGTTTTGTGTGTGTCAGCATTCCCACTTTCAGGGATTTCAACACGACAAATGTGCTGCAACAGCTCAAGGAGATTATACATGCCAGCAAGCAACCCTTAGAGCTTTTCTGGCTTCTTTTGGCTACTTCTGTTGTGTTTCCACGCCCTGCAGCTCATCTTAAGTAGGCTGTAACATGTCATTTAGAGATGGCTGCAGTGCTGAGTGAGCATTGAATGTTAGTTTTCCTGCCTATTGAGTGCTGAGATAGATTTAGTGTCTTCTTAGGTTAATAATTGACTTGCAGTTGAGAAAGCCATGATGGTGGTGTTGTCTTCCTGGCCTCAAACAGCTGGTGCTGCTGGGAGGGCCAGATGGCTCCGAGCAGAGCTGTCAGAACAGGACACAGGACACTGTCAGATTAAATGAGTTTCTGTCCTCCATAGTTACCTTTTTAGGCAGGGGAACATAGAAGTAATCAGTTACTGAGTAGTAACTGATCTGTATGTGTAGTATATACAAATTCAGATGCAGCTTCTGAAAAAAGAAATCATGGCTGTTGTGGCCTAAAATTTTATGTGTAATAAATTTTATGTTGAATCAAATAAAACCTTTTTTACTTTTTGTCGTGTCTATTTGATGCTTTTCTCATTTAACACAATAATGACTTTAAATTATCTTTTGGTGGGTCATTTTTCGGCCAAATTGTATGTGCAACTAATTTTCGATTAATTAATTAATCAGCATTTAATGTAATAATTCGATTAAAAATGTTAATAGCTTGACAGCCCTTGTTGTTATTATTACACATTATTAGGACTAATGTAATATATATATATATATATATATATATATATATATATATATATATACATTTTATTTTCTAATGGGCTACAGCAGGTCATAAGAAGAACTTTTTAAAGAGTTTACTGCTGTCTGAAACTTTGAGTTAGCTGTCTAAATATAAATTATCAAGAAGGCACTATATTTTCAGTGCTTTATTCCTGCAGTTCTGATGGTTTTTCTGCCATAATAAATTTATATAAAATTAAATAATAAAGAATATTTGTCATTTTGAAAGCGTAATAATCTATAATTCACACTGATATGGCTAACAATTGCTTAAGGTCCATCACTTCAGTGCTCGCTTTATATAGATTTCTGCTTCAGAATTGCACTAGCAGGGCAGTGGATGTCCAGGTTCATTCTGCATATCTTTCGATCCAGCTCTACACCACAGGGCTTTGTATTGGATTCAAATGGGACCGGAAAGCTATTTAAAGCTCAGTGTGTGGCACAGTTCTCCTTACATGGGAATGAGCCCCACTTCTCCTAATGGAAAGGTGTGAAACCTACCATCTATGTTCAATGGACGTATTTTTATGAAAAACATATTTAGCGAATGGATTATTTATTGCATCAAAAAAAGTAATTATTCCATAATGGTTTAAAGGCATCTTTCCTGTGATTTCTTGCGGTGTTAATCAATAAATCAACATTTACATTTCAGGCAGTTTGTTTTGAGCCTTTGATATTTGAAGCCTTGAAAATTTAGTTTGTTTCTTAAAGGGGAAGTACACTCATAAAGGAAAATCTTTTATTTTGTGTTTTAGAGCTCCCAGAAAACTGGACGGACACCAAGGAAACACTCCTGGAAGGGATGGTGTTCAATGTGAAGTATCTGGGCATGACTCTGGTCGGCCAACCTAAAGGAGAAGACATGGCAGCGGCTGCCATCAGGAGGATTGTAACCACGGTCAGTCATCAGAGGAAAAGCGGGTCAGGGGACTTGAGGATAGTGAGGAATGATCATGAGTCAAGTCGGCACAAAATCGTACTCTAATCATTGTTATGCCTTTGGCAATATGTAGTAGTATAAAATGTATATCTGACTCATAATAATAATAATATATGATAAGTATTATTATTATATATTAATAATAATGAGTTACTTAAAGATGCAAGAAGAACTTTGTAAATAATTGATTGATGCTTCTCATTAGTATCAAACTGATTAACAGATCAAAACAGAAACCAAAAGCTTTTGTGATCGATAGTCAAAGAGTCAGCCTTCCAGTACAGTCTGTTTCCTATTAAAATACACAATATAGTTCCTTGTTCTTTAGAAAGCAAATGAAAAAGAGATTTTTCTTCCTTTGACAGCACAATCGAATCAGAATGAGACAACTTTCTCTCCAAACTAATTTTCAAGACTGAATCCTTGAGATGAGTTTAATTCGTGTTTTAAATCAGTATTTACTGTCTCCTGGGAAAGGAGAAAGACCCTCCAGATATGCTTTGCCTGATTTCCTTTTGTCCTTGACGAGTCCCCCCTCTCTCTCTCTCTCTCTCTCTCTCTCTCTCTCTCTCTCTCTCTCTCTTTCTCTCTCTCTCTCTCTCTCTCTCTCTCTCTCTCTCTCTCTCTCTCTCTCTCTCTCTCTCTCCTCTTCTGCATTTCAACCCCTCGTTCTCAGCCATGTTTGCCTTTTTTCTTTCTTCCAGCACACTGCATTGATGTACCAGTGTGTTCATATGCCGGGATCACAGCAACGGCACTTAAACAAGGCAGAAGATGAATTTAATTTATTAAGCGTCATCTCTTTTCAGCTCTTGTACCCATGGAGTTGGATTTAATAGTCCACACAGATTTCGCTGACCTTTTCTGGTTATTGTTCGTGGTCAGTGGGTTATGAGTGACATTTCAAAGTTGACAATGACAAAGATGTTTGACCAGGGTTCACACAAATTGTTTATCCTTGTCAACCACATGCAGGCTCGGGCCAGTGCAAAGAAGTTTCGGAAAGTGACCCTCACTGTCTCCCCCAAGGGAATCATCATGTCAGACACAGAGACCAATGACCTCATTGAGGACGTTTCCATTTACAGGTATAAAACCACACCAAAAACAAGGAAACAATGAGCTACACTACCATTCAGGAGTTTGGGGTCTTTAAGTTTTTTGTTTTTTTTAAATGTTTTTGAAAGAAGATTTTTTTGCTCACTCAGGCTGAATTTATTGGTAACAATTTACAATAAGGTTTCATTTGTTAATTCGTTTACTACATTAGTTAACACGAAATAACAATAAACAATAATTTTACAGCATTTATTAATTTTTGTTTATTTTAATCTCAACATTATAATAATTGTAACCAATTTTAATAAATGCTGTAAGAAGATATTGGTTATTATTAGTTCATGCTTGTTTAATTTGCTCAGAAATACAGTAAAAACAGTAATATTGTGAAATATTATTACAATTTAAAATAACTTTTCTATTGCAGTATATTTTAAAATGTAATTTATTCCTGTGATGACAAAGCTGAATTTTCAGCATCATTACTCCAGTTTTTAGAGTCACATGATCCTGCAGAAATCACTCTAATATGCTGATTCGATGCTCAAGAAACATTTATTATTATTATTATCAATGTTGAAAATAATGTTCTGCTTAATGCTTTTATGGAAATATGATACCCTTCTCAGGATTTTTTGATGTATAGAAAGTTCAAAAGAACAGTATTTATTTGAAATATACATTTTTCTACGAATGTAGCCTAAAAGTTTTTGTCACTTTGATCAATTTAATTGCTAAATAAAAATATTAAAAAACAAATCTTGCTGACCCCAAACTTTTGAACTTTTACTGTATGATTTATGTATTATTTATAAAATCTGTATACATTTTATAACAATTATGGGGGTTTTTGCATTGTATTTATGATGTATTAAATAATATTTTTTGTCAAACCCAGCTGAATCAAACCACATGAAGCTTACAAAGCATATCTTATTTTTAATAGCCATTGAGTCAATTATTGCCAACTTCACTCCCTCCAAATCAGTTGTTTAAAGATTTTTAGTCAGTCAAGGTCTGTAGAACAACATGAACACTGTGGTGAGATCACTAACCAGTGAATCATTAACATTTGAGTGTGTCAAACAAATATTGATGCAAGAGGTGAAATGCTTGTATGGTATTCATAAATTTGAGAGAGTATTATAGCCCTCTGTTAGAGGGAGGTGATTTGTTCAGTGGGCATGAGGGGTGCTTTAGAGTGCAGAGAGGAGCCCCAATGCTGATCCCCCTTATCAGCTACTGCAGAGACACAGTCACGGGAATCACGCATCTCTTTAATCCTCTCCCGAAAAAAACTTATCCCACATGTGGGATAAGTGTGGGGAGACGCTACCCCACACTTATCCCACATCTCTGTCCTTGTACCTGGAACTCCTCCATCCATGGCACTGTCCTGCACCGCTCCCTTCAGAGATGCTCTGTGGGCTTCTGGCTATTTAGTGTGATGGCATATGGATTCCTTTGTAAGACAAGGAATTCTGTGAGCTCACATAGAGGACAAACTGCTCTCCACCGCACAGAGTTTCATCTTATTTTCTTATGTCTGTGTTATTAGCCCGATCCAAGTAAAGCACACCTCAGAATAGAGAATACACCCTGGAGAGATGGGTCTTATACAGCAGAATGTAATCAGTGTAGACTGATCATACAGCCTCAGTTTGACTTTCAAAGGAGGCTGGAGAATAAACACAAGTACCAGGAGACCATAAAATCACAGTTCAGTCGGGATGCTCTAATAAATGCTATTTCAACTCAGACCCTGAGGGGGTCTTGGACAACCATTTGGAGGGTGAAGCAGAGAATCATGGGTATTCTCTGCCTTTTCACTGACAGCAAAATAAACGAGAGCATCTTGAATGAAGTGGTGGGGGTTTCAAAAGAAGGAAACACAGTGCTGATGATATGAATACTTTTCCTCATCTTTATTCACTCCTTTGATTACCCCAACCCACAGCTGAATATACAAATAATGATGAAAAAACGCAGCCGTTCTATTTTTAGCGAAAAATAGGAGATGATGTTGTTTGTCTAGGCTCAGTAGGAGCTGTCAGCTTTATTACATCAGAAATGTAAAGGTTTGAAGGGCATTCTGGGTCTTTATTTTATTTTTTGTTTCATTTCCGTCAATGCTCACTGCAAATTAGAATTTTTAAGTGGCTTTTTATGCAAATAAATATCACTTTCACTACTGCCACTACTGACAGCTTGTCTCTTGAAAAGAAAACATCTATATTTGTGTGCAAGACTTTATTTTCCTAAGCCACAAATCTTGCACAGTGATTTGTGTAATGAGATTCACTACGGTCCCGCATTAACTGTATGGGGGTTCATGAAAAGATTAAACCCCACTTCCCCCCATTCTGGGAATGTCATATTCCACTGTAATGTGTTCGGCAAGGGAAGGGAGCCAGTAGGGCATCACTGAGGGATCGCCAATGCAAACCCTGCCAAGGCTATAATAGGCTCTTATGCTAGTCAGGGCCACAAGGTCACATTTGCTACCCTTGAATTGCTTATGTGAAGGCTCCTATTTTCTTTTCTTTTTTTCTATTTACAATGGATGTGGCCTGACTGAGGCTCTATATGTATTTGCCTAAGCATTCATGTTAAGGTCAAACTCACTTTGTGCATTGCCATTTTACTTGATCTCTGCTTTTCACTTGGCCTGGATTCATTTTCTTTGTGTTACGTTTTCCCATTCATTTACAGTACAGTAGGATCTGATAACAGATAGGTCTGAGAACACATTGACAATAAAAATAAAGAATTGCTCAGTAAACAAAAAGTTAATATTGAGTACCTTTCATTTTAGACATTTACTTTGTTTTTTAGCTCCGCCAACAAAAAAAAAAAGAAGAAGACGATGAAAATACAAAGAAAATAGTTCCACAGCAAAATCCAATCTTGCTAAATTGTGCATCTGCAGCGGCACACAGGAGTGGTGTTACATTTCAAAATGATTCAGTGATTTTGATTTAATCGGTTGAGTGAATGATTCAGTGACTTACTAATAAAGATGTCACTTGTGACCACCTACTTGTATAACAATGCAGAAAGAGTAAATGAAAAATCCCTAAGTGGAGTGATACTAACACTGTTGTTGAACTGTGTACATACTATATCATATATAATGCCGCTCAGCCAAACAAATTCGAGGACTGAAACTTACTGTTGTATAAAACGTAAATAGGTGTTTGTTTTGTAATGCATTCAATTTCATGTAAAAAAATCTTCTATTTGAGTACAGTGAAAGCAAAGATTGAAAGGTTCATTTCAGCATAGCTGAGGTTGTTTATGATCAAATTTCCTCCTCCTTTAATTCTGTTCAAAAGGAGCAACAAACAAGCTAAATTCGGGCCATTTACCATTTCCTTCCCTCTCAGTGTCATGCTCTTCAATAATGAAGTTGTGCAATGCACCACAGACTGGAATAAATGATAATTCACCACACCCCCCATGTTCAGAGAGAGAAAGGGGAGGGAGAAAGGGAATAGAGAGTCTTGGGCATTTCTATTTAGGTCGTGCATCAGAAGTAGTGCACTAACAATTGTAGATGAAGTGAGATCAGAGCACTGTCTTCCATAATGCATCTCATTATTGCACACAAGCTCTTTTGGTTTGGTGCTCTAAATTCAGGTCCTTTTCCTAAAATGACAAAAAAGAAGAAGAAAGAAAATGAAAATGTCCTTTCAGGTTCTTTTTATCTGTGGAACATAAAGTACAGAATGTTGAAGCTGGTCTTTTCCACGGTTCCTGAATGTGAATGGTGATCATGGTTATCAAGCTAAATTTTCAATGGTGAAAGAAAAACATCTTAAACATCAGTCTATTCTTTAAACAAAGGATTGACAAATGGCTTCTGAAGATTGGAAAATAGTGCACAAGTGAACTATTTTTAAAGATGTTTTAAGTGCTTTTTGAAGCCTGGCAGCTAATAGTGCCCATCCACTTTCATTTACATTTAGGCATTTGCCAGATGCTTTTATGAAAAGCATTTTTTTCTTCTTCAGTTTTTGCATTCCCTGGGAACTGAATCCATGCTCTACTGTTTAGGCTACAGGAACAGTTCATTGTATGGAAGAGAGCAGTGTAAATATTCTTCAAAATATCTTCTTTTGTGTTCCACAGAAAATAATTTGTTTGGAACGATGATGACAATCAGAATTTTTTGGGTGCACTATTCATTTAAATGCAGAAATATGTCTTAGTACAGTTCAACCATAGACTTTACCATCTCACTTCTGTTTTGGCTCTGAATAGGTTTTTCATAAGTTTTATAAATCCATGTTACTTTTTTAAAATACAAATTTGTTCTCAACAAGAATCATCTTTGGTTTGCAGACTTTAAATGACCATACTTTAATTGGCCTGTTATGTCTTGTCATGTTGTGTCTGGTTCTTGTTACTCTGTCCCTCTCTGCTGGTCATCATAGGTTACTTTCTCTTTCTCTGCTCTCCCAGCTGTTCCTTATCTCCTCTAACTACCTCGTTCACTCTCTTCCCACCTGTTCCCTTTCTCCTCTGATTAGGTCTCTATTTCCCTCTCTGTTCTTGCTGCTTTCTTTGTCAGATTCTCATTTGAGTTTCTCATGCTAGAAGCAAACTTCTGTCTCGCTCTTTTCTACATTGTCCAGCCCAGTCCTGTCCTGTCCTGTCCTGTTGGCATCCGCCTGGCAAGTGCAATCTGTTCTCAGCTAATCATCTTATTATTTACTCTGTCTAGTTCATCTGATGCTACGAGAGACCTGGTAGTCACAGTCTATCTTCGACCCGCGACCTCTCTGAGAGACCTGCAACCTGTCGCCGCTACTCGGCTATTCTCTACTGCTGTCTAAAGCTTTTGAAGTTACCTGAGAGACTTTTTATGTTCCTGTTATCGCCCTCTCTGCGGGTTGTTTGTTTTCTCCATTATCATTCAAGAAGAAGATCTGTGTACTACCCTGTGTTGTCATTAAAAGATTCTGTTCCTGTTAAAACGCTTTTGGGTCCTCACTTACCGGCATAACAGAAGAATCTGACCAAGATGGACCCAGCGACTCCGGATCATTTCCAGTCAGCCGTCGAGATCCAGGGAGCGATGATTGGCAGACACGAGGAAGAATTGTCTGCTGCTCGACATGCAGTTGAGACCCTGGCCGCCCAAGTCTCCGATCTCACAAGACAGATCAATCATCTCCGCCTCGATCCACCGGTCGCTTCCAGGGCTTCCGAATCTCTTGAACCCCGAGTCAATAACCCACCGTGTTACGCGGGTGAGCCCACAGAATGCCGCCCGTTTCTCACTCAATGTGATGTTGTCTTTTCTCTCCAGCCCAACACTTACTCCAAGAACAGAGCTCGTATCGCCTACGTGATATCTCTCCTTACTGGACGGGCTCGAGAGTGGGGAACGGCAATCTGGGAGGCGGAGGCTGAGTGCACTAACCGGTATCAGGACTTTAAGGAGGAAATGATTCGGGTATTTGACCGTTCTGTTTTCGGTGAAGAAGCTTCCCGGGTCTTGTCTTCCCTAACTCAAGGTAATCGATCCATAACAGATTACTCCATAGAATTTCGCACTCTTGCTGCCTCCTGTGACTGGAACGAGCCGGCTTTACTCGCCCGGTTTCTGGAGGGTCTCCGCGTGGATGTTAAAGATGAAGTTCTCTCCCGGGAGGTTCCTTCCAGGGTGGATTCCTTGATTGAACTCGCTATTCGCATCGAGCGACGGTTCGACCTTCGCCGTCGAGTTCGAGGAAAGGAGTTCGCTTTCGCCGCTGCTCCCCTCTCCGCATCACTACCATCTCCCTCCGCCAGTTCGAGTTCTGAGCCCATGCAGCTGGGAGGCGTCCGCATCTCGGCTAAGGAGAAGGAACGGAGAATCACCAACCGCCTCTGTCTCTATTGCGGTTCTGCTGCACATTTTGTTAACTCATGTCCAGTAAAAGCCAGAGCTCATCAGTAAGAGGAGGGCTACTGGTGAGCGCGACTACTCGGGTCTCTCCTTCAAGATCCTGCACTACCTTTTCGGTCCATCTCCGCTGGACCGGCTCGTCTGCCACCTGCAATGCGTTGATAGACTCTGGGGCGGAGGGCTGTTTTATGGACGAGACCTGGGCTCGAGAACATGACATTCCTCTCCAGGAGTTAGAGGATTCCACGGCCTTATTCGCATTGGACGGTAGTTCTCTCCCCAGGATTCAGCGAGAGACGCTACCTTTAAGCCTCACTGTCTCTGGTAATCATAGCGAGACCATTTCTTTTTCAATTTTTCAGTCACCTTTCTCACCTGTTGTTTTGGGCCATCCCTGGCTAGTTCGTCATAATCCCTCTATTAATTGGTCTAGGAATACTATCCTCTCTTGGAATGTCTCTTGTCATGTGGAATGTTTAATGTCTGCTGTACCTCCTGTTTCTTCTATCTCTTCTTCACAGGAGGAGCCTGGTGATTTGACGGGGGTGCCGGAGGAATATCACGATCTGCGCACGGTGTTCAGTCGGTCCCGGGCCACTTCTCTCCCTCCACACCGTTCGTATGATTGTTGTATAGATCTTCTTCCGGGGACCACTCCACCCCGGGGAAGACTATACTCGCTCTCGGCTCCTGAACGCAAGGCTCTCGAGGATTATTTATCTGTAGCTCTCGATGCAGGTACAATAGTTCCCTCCTCCTCTCCCGCCGGAGCGGGGTTTTTTTTTGTTCAGAAGAAGGACGGTGGCCTGCGCCCCTGCATTGATTATCGGGGGCTGAATGACATAACAGTTAAGAATCGTTACCCGCTCCCTCTTATGTCTTCAGCCTTCGAGATCCTGCAGGGAGCCAGGTTTTTTACTAAGCTGGACCTTCGTAACGCTTACCATCTCGTGCGCATTAGGGAAGGGGACGAGTGGAAGACGGCGTTTAACACTCCGTTAGGTCACTTTGAATACCGGGTTCTTCCTTTCGGTCTCGTAAACGCTCCAGCTGTCTTTCAGGCGTTGATTAATGATGTCCTGAGAGACATGCTGAACATCTTTGTTTTCGTTTACCTTGACGATATATTGATTTTTTCACCGTCACTCCAGATTCATGTTCAGCACGTTCGACGCGTTCTCCAGCGCCTTTTAGAGAATTGTCTTTATGTGAAAGCTGAGAAGTGCACTTTCCATGCCTCCTCCGTCACCTTTCTTGGTTCCGTTATTTCTGCTGAAGGCGTTAGGATGGACCCCGCTAAGGTCCAAGCTGTCATTGATTGGCCCGTTCCTAAGTCACGCGTCGAGCTTCAGCGCTTTCTCGGCTTCGCGAATTTCTATCGTCGATTCATCCGTAATTTCAGTCAGGTGGCTGCTCCCCTCACAGCTCTTACTTCTGTCAAGACGCGCTTTACATGGTCTGCTTCCGCCCAGGGGGCTTTTGATCTCCTCAAGAGTCGTTTTACATCCGCACCGATCCTTGTTACACCTGACATCTCTAGACAGTTCGTTGTTGAGGTTGACGCGTCAGAGGTGGGCGTGGGTGCCATTCTTTCTCAGCGATCGCTCTCAGACAACAAGGTCCATCCTTGCGCGTATTTTTCCCACCGCTTGTCGCCGTCAGAACGTAACTACGATGTGGGTAACCGCGAATTGCTCGCCATCCGCTTAGCCCTAGGTGAGTGGCGACAGTGGTTAGAGGGGGCAACCGTTCCTTTCGTCATTTGGACTGACCATAGGAACCTTGAGTACATTCGTTCTGCCAAGCGACTTAATGCACGTCAGGCTCGTTGGGCTCTGTTTTTCGCTCGTTTCGAATTTGTAATTTCTTATCGTCCGGGCTCTAAGAACACCAAGCCTGATGCTTTATCCCGTCTCTTCAATTCTTCAGAAGTCTCCACTGACCCCGAGGGGATTCTCCCTAAGGGGCGTGTCGTCGGGTTGACTGTCTGGGGAATTGAGAGGCAGGTAAAACGAGCGCTCACTCACACTCCGTCGCCGCGCGCTTGTCCTAGGAATCTTCTTTTCGTTCCCGTTCCCACTCGTCAGGCCGTTCTTCAGTGGGCTCACTCTGCCAAGTTAGCTGGCCATCCCGGTGTTCGGGGTACGCTGGCTTCCATCCGTCAGCGTTTTTGGTGGCCCACTCGGGAACGTGACACGCGCCGTTTCGTGGCCGCTTGCTCGGTCTGCGCGCAGACTAAGTCTGGGAACTCCCCTCCTGCCGGCCTTCTCAGACCGCTTCCTATTCCCTCTCGACCGTGGTCACACATCGCCTTAGACTTTATCACCGGTCTGCCTTCGTCGGCGGGTAAGACAGTTATTCTTACGGTTATCGATCGTTTCTCTAAGGCGGCTCATTTTATTCCCCTCGCTAAGCTCCCTTCGGCTAAAGAGACGGCACAAATAATCGTCGAGAATGTCTTTAGAATTCATGGCCTTCCGTCGGACGTCGTTTCGGACAGGGGCCCGCAGTTCACGTCTCAATTTTGGAGGGAGTTTTGTCGTTTGATTGGGGCTTCCGTCAGTCTCTCGTCCGGCTTCCACCCTCAGTCTAACGGTCAAGCCGAACGGGCCAATCAGACTGTCGGTCGCATCCTACGCAGCCTTTCTTTCCGTAACCCTGCGTCTTGGTCAGAGCAACTTCCTTGGGCAGAATACGCACACAACTCGCTTCCTTCGTCTGCGACCGGTCTATCGCCTTTTCAGAGTAGCCTCGGGTACCAACCTCCGCTGTTCTCGTCTCAAATCGCCGAGTCCTGCGTTCCGTCCGCTCAGGCTTTTGTCCAATGTTGTAAGCGCACCTGGAGTATTGTCAGGTCTGCACTTTGCCGTTATAGGGTTCAGACTGTGAGAGCCGCTAACAAGCGTAGAACTAAGAGCCCTAGATATTGTCGCGGTCAAAGAGTATGGCTCTCCACTCTTAACCTTCCCCTTAAGACAGCTTCTCGTAAACTGACCCCGCGGTTCATTGGTCCGTTCCGTATTTCTCAGGTCATTAGTCCTGTCGCGGTGCGACTTCTTCTCCCTCGTTATCTTCGTCGCGTTCACCCGGTATTCCACGTCTCTTGTGTTAAACCCGTCCTCCGCGCCCCCGCTCGTCCCCCTTCTTCCCCCATTCTTGTCGAAGGCGCTCCTATCTACAGGGTTCGCAGGATTCTAGACATGCGTCCTCGGGGCCGTGGTCATCAGTTTCTGGTGGATTGGGAGGGGTACGGACCTGAGGAGAGGAGTTGGGTTCCCTCTCGGGACGTGCTGGACCGTTCGCTGATCGATGATTTCCTCCGTAGCCGCCAGGTTCCCTCCTCGGAAGCGCCAGGGGGCGCTCGTTGAGTGGGGGGTACTGTTATGTCTTGTCATGTTGTGTCTGGTTCTTGTTACTCTGTCCCCCTCTGCTGGTCATCATAGGTTACTTTCTCTTTCTCTGCTCTCCCAGCTGTTCCTTATCTCCTCTAACTACCTCGTTCACTCTCTTCCCACCTGTTCCCTTTCTCCTCTGATTAGGTCTCTATTTCCCTCTCTGTTCTTGCTGCTTTCTTTGTCAGATTCTCATTTGAGTTTCTCATGCTAGAAGCAAACTTCTGTCTCGCTCTTTTCTACATTGTCCAGCCCAGTCCTGTCCTGTCCTGTCCTGTTGGCATCCGCCTGGCAAGTGCAATCTGTTCTCAGCTAATCATCTTATTATTTACTCTGTCTAGTTCATCTGATGCTACGAGAGACCTGGTAGTCACAGTCTATCTTCGACCCGCGACCTCTCTGAGAGACCTGCAACCTGTCGCCGCTACTCGGCTATTCTCTACTGCTGTCTAAAGCTTTTGAAGTTACCTGAGAGACTTTTTATGTTCCTGTTATCGCCCTCTCTGCGGGTTGTTTGTTTTCTCCATTATCATTCAAGAAGAAGATCTGTGTACTACCCTGTGTTGTCATTAAAAGATTCTGTTCCTGTTAAAACGCTTTTGGGTCCTCACTTACCGGCATAACATGGCCGATGCAATTATTACTGCAGTTAAAAGTTATAAAGGACTCAATAAATTAAAGAAGAGTGTCATTGTCACTGAAACTTCAAACAGCTTGTTGCATTGTCTCTGTAAAATAAAGCTGATGATTTTCACACACTTAAAAATGTTATTTTAAAAATTAGTCATAATAACCAAGTCTCTGCCAGTAGATTATTCATTCCTGTAAATGTTATTTAATTATTGAGTCTTTATGAACAAATACAGACCACAGTGAAAAGCTTTTATTTCTCACCCCTGCAGAATATCTTACTGCACAACAGACAAAACTCAGGATAAGGTCTTTGCCTACGTCTCCCAAAGCCAGTTCAATGAAACTCTGGAGTGCCATGCCTTCCTCTGCCAAAAAAAGAAAATAGTAAGTGTGTTCAGATGCACATTTTGAACATATTTGGAAGCACAGTAACAGATGGCAAAACATATAGCCCTAATTCCCAGGCATATGCACATTGTTTGTTAAAACTTTTCCATTTTGATAGTATTGCAATCCTTCTTCACCATGTTTTGTTTCCTTATTAATCATTATCTATTTTTTCGCTACAGTTTTTATGTGATTGTAATTGACAAAGGTTATTGTGTAAGCCACAGAATATTCTCTTGACCCGTATCTATAGTAGGTATCTAGCGCCATCGAGTGGACAAGAGCATAATTCTTCAGAAACCCTCTGATTTTGTGCGTTCATGTGTTTTCCACAGGCTCAGGCTGTGACTCTGACAGTTGCGCAAGCTTTTAAAGTAGCTCTAGATATGTGGGAAATCGCACAGGAAGGTGAGGGTTTTGTGCCACGTTTGTTTATATAGGCTATACATGGCACATATTCCATGGAACAGAACACAAATATCCCTGTCTTCATTTTTCCATTGCAGACAAAAGCAAGAAAGTTCGCACATGCTACTCCTGTTCAGACCCTGAATCTCAGCCTGAATCTGTACCAAACCGTGTTTCAGGTAAATTTATTGGTTTAAACACAATGGGTTGCTTGATGTTTGTCTCAATTTTGTCCAATTCATGGGAATACCCTTTATTTTCGTTCTTTATCTGTGTCAGAGGAGGAGAAGACTCGGGCTCTGATGGAGCACAAACTGAGGAAGCCCTTCTTCCCTTACTTCCTTTCACCATCTCCACGCAGCAACACCAGGAGACGGCCAATCAAACATGACTCCTGGGTATGATGTCATTAGCTTTTTTTGTCAACCACTACCGTTCAAATGTTTTGGGGGTCTGTAGGACCTTTTAACGTTTTTGAAATAAGTCTCTATAGTTTTAAATGTAATGAATTTAAATTAATTTTTTGCATCATTACTCCAGTCTTCAGGGTTACATGATTCTTCAGAAATCATTCTAATATGCTGAGCCCAAAATTTTAATTGGTAGGCCTAATGTATATTTGGGAAATTGTTTGGGTTCAGCAAATGAACCGAATCTCTGTGTTAGTATTTCATTCAGAGCTTAACTAATTTCACACATAAATATCCCTTCAGAGGATAGTAGTGCTTTTCCGGGAGTCTATTTTGAATCGTTTCCATATTATGTGATTCAATATGGCTGAAATGCAGGGGCGTAATTTACGGGTGGGACGGGTGGGACATGTCCCCACCACTTTTTGCTAGGTTCGATATTGTCCCCACCACTTTTGAAACATCTTGCGGCATGGATGTAGCCTACCAATACAAATAAATGAAATATCTCCAAATAACTTGCAGAGCATGCATTTCGTTCGTTTGTTAAATAAGAGGTGATATAGCACGCTGAAATTTGTTTTTGAAATCAAGTGATCAAAGTGCTCGTTGCCGCTGCGATCAGTGGTGCAGATACAGTGTTCTCTCGTGACTCGCGTACAGTCTTCACACGGACACGTGCTTTAATCCGTTTCGGAGACTCTCTATTAGTTCCGATGAAATCACAAAATAAAATGCACTCAAATGTGTCCTTGCTTGATATACAACCACTGATAAACATAATCGGTTTTAATGAGAAAAAAAAAATACGAGTGCGGATTAGAACCCAGAACCTCTGACACGCTTGGCAAAAGTTCTACCACTGGATCATTAATGTACATATGCATTAAAGCTGCAGAATGGAGTTTTGAGAAAATGTTGACTTAGCCTGAAAATTTGAACAAGCACAACTTACAGGTCCAACCCCCTTGCTCTATGCTACGCTACAGCCCTCCCTCCACAGCTCCTCCCCCACAGCGGAGCCTGCCGTGAACGCACAGGCTAGTAAGCAGGACCACCGATGACGGCGGATTATAAACAGTTATGGAACATTCACTAATAGGGACGAAACATCAACAATATGCTTTACATTGACTATGGCCTGCCCATACTTTGACTACAAACTTGGTCCACAAATCATTATGTATTTTGCAATACATGTAACTTTATAAGGTTGCACTTTCTATAAGTTATAGCTACTAATATAACGTTAAAGGATTAGTTCACTTTAAAAAAAAACTTTTGCTGATAATTTACTCACCCCCATGTCATCCAAGATGTCCATGTCTTTATTTCTTCAGTCGAAAAGAAATTAAGTTTTTTGATGAAAACATTCCAGACTTTTTCTCCATATAATGGACTAGGACACAAACGTTTCGAGGACCAAATGACAGTTTCAGCGCAGTTTCAAAGGGTTTTAAACGATACCAGACGATGAATAAGGGTCTTATCTAGTGAAACGATCGGTCATTAAAAAAAAAAAAAAACAAACTTTAAGTTTTATAAGCACAAATGCTCGCCTTGCTCTGTTCGTGATCCTGTTCGAACTCGTTCATCCAAATGAACAAATCTTTTTTCGAGTCATTCGTTTGTTGAATGAACGAAATGACTCTGAAAAAGACTCGTTCAAAATGAACAAATCTTTTTTCGAGTCATTTCGTTCATTGAATGAACGAAATGACTCGAAAAAAGATTCGTTCATTTGGATGAACGAGTTTGAACAGGAGAGTCACGAACGACGGTACGCGCTCGCGCTGTGCAAGAGAGGGGTGATCAGCGCGTACACGAGCGTGATTGACACTGCTAAGACATTTCTCCTGGCTCTGATTGGTTGTTTCTGACTGGGAGCGGTGTATTTCTGCAAATGGCAGTAGGACCACAGGGAGGAGCCAGAGGAGCTTGATTTTTTTCACAGATTATCTGTCTCATATTCTACTTTCAGGACATAATGAGAGTTTTAACAAATATTTATTTACAAAAGCTACCTACTGGAGCTTTAAGGTCTGAGATCTTTATTCGGTACTAACAACATATATTAGATCTCATTAAACAACAAATGAAACCAATGTACTATTTAAATCGATGGCTGGACATCATAATGTTATTGTTCACAGGTACATCTGATTTATGATTTAGCATTATTAGCAACTACCCCCCCCCCCCCCCCAAACACACACACACACACACACACACCTGGTCCCGACCACTTTTTAAAGCAATGTTACGCCACTGCTGAAATGCCAGGCAATCCTTTCTGATAACCTTAAATCTAGTTTGTCTTTTGGCCTGCCTGGTCATCTGAATCCTCACTTTAATTAATTTTTTGAAAGAGTGGCACTATTATGCAGAGTATCCGCTCCAAAATGAAGGTCAGTTGTTTTGACACCATGCCAAAATAGCTAATTACTATTGCCACTGGCTAATTGCCATTATATTGTCAGTCAGCATGGCCTGTCCTGTTGATAAAGCACAAAGTCCACCACTAAGTGGCATTCTCTGCTTTAATGCTTTATTTATCGATTAAATGTATGAACACTAGGCGGAAAGCTACTCATATTGGATCCGTCAAGCTCTCTTTCTGCACACCATGTTCAACCGTGCCTTTTGTTGATGACTTTATTTCAGCTGTGATTGTATTCCATTCACTGTTCAGGCGGTTCTGAAACCCAAAGTCTTTAGAGCTTGCTGGTGCTGATATTGTTCAAGTTACTCTCTGGTTCTGCAGGTATGATATAGATGTGATTTGTGATGTGTTTACATGGTTATTGCATGTTCTCTCCTCCTCAGGATGCGGAAGATGGCCTCGATGATGCGTTTTCAAGGTAAGTTTCTTCCCTTCTACTCACTTTTTATCACACATAGTAAGCCTCACAGAAAACTGTCTGTGAAATCAGAGATGGTTCTTTCAGGATAGTGTTTATTGGAGATGTAATGCTTATTGATAATAACTTGCCCTTCAAAATACTCTTATACATACTAACAAAAAGAAAATAACTGACTTTGGTTAAAAAAAAACTCTACCGTTCAAATGTTTGGTGTCTGTGAGATTATTTTAATGTTTTTGAAAGACGTTTAATTGATCAGGAATACAGTAAAAACAGTAATTATTGTAAAATATTGTTACAATGTTAATTTTTTTTAGTTTAATATACTTTAATATGTGATGGCAAAGCTGAGTTTTCAGCATCATTTCCCCAGTCATCAGTGTCACATGATCCTTCAGAAATAATTATAATATGCTGATTTGATGCTCAAGAAACATTTCTGATTATTTTTAATATTGAAAAAAGTTGTGCTGCTTAATATTTTTGTGGAATCTGTGATTATTAGAAAGTTAAAAAAGAGCAGTATTTAGTTGAAAAAGAAATCTTTTGTAACCATATAAATATCTTTACGGTCAATTTTGAACAATTTAATTAATCATTGCTGAATACAAGTTTATTGAAAAATCTTACTGACCCCAAACATTTGAACGGTGTATATTGCAGCATTTTGACTGCAGTGCAGCTTAGTAAATGTCTGAAAACAGAATTTTAAAAAAGAGATAATTTCCCCTGAGATAAACTCAAATTCAGTCAAGATTTATTTGTTTGTTATCTTTGCTGATTTTCTGCACCCTTGAAAAAAAATGTGAGTTTTGTAGCATTTGTCCATTTGTGGTAGCTTCAATGCCATCGCTGATGTGGAACTATTTGTAAAATATTCTGCCTCATATAATCAGCTAATGTGTTCGCGCTCCCTCAGGTGTGACATTATGTCTCATAAAGTGGAGATGGTGTGAGATTCGGCACACAGTAGGAGCGCTGAAACACATTAGCCATCGCAGCTCTGGTTCCGATTAACAGACATGGTGAATCATTTTATTCTGAGTGTCTCTCCATACAGGGTTATTAATATCAATTCAAACAGAGCCCTGGAAATGAATGCAATGATAGTTTTGATTATTAGTTATTCACGTTTAGCAGCAGATGGAATAGATGAAGTTCATAACGACTTCATTCAAGCATTTCTGTGTACAGTTAAAGCTGGTAGATTTATAAACAGAAGTACCAAAACAATGACTTTGTTCTTATCCAGATTAGCAGATAGTCAGTGGTACAGCAGGTGGGGTTTGTGCAACACAAAAACAAATAAAGAATCTGTTCTGTGAAGGTGTGGATCTATAGTTGCAGCAGTAGAACTTTAAAAAAAGAATCAAAATACTCAGGATAACAGGGAACCGCTGGAGAAACAGAAGCCACACATCAACGCAACCAGAATAGACAAAACACAACTGAAACTGAGGACTATATATGCACACAAGGCTGAATAAGGAACCAAACAAGATACAGGTGAATGTAATTAATTAACAAAGCAAAGGAAACCAATTCAGTTACTATGGGTATGTTTACACAACAATGTACTAAAAACTGAAAAGTTTTTTCTTTGCTTTTTCACATATAGACAACAACCTTGTCAAAAGGATTCCTGTTCACAAGAATTCACGCAAACGACTAAAACGGCTGTGTTATACTGTCAGGCCAGTAGTTGGCTATGTCACTTTATAATGAAACACTACTTGCCTAACATGTAATGCACATCGACCGTGTTCCCAAATTTGCATTTTTGTTGTTTTCACGGAGACAATAACGGTAGCATTTTCAAAAACTAGCACTTTGAAACCCAATTTCAAAAGTTTGAGTTCCTAGGCCCCCAAAACGCTATTGTCATGTAAATGAATGCCCAAAACACATAACAAGTTTTCTGTTTTTAGTTGAAAACGGTGTCGTGTAAACGACCCCAATGACAACAGAGGAAACACAGGGAACTGAAAATACTTTCAGTATATAAAAAGTAAATAAAAATAAGAAAATAAAAGGCCTTGAACAGAAACAGAATCTGTGATGTCTAGAACAATTAAATAAGTAGAATTAAGTGTATACATCTGGATGGAGCAAGCAGAAAACTTAATGAACAAATGTTCACATTACATAATGTATATTTAATATACGGTCTAAAAATAATATATATTTACATGATATTTTATATAACGCCCAGCAGGCTGCATACATATAAGGATATTGATCTATAAAAAATAGATAAATATCCTCATGACAATAAGGATCAGTATCCTTATTTAAAATCACAAACATCCAATGATTTCATTGCTTAGTGAGTTACAAGCATTCTTGTGCATAGGGATATGCTTTCTAATAAGATTGTGTAACTTGTCGAATCAATTTATTTTTAACATGATGATACATGTTACAATTCTTTAAATGATTGCTTACCACATTCTCCGCCACCATAAAGTTATAACTGCTTGTGATGCCAATGCATTACTATGACTTCATTGCTGGCATACAGCAGGACAGAAACAGCACTCATCTTGCCAGTAGAATCCATTGTTATAAGTAATGTAAGGGGCCAAAAAGGATCATGATTCTTCTAAGTGATTCAGATGAGGCGAAACCAAATCAGCTCTTTCCTTTCTCTGAGCATGTAGAAAAAACACAATAAAAATGTACAAATAGATCTAAATCCCCACAAAGTTTGAACAGTAGCATGCTTGGGAGGATGTGATGGTTTAATCATAGCTCACTGTCAGCATGTGTCATGCTCTCTCTCACCTGCCATGCAGCAATATGGAGGTGGAGGAGATGGACGCAGGTAAGTGAGGTGAGAGAAACCGTACCGCGTAATGACATGCCTCGGTTTTCATCAACCATCACTAAACCTCAATGAGAAACTAATATCATTACACTTCAGACTTAGTTTCCTTTATGGTCACTGCCTGACAAGATTTCTGTTTCACTTCAACACAACAACTTACAACAGGGTTCCCAGTGAATTCCCACGACCTTTTGAAATTAATCTTTTTTTATCTTTATTGTTTTGATTCGGACTGATTCGCGAATGAATGAGGTCTGAACGATTCAGTCAAAAGAACTTGTTTCACTCACAATTTCTTACTTTCAGAAGATTATCATCTACGCTACCGTTCAAAAGTTTTTAATAAAATTAATACTTCTATTCAGCAAGGATGCATTAAATTGATCAAAATTATAAAAAGTTACAGTCATTTATAATGTTAGAGAAGATTTCTATTTCAAGTAAATGCTGTTCTTTTGAACTTTTTATTCATTAAAGAATCCTGAAAAAAAAGTATGTTTTCAACATTGATAATATAAAAAGTTTCTCAAGCAGCAAAGCATCATATTTGACTGAATTCTGAAGGATCATGTGACACTGACGCTGAAAATTCAGCTTTGCCATCACAGGAATACTTATATTATATTTTAAAATATATTAAAATAGAAAATATTTTAATAGAAAATATTTCACAATATTGCTGTTTATACTGTATTTTTGATCAAATAACTGCAGCCTTGTTGAGCATGGTGAGATTCCTTTAAAAAAAAAAATCTTACTGACCCCAAACTTTTGAACAGTAGTGTATCTGATTAAATGTTTTGGAGCATGCATAGCTAAAAAAAAATCCCAAATCAAAAGTTAAATTCCCTGACATTTCCAGGTTTACGTTGACTTTGGGAACCCTGATAAAAGCATTGTTGCATGTGCATCTTTCACATCTTTCAGTGCAAAGTTAGTTTTAAAATCCAATTTAATCTTTAAAATAAACTTTTAGGATTTTAAATAGAAAAAGATATACATTATAAGAAATATTAAAGATTACCCTTCCTGTTCCCTCAATCAGACTTGCAACGTCCCGCAGCAGAACCGTGTCTGAGGATGCAGCTGTGAGTCCGGTGGAAGATCATCTCCTGTCCTTCAGCAGTGAGGACTCAGACTGAACACACACACACACACACACACACACACACAAATCACTCTCACCAGCCTATCAGAAATTGTTACGAACACACAACGTGGAACGTATGCCTCAGCGATGGACTTACTCACACCACTGCCAATTAAAACAGCAAACATTACCACAAAAAAGCATCACAGACATGCATGAATCCGCTATATAACACTTGAATGCCAATGTACTTGCATTATAACACTGTAAGTTCAGGGTAAGAACTTGACAATACAACATGTATGAAACCGCATGTTGTTATATTGTACTCAAGCGTTTGTGTAAGTAGATTTGCTACCTGTATAATGTAAAGAGTCTAAATCTTTTCAACGCATTGGTGCTATATTGGAGATACTTTGGTTGTGTTATTTAAATATACAATAACTATAAACATGTACTTGAAAGGGCGACCAAATGTACATTCCACAAAACTGATGTTTGTCCTTCAGCCCAGCATTCTTCAAGACTCCCACGGCATTCATCTGAAAGTCAGATTGCATGGTTCATTTCGGTCGAGTACTTTGTACTGAACAAAAGCCACTAAAACGCTCTTAGACAAGTGTTACAGGATGTACAGCACTAGATCCGCATGTGTTAGCGAACTTTAGACGTGCATTAATACAGTACACTCTAGGTGAACGTTTACAAATAAGTATGAACTGTAGAGCTGTTCAGGACTAACAATTTGAAGCACTGTTGAATTTCAGATATGATTGTGGGTCAGGGGACGTTTGCTTAAGCAATCATTACAGAAATTATTTTCTTTCCCAGAAAGCAACAGTGTCAGCTCTGATCCGGCCCACATCCAGGTCGTGTGGAATCCACGTGTACCAGATGTGGGCCAGATCTGGGCCAACACTATGTTGCTGTCTTGGGTGGATCATGGAATTTTTTAATATTTGAATAAGGCCTCAAAACACTTCAGATTTCTTTCTTTTTTAGGATCCAAAATATTGCAGTCTAAAAGCCTGTCACAATGGGCTTCCAACCATACGTGTTAGATTTATTATTATTAGCATTATTATTTATGTTCACAGATGCTTGTCATCAGTGAAACTTATTTTTTAACTTTAATTGTTTTAAATATATGCAACTTCTTAATTTAAGGACCGGACTGTTTCTTCTTTTTATTTTATTTTTTATAATGCAGTCAGACAATGTCATGTCACACAAATGATGTCAAAATCATCACTGATTTGGTTAAACTTTGGGCAGACAATCATCACACAGTCATTTTGCAAAAATAAATGCCATATTCTGTAAAATAGAAACTGGATAGAAAGACGGAAATGTATACCTTATTTCTATAGGCTCTGACATTTCTTTGTTTTTTAAGTGCTGAAGTAAAGAATATTACACTTTGGCTCTTAGAAAATCTTTTCCTCATGAGTTCCATCAGTCTCTAGCAAATAGCGTTACATGTAATATACTGCCATTCGGCCCTTTTTAAGTGATATTAAAAATTTCTTCATCATTTAACGTTCCGTCTTTGAGCCTCAGTAGCTCTGTCAGCTTTTTTTCTCCTTTGTGCAACATGCAGTATTTCTTCTCGACATTACAGAATTTTAGTTTTTTTACATTTTCTATCCTCCTGAAAGTGGGATAAGTTTAATTTAATTTGATAGAATACATACTGTAATTGCAGTATATACTGTAGCTAAAGTTCTTAGTTCAGTTAGTGGTGTTCTAGTTATTTTGGTTAATCATGTTGAAACTGTCAGTGGTTTAATAATTAATGTTTGCTCTGATTGGACTGCTTATTCATTTCAAATAATCACTGTTTTCTGTGGAAGGTTTTGAGACACTTTCAATGTCTTTAACGATTGCAACAACCATAGTGAAACAAAAAAATGTATATAACCATATCTATTTCTAAAATATTGTGTAGATTGTCTCTATAATGTGTGATTGTCTTTATAATGTGTTTTATTTTATTAATATTTTGTAAAGTAAGAAATCAAAGTTGGTGCTTTAAGAAAATCTATGCAATCTATGTTTGGCTTTGTACACATACTAATGTTTATTAATTAATCATCATGAAACCATAATGGAGCTCAAAAGGTAATTTGCATATATAAATAAACAATTGGTTGATATTTAATAATGTATAATAAAATATTTGTTCAAAAACACAAAAGTGTCATATCTTGTGATTTTAATAATTTGAAAAATTGCCATTAGACCAACTAATATTTTTTATATACTGTAGTTCAACACAATGGGTTTGTATTTTGGAAATATTGTTAATTTGATTAATTGCCTAATGATTTATTAATATTAATGAATCTTAATGTATACTTGCTTGGTGGTTGAATGCACCAATAAATGAGATCCCTCTCCATTAGCATGTTTTTGTTGAAACAAACAACTTGTTTCTGTATAGTACTTCTCTCAAATGCCAAAAATGCTAATATGTCAATAAGAAAGCAAGAAAAAAAAAAGCTCGCATTAAGTCATTCATTATCTTTATTAAAACGGATAATGAGAAAAAGATGATAACAAAATCGTCTAATTAAGGAATTAACATGAGATTAAGAGCTTAAAAAAACATAAAATATGCATGCATTTTTCATCATGAGGTTTATGGCGTCTTTATATTCTTAATAACAAACAATAATTCAGTTAGAATATTGCTGTTTTGAGCATGTTTTGTATACAACACGTTGAGATTAGCAATTATGTACATTGTTCAGTCTGGCAGGTTTTTAAGATTAGCATATAGTGGGCAAAAAACTGGGCAAATAGGCATATTTAGAATACAAAAAAACTGGTTAGGAGGATGTAGAGATGACAAACAGAGAGATTTGCCGTCAGTTTGCCCTCTAATAAGCAACTCAGTCACAATTCCACCAGTTTTACAGACTAATGAAAAGAAGAGCACAAGCTTAATCTAATGACCTGCTTCTGTACAAAACCTATCAGACTCAAAAGAGATTCATGCACAAACCAAACACAAGCTAAAAAGAGTAGAAACCCTGCCAGCCTGCAACAGTACCATATAAAAAATACACTTCCCTTCCTTTTCTATACAAGAGGAAAAAATCCCCAATTTAATCTGATATATTGCAGGAAAGTTTTGGGTATTCTCTATCCATCATACAATATAGGCATCCCGTCATATACGCTATACGCAATATGATATTTACAGTCCCAGTGGATTGCTTTAATATACGTGCGTATGGGTGGGCCGATACTGAGGTGTAGCTGATGTGCTGCTCCATGAGGATTCTTGACTGTTATGATGGAAGGGCCGATAAACTGTCATCCTGATACGGCAGATGGTGCGACTGACATCTACGAAACTCCCATCACACCTCAATGATGTTGATAGATGGCACAGACTGGTGGAACTGCAACAGACAGGAGGACAAAAAAACAGAAGAGTGATTCTTCTCCGAGGGGCCCGTACATCAACACGTACAATCGTTTGGGACAGGATGGCTTCCTGGATGGATAGAACGCCGCTGGATGTATTTGCAGCTTGAGATTATTTTATATATGGCTGTGAGCACTAAGATGTAATGCACACAGAGACAAATGAACATAATTTTGCTCTGTAGTAGTGCAATATGTCTAAAAGAAGGCGATTAGTGTCTTGGTGCAGGTGGTAACATCATCACAAGGTCCGATATTGATTTGATCACGTGTCTAAAGGGGCTGATTTTTTTAATGTTTTATAAGGACGAATGGTGGCACATAGTGGAACGGGTGAAATGTGAGGCATCTGTTCTTGCTTTATCACTTTGAATTTCCAACACAGAGAAAGTGGCAAGTGAAAAGCTACAGGAATATGAAGGCACATGGTGGTTTTCCTGAGATGGTTTATTATAGAAGTAGGTCAGTAGCTCTGGCATTTGATCCAAAGCACTTATTATGCCGAAAAATGTCTCTGATTCTAAAATTAAGTTACATGCATAACATCTGCTCGAACTGAACCCTTCCCAGCTCCAAAAGCTAACAAAATATGCTTTATTTAATTCTTCTGTAATTGTTACTCTAATATCAGGAGAGTTTTATGTTATCGCGACAGGTAGAGATCCATCCGTGTTAGATATAGATCCGTGTTAGATATAGGTCGCTAAAGACCCCGATATTTAATAATGATTGGGTAAACATGCATGCATTTAAGGATTAACTTAAACCATTCTGATATCGATTCTTTAAAATCCCACAATTAGTCTGGTTGCACGAAAATGTATACATAATCTGGGCTCTGCATTTAACTTTTAGGGCCCTATTATACACCGAGCGGAATGCAGCGCCAGGCGCGACGCAAGTGCTTTTTGCTAGTTTCAGCCAGACGCAGTTATCATTTTCACTTCCTGCTCCATGTTGTTGAAATAGCAAATGCATTTGCGGCGATTTGTTTGCCCATGGGCGTGCTGGTCTGAAAATTAGGTAGGCGCATTGTTGGTGCGTTGGTATTTTGAGGCAACTGAAATAGACTGCGTCATTGACTAACTGACACCTGGTCTAAAGTCAATGGGGCTATAGGTTTTTGTTATTTTTCAGAGCGCATTAGTAATATGCACCTATAGGGAGGTCCACAACGTGCGTACACTTTGTACCATAGATGGTTTGCTCGCGCGCTTCAGTATCCTCTGGAGAAGCGTTCAGTTTTTCCGCTTGCAAATTCCGCAATGTAAATAGAAAAATCCACCATGGCGCGAGCGCAATTGGCTTTTACATGGGAATAAGACTCTGGTTGGTTTATTGCATGTTACGCCCAAAACACACCCAGGGCCATTACACATTAAGAGAACAGACCGTTCAGTACTACGGTAAAAAAATAATAATCATATTTTACCTTGAGTTATGAGTTTGTATTTAATCACAGTCTGTTTTGAATTCAATAAAAATACTTTGTACTGCAAAATGACAATAAAAGGCCTTCAGTTGGATTGTCCTTGAAGGCTGCATGCAAACACTAAAATGATTCATGAACACTCAGTGCACGAAGTATAGTCTGATTGTTATGAGCTGGTTCTTTTAACTACTAGTTCAAAAAGATACACATTTTACAATATGACTGAGATATCCCTAAATGAATCAGAATCAAATAATTTCAAGAGAATCTGAAAGTCTGTATCAAAACCCAGCCTGACTATTCTTTCTTTCTATATACAAAAATAATGATTCTGGGACATTGGCACACTTTCTCTAGCAAACCACTCAGCATTACTGATCAAAGCCAAACAGTGAATTCTAGCGTTGCCTGTGCAAATATACAGTAAAGCTCCATAGGCTTAGTTGATCTCATAAAACGTGTACAACAGAGAGCTACCCTGAAGCCTTTCACATGAGTCAGGGAATGCAGGCCATAGTGTTCTCATCCCTCATTGCTGGCAGGTTTCATCCGACAAGTAACAAAAAGGTTTGATCAATCAGAGGTTTTATCAATTCGCAGTTCCTGGGCAGACAATCTTTGTGAAAAGTGAGATGGATAGCAATCTAATGCTTTCCTGCTTTCTGTCTTAGTCTTTCCGCAGGTGTTAAAGTGATCAGGTTGTTTTTCCTTGTCCTCTTGGCTTGAAATGCTTTTTCATTAAGAGCTAATGAAATGTATCAGGAAATGTAATTTCAACTCAATCTGTGTTTTGAAAACAGGGGGAATTGTGGGGGGAAGCACAGATGCATAGCTGTTTTGCATTGCAATAAACTGTTTATAACTGGAGATATCTAATTTATAATCAGGTTTAAAATCTGTTACAGTACATTAGTTTAAAGCAGTGGTCTCAAACTCAATTCCTGGAGGGCCACAGCTCTGCACAGTTTAGCTCCAACCAGCTAAAACTCACATCTGCAAGGAAGTTTCAAGCAATCCTGAAGACCTTGATTAGCTGGATCAGGTGTGTTTGATTAGGGTTGGAGCAAAACTGTGCAGAGCTCTGGCACTCCAGGAATTAGGGTTTGAGACCACTGGTTTAAAGGCTAATATTAAATTTATTAAAGGGCGATTTCCTTCACGATGAAGAGAAATATGTTTCTGTCATGACAACTCTTGGAGTGTTTGGCATGGTAATAGATATGACAATGTTGTATGTTTGGTCTGGACGGAATAGATCTGCTACGCTGTTTCTGTTGGTTATTGGTGCTGCAGAACAAGTACGGGACTTGCTACTGCCAATACATACACAACACGCTGCTGTGAGCAAATAAGACTTGCTGCTGCTGAACAATATAGCATAAATGAATTACCCGTAGTATATCTATACAGGTGGAGCTGGGGAAGGTGGAGGGTTTCTGAAGTGCGCTGCACTGCTAAGGCAAATGCTACCCAAGTATTTGAAGGTTGAGCAGCGACCTCATTGGCTACTGATACAGCAGGAACCAATCAGCTGTGCCCTATAGATAATGATGTGATTATGAACAGGTGAGTAAAAGGACCTATTAGCTTGCACCATCTAGATTTTCATGCCAGAACTTTGTATTTTTCCTATGAAGTGTGTTCAAATGTCACTGTTTATGACTCTAGATGAAGACAGTTTATCCAAAAATTTTAATTATGCTATTTATTCTCTGTCAAGGTTTTCAAGCAAGATGAACTTAAATTTGACTCAATTTTAACTTCAATTTCAGTCAAATCGTTTGATTCGCTTCTGAAGACTTAAGAAATAACATGGACTGCTTTTATAAGGATTCTTGGTCTTTTTTAAAGCTTGACATCCCTTGGTTTCTATTCAATTTCATTGTACAGGAAAATATATACTTGTTGATTCTTTGTGTTCCATATGGGTTTAGAATAACATTCAGTAAGTAAGTGACAAACAGGATTTTCCTCTTTCTTTAAAAGGGATGTGTGGGTTAGACAAGACGTTGAGTTGGGAAAGATTCCCACCTTGCTCCGCAGCAGACCTCCGCTGTGGTGCTCTGGTGTGCTTCTCTCTGAGGATGGTTTTGCCTTCTCTTTGCTGTTGCTTGAATCGTTGTCCTTTATTATGTCATACTGCCGGCAAAACAAGGCAATTACGGCTGCAGAAACAGAAAAGAAACATACTAATCGTCATACTAATGTAACTCTACAAAGCTCTGGAGAGACTGATAAGTCTCATAGAGTCACTGAAGCATCCAACCCTAAGACACAAACACTGAAGAATCACAAAATTGTAACCATATTACCTCCATTTCACCTCTGTCTCGGCCCATTTTCTAAAGTAGTTCAGCACTTTCAGCGTGTATACAACCCAACTTTGAATCTCATAGGATCATTAAAGCTATCAATGAAAAAATATAATTAAAATACAGTATAGTGCCATTAAGCTTTTCCTTGACCTATAAAGATTAAATAGCTTGATTATGGAAACATACAGTAACTTTAAATAAACATCCTCCTCTGTGGAAAAAAGTGCTGAATGTATCAACATAGATCACTGTTTGTAGGGTCAGTTTGGGTCAGTAAAAAAAAAAAATAATAATAAAAAACAATAATATATATATATATATATATATATATATATATATATATATATATATATATATATATATATATATATATATTTAAAGATATTAATACTTTTATTCAGCAAGGTTGCATTCAATTGATCAAAAGTGACAATAAAGACATTTATATTAATTTAACATTTACATTACTACATTTACATCTAAGGCAAGATTTACATTTCAAATAAATGCTGCTCTTTTAAACTTTTTATTCAAAGAATCATAAAAAGTTGCATCACAGCTTCAATAAAAATATTAAGAAGCACAACTGTTTTCAGCATTGATGATAAATTATTACATGATAAAATAATGTTTCTTGAGCAGCAAATCAGCATATATTTCTGAAGGATCATGTGACTCTGAAGACTGAGGTAATGCCTGCTGAAATGAATTTATTTATTTATTATTTATTTATTTTTCATCAGAATAAATTACCTTTTAAAATATAATAAAATATAAAGATTAATCATTTAAATTGTAAACAATATTTAAACAATATTACAGATTTTATTGGATTTGTGATCAAAATAAATGCACCATTGATGAACATAAGAGACCTCTTTTAAAAACATTTACTGACACCAAACTTTTAAATGCTTTTCAATGTCACCTGTTAGATGATCAGAAACTTGGTCCACCCAGATACAGTGAGGAAATAAGGAGAAAGGAGGACAGACATTATTAGTCCTGGACACCAGAACAAGCTATTGAGCAAAATAAGGAAAAGGAAAGGAAAAGTTTAATTCTGAGGCTCTGATGACAGAAACTATTTTAACAATGTCATTGACCATTTCGGTCTGATCTCAAAACAAAAACCAACTATTTAATACTAAAGGTCAGATAAAGGGTTCCGTGAAAAATTGTTGATGAAAATCTAAAAATTGTAGGTGGTTGACTTTAGCAAAAAAAAACATTTTTTTACATGGAGTTGACAGTTGGTAATTTTTAAATTGGTTCTGTTTTATATAGGTTAAATTAAACCTTTTTTTTTTTTTTTAGCATTTTTAAGTGTAAATCCAGGTTAACCAAGTGTCTTCTAAATCAGTGTGTAGGCCTGTCCCTGATGTTGCACACGTCCAGCATCCTCTAGATTGAGAGGGGCAGACAGAATTCCTTTCAGTAGTCAAAGCCCAGCGGTCTGAAGACATTCCTTGTTTGCTGGAGTGGCAGTTGCAATTGGGCGCATGAATTATTTTGTGACAGTGAGGCAGACTGGCTCAGTGCATTACGTAAGGAGAGAAGTGCTTCTATTTCCGGTGCCCTTCTTAAAATTCAAGCAGTACATTTCATTTTTTATCAGTTTAATGCATATTATGGTTTCGCAAGGCTTTTTAGGGCTGGCATGCATAGTGGAATTTCAAGGACACTTTAATTCAAGTGATATTAAAATTATTCAGGTGAAAAATTAATAACCATTAGGAAATCAAAGAAAAAATTATGATCTGCTCTCTTTTTCTCGAAGTTTAATAATTTATGATGTGCTGTTTGCAAGCATAGTTTATCTCAGTGGATATAAACGGTCATGACAGAATCCAGGACTAGGAGGAAATGAACAGACTGCACATTTCTTTCGAGCTGACATCAGTGTCTCACCTGCCCACATTAGAAGCACCACCACAATGATGATCATCTCCCCTGTCTGCAGCTGTCGAGCTTTATCCAGGCCTTGGACTGTTGGGTCATCTGTTAGAAGACAGAGGATCATCTGTGAGTGATTGTACTGAGAACTGAATGCTCATTTATAGCTGATACAGTCATCGCTGATCCAACTCTGAAATTAAAAGTGGACAGTTTTTATTCTTGTGGTCATGAAAAAAAATATATGCACTATGTTTTAAAAATATGGGGTATTTTCATGGAAGGCTTGATACAGTTTTCTCAGGATTTATTGATGAATAGAAAGTTTAAAAAAAAAACAGCATTTTTTAAAATATGTTATTATGTTCAAAGTAATCAAATAATACAAAGTCGTTGTAAATGCAGTTATCATTTATTCCAATGCAAAACTCAGTAACACTGTTGCATCTAAGTCTCAATAGCTCCTAAAATGTTTTATCATTGACTCTGCACAGTTCTGGTCTGAATGTCTTTCCTGCAACACTAAAGATTCTCTCAAAAGGAGCAAAAGAAGCTGGTATGGCAAGATATTTACATGCAAGTTGAGCTAGGGCAGGAAAACGGCTTTGGTTTTCTCTCTAATAGACCAAAGGATCAGTATCCTCTGTAAGAAAAGGGGTACTCAAGTACACAGGGACCTCATGTGGGGCTGTGTCAGCTGGCATGGCAGATGATTGACTTTCCATGTAGGAAAACAGTTTTGGGCGTTTCTTTTGTTGAGCACTGCCATTCATGGTTGCATTCCCTTTTGGGGAGGCAGACTCAAGTTTTGCAGTGAGAAGGTTTTTGATTATTTTTACATAACAAAAACCTAAACTATGTTGTTTTACATAGTTAAATAAACTTTTTATTACCGGTCATCTTCATGTTTTTGATAGCATGCCTTAAGCCCCTGACACAAGGGATGATGAAGCTGGAGGTTACTATTTTCTCAGCCTGGCATCTGTCTATAGCCTCCTTAAAGGGTTCCAATTCCTCACAAAGCTCCTGGATTATTTCCAGCTCATATGATGTCAACTGGATGGCACAATGGAGCTCAGCAAGTACATCACTTGGAACATTGAGAACAGACCTCAGCATCTTTAAATGGCCATTCCAGGGAGTTTTTTTATGCTGAAGTTTGTGCCCTTCCTCTAGGGCGTCAGTAGCCAGTGTGGTCTTGTGACAAAAAGAAACAAGTTTTTGGACCTTTCCCAGTAAGTTTTTTTATGGAGCCAGCATCATCCATGGCATCACGAACCTGAAGAGTGTAGACAAAGCATGAGCTTCTCTCTGGTAGGAAGTAGACCACCTCCTCTTCAACATTCACCACTTGAAAATCAGATGTCTCATCCTGCTCTTCCTCTTCACTTTCAACAACATGCATTGGTGGGAAGAGGGTAAATGCCTTTATCATGTTGGAGGCATTATCAATCACAATGAATGACACTTTGTTCTGAATATTGTAATTTTGAAGAACATCCTCATAAATTCTACAAATGTTTTCAGCTGTATGCCTCCCTTTAAAACGCTGACAGCTCAGCATCACACTGCAACATGAAATCTATAATGAAATGGCCAGTTATTCCAAAAAATTACTTAATTGATCGGTTTGACCAAAGATCTACTGTCAGGCAAATATGCTCAGTTTTTTCCATCAGATTAATCAGATGTGATTTTACAATAGTTGAGCACTGAGGGATAAGGTCCTCACTGAGAGCTCTTTGGGAGGGCATTGTGAAGGAGTGAGGGGCCAAATTATTGCTCTTTAAGATAACATCTGGGTTATATATGGTAACACTCGTTCCCTGAAGGAAGGAACGAAGACACCACGTTGAGACAGACGAATAGGAATCTCGTTAGAGAGGCCAATCTACTTTGAGTGAATCTAAACAATCCAATGCACATTGGTGTGCAATTATTTGCATCAGCTGCTCAGCCTCGCAGTGCGGGTATATAATGAGCATGGGTGCGATTGCACTTCAGTTTTTTTGCTCAGGAGCCGAGCCTGAAAAGCTGGCCACCCCAGTGGGCAGCAACAGATATGGTGACGGGACGTGGCGTCTCCGTTCCTCCTTCAGGGAACGAGGGTTACCATATGCAACCGAGACGTTCCTCTTCAGTCGGTCAGTCGACGCCACGTCGAGACCGACGAATAGGAATCCCTACCAAAGGGCCACAGCTGCTGCACCCCATCCAGTGCCCTATGCAAGCAAAAAAGATACCCTTCTTGCCTGGAGGGACGATAATTGCACAGGAGGCTTGCACAGAGTGAATCTGTCACTGTTGCATCCGTGATAACCCATACAGTGAGATATTGGATAACACTGGGAAAGTGTGCCCTTTCTGTTAGGAAGGAGAACGCTGCGGAAGCCACTTTCTTCAAGGAGTTATGAGGGAAATACATGTTGACTAGCCCGAAGGTTGTACTACATATGAATACTGGGTGACTTAGCCCAAGGGCTTCCAATAGGAGCAGCCGTGGAGAAAATATTCACATATGGGATCACACATATCTATACTTTATAGACTTTCAGGAGAAGCTATTCCTCTTGCCAGAAGGAACAGCCTTCCTTTTCTATAACGATTCTTTAAAGGTATAGCGGAGGATTTTCTTTTTCCGGGTGGGTAGCCTATACTATTGGTACACCTAAGTGTCAATCATTCTGGTGATATGTTTACGTAAGGCCGGTGTATGTGCTCGTCCCTAGTTTTCGCTTTTTGCGGATGCGCACTTTCAGGTGTATTATGTGTGATGTGTTACGGTTTGAGCCATTCCTTTGAAAATGGCTGAGGGTCGAAAGAGAAAAAATGTATACGAAGTGTATGGTAAGAAGAGAAAGGCCGCAGAATATAGAAACAAGACCAAAGTGATTTTTGGTGAATATTTCAGACGCTGGCGTGCGCTAAAAGCACAGGTTGGGTTCCCACTGATGCCGCAGTCGCGAAGATTCTACTAGACAGGTAAAGTTTGTCATGCTATTTGGAGAAATCCATTTAAAATCACTGCTAGTTAAAATTAATGTAAGCTATGATTAGCGATGCTAGCCCTAGCACAAGTCATGCACCGCGTAGACATGGTAAACATCTCAATTTGTCTAAAGTAGCCTTAAGACCAAATGGTAAATGGTATCACGCTGAAATATTCTAAAACCTTGTGTGTTCATTTTCGATAATTACAATGTGTTCACCATAGTATTTATTACACAAATGCAACAGGCTACTTCTCCATTGCATATCATGTCTTGAGTCCTCGGTCACTCAATCGATCAGTATAATAAGTAAATAAAACACGGAAGGGCAATTTACATTTTGTCTTGCATGAATTTTTTTGAGCTAGTTTATAATTTAATAGGCGTTACCTCTCGGGAGCAAATAGAGTGTTACGCATGTGCATTTTTAAAAAAACTGGAGAGGGCGGGTCTTCTCTAAAATTCGGAAAGATCCTCCGCTATACCTTTAAGTAGGCTATCAATAAATTTGTAAAGCACGTAGCTTTTGATCGTATATAGATTAAAGGGACTTGTATATGAGCGAAAAGATAATGCATTTAATAAAGGCAAAGATACGTATACCAGTTACTAACGTTACAAGGAATAAAATGTATTTACAACAAAATACAACGACAATTAAAGAGAATATATCAATAAAGAGAGAGAGAGAGAATGAGAGAGAGAGAGAGAGAGAGAGAGAGAGATCCGTATGGATCACAGTTCTGCAAAATTCACGTGGACAAAACCCTCTGAGAGACCACAAGAAATCAACATCACCCTAAACGGGGGTAAACAAATCTTACTGCTATGAAAGCTTAGTAAACGAAATACTTGCACATTTATAGCTCTTTTGTGTGGCTGATATGAAGAAGGCGTGTGTGTCTCGATCCTGGGAGCGTCACGTGTTCACGCGCTCTTCCAGAGCGAGCCAAGCGCGGCGATTTTCAATGTCCGTTTGAGGTGAAGGTGCCGGTTGAGGATTCAGGCTAAGGCTAAGTTCATTTCACTCGTCGGTGGAAATAAACCAAGGAGAATTCGAAAATGGAAAATAAAAACTTAAAGAAACAAACAAAAAAAAGAAAAATCCCCGGAGTGGGGATCACGCGGAGCAGTTACATGATGCGAAGAGAGGAGAAGTAAGAGAGATAGACTGATCTCTATCAGTCATTTAAAAGGGGTGAAGATGTCACACCCTCTTGGGGTATGTGAGCCAATCCGAAGTGGTCCCTTTGGAGGGAGATTTTATGACTCTTTGTGTTCAGACAGCACATTTGAATCTGCAATTTCATTGGGTGTTTTAAGAGAAATAATCGATTCTTATAAAACCCTTTTATTGTTTTAATACTGATGATTTTGGCATACAGCTCATGAAAACCCAAAATTCCTATCTCAAAAAATTACCATATCATGAAAAGGGTCTCTAAACGAGCTATTAACCTAATCATCTGAATCAACTAATTAACTCTAAAAACCTGCAAAAGATTCCTGAGGCTTTTAAAAACTCCCAGCCTGTTTCATTATTCAAAACCGCAATCATGGGTAAGACTTCCTGCTCAGCTACTGTTCGGACGCTCTCGCTTACTGCTCCGCGCTTTGCTCTATCGCTTTTATATTTCTACATTTTATCTCCTATTATCATCTAATTTTAACTTCAGAAAATCAGCACAGTGCTCAAACGCTTGGATTACTACAAAAAAAAGCAGAATTATTTTATTTGACCAGCCTCCCACTGAAAGCTTACATTCTGGGGAAGAGAAAACACAACTGCCTACATTCATAAGGATAAGAAAATGCCTCCACTGGAATCTACTTGCCGCTCCAACTGCCACAGACTTTTACAAAGGATTGCAATTCTTGAAACAAAGTTAATTGCGGGACCACCAAACCAGACGGAACACACAACAGAGCTTCGTCATGGACGTCCTCAGCATACAGCCGGTGAGTCCCATGAATCTAGTGTTTCTCAACAGGCCATACTGAATGTAGAGAAACAAGCCGATCGTTTTACTAATCGATGGCACAAACAGGGTGCGAGACCCAAAGGCACTCGAGACATCAGATTGTCACGAGCATCACATATTACTGCAGTAGCATCCTCTACCCCAGATACGGCTCTGACAAGGACTGCAAACACTGGTCTCCTACCACCGCCTATACATCTTGAGAACAGATTTGAAGTATTAATGATTGAGGAATCCCCAAATTTGATGAATGTGATCGCACACAGACTGAATCAGCCAGTAGCTAACACTGATGCTAACTGGGGCTCAAGGTCGACCAGACAGCGGCACTCAGCTCACAGTGCAGCCGAGCCCAGGACGCTGTTAGTGGGCGACTCCGTAATCAGAAACATTAATAGCAGGGATACAACAACGTGCTGCCTTCCACAAGCAACAACATCTGATGTAAACAGGGAACTTGAGAACATTCTGATGAAACATAAGACTGCAAATCGACTCATCATTCATGTTGGGAAGAATGATATTCATAAAGAGCAGTCGGAACTTCTTAAAAAGGATTTCAATTAACTTTTTGAAACACTTAAAAGACTGAAAGTTCAAACATTCATCAGTGGACCACTCCCAGCAAGAGGAACAAATAGGTTTTCACGGTTGCTTGGGCTTAATACATGGCTGCAAAAAACCTGCAATATAAAAGGAGTGAACTTTATTGACAACTTCAATCTTTTCTCGAATCAGAGGCAACGGTTTCAACAGAATGGCCACCACCCAAACAAACTTGGTTCAAGAGTGCTAAAGGACAATATCTACTTCTCCCTCCGTCATCCTTCTGCAATGTGTGCGAATCCACTCAACCTGAATGGCACACACACACCTGGATACAGTGGGAATGACCACAGGATTTCACTTCAGCACCTGAATGGACATGCGGTTGACACATCACACAAGGACAGTGATAACACCACTCAGCCACAACAACCTCTGCTCACGGACACAATCTCAGCTGAGCCCTGCCCACAGAGCTCACCACAGACAGACTGTGACATACCAGCACTGCTCCAAGATACAGCACCCAAGGACGACTTTCTGGAAAACAGCCAGGGAAACCAGGACAGCATATTACAGCCTCCAATAACACCAGAGCAACAATCCTTCTCACCGGAAACGTTATCACTCTCTCCAGCATCTCCACTTCTGTGCTTCTCAGAGAAAATGGAACAACTGGTGCATGCTGGAACTAGACTATCCCACTCTTTTGCTGCGAGCCCCCAGATACCAACCAAAAAACGCCAGGCCCCACAACCACTAAAGCCTACGGGCCCAGCTCGCCCTCTCCCTCCCCCTGTGAGAGCTCTTCGGCCTCTGCCACAGCGCCAGGGCCCACACCCTCCTCCAGCGGCTCGAGGTGAACCAAAAACAACTGATACCAGCTCTCAGTGATATGTGTCGCGTCCCCGCTATGATAACAATAACTTTCTCAAATGTTTACAGAACAAGCGGGAACCCAGTGTGCCTGTATCTTTTTCTGTTGCTGTTCGATTACATGATAGAAAGTCTAAGGCCTTCAAAAGCCGTACAGCAAACCCATCTAATCTGGTGCCTATTACACGACATACCAAGATTGCTGTGGGGACAAAAAGTAAGACTGTTAAGTTAGCACTTTTAAACATCCGTTCACTTAAAAATAAATCACTTTTAGTCAACGACTTAATAACCACATACAACCTGGATTTAATGTTGCTAAATGAAACTTGGCTAGAAGAAAGTTGCAGTGCAACAGTCCTCAATGAAACAGCCCCTCCTAACTTTACTTTTATGAGTGTCTGCAGAGCTGTCAGAAGAGGCGGAGGTTTAGCTGCTCTTTATAAAGATGTCTATCAATGTAAGCAAATATCATTTGGGAATTACCCGTCTTTCGAATATCTGGGTATTGTGTTAAAAGGTGCTCCACGCATTTTACTTATCATTGTTTACAGGCCTCCAAAATACTCTCCAGCTTTTGCTGAGAACTTAACAGAACTGTTATCAACAATTTCCTCAGAGTTTTACTGCTTTGCCATTGCTGGAGATTTTAACATTCACATAGATAATGCAGAAAACAATATGGCAAAAGAAATCAAAACTGTTGTAAAAAATTTTGATCTGACTCAGCATGTACATGGACCCACACATAATCGTGGACACACTCTAGATTTACTTATCAGTAAGGGTCTAAACATTTCATCAATTGTTATTAAGGATGTAGCACTGTCTGATCATTTTTGTATTTTCTTTGATATATTGATCTCTCCTGCCATTGAAGTAATGGGTACTTCCTGCCATGGGTAAGACTGCCGACCAGGCGTGTGCAGGAAATGGGCTACAGGTGCCGCATTCCCCAGGTCAAGCCACTTTTTAACCAGAAACAGCGGCAGAAGCGCCTGACCTGGGCTACAGAGAAGCAGCACAGGACTGTTGCTCAGTGGTCCAAAGTACTTTTTTCGGATGAAAGCAAATTTTGCATGTCATTCAGAAATCAAGGTGCCAGAGTCTGGAGGAAGACTGGGGAGAAGGAAATGCCAACATGCCTGAAGTCCAGTGCTGCTTCTCTGTAGCCCAGGTCAGGCGCTTCTGCCGCTGTTTCTGGTTCAAAAGTGGCTTGACCTGGGGAATGCGGCACCTGTAGCCCATTTCCTGCACACGCCTGTGCACGGTGGCTGTGGATGTTTCTACTCCAGACTCAGTTCACTGCTTCCGCAGGTCCCCCCAGGGTCTGGAATCGGTCTTCCTCCACAATCTTCCTCAGGGTCCGGTCACCTCTTCTCGTTGTGCAGCGTTTTTTGCCACACTTTTTCCTTCCCACAGACTTCCCACTGAGGGGCCTTGATACAGAACTCTGGGAACAGCCTATTTGTTCAGAAATTTCTTTCTGTGTCTTACCCTCTTGCTTGAGGGTGTCAATGATGGCCTTCTGGACAGCAGTCAGGTCGGCAGTCTTACCCATGATTGCGGTTTTGAATAATGAAACAGGCTGGGAGTTTTTAAAAGCCTCAGGAATCTTTTGCAGGTGTTTAGAGTTAATTAGTTCATTCAGATGAATAGGTTAATAGCTCGTTTAGAGACCCTTTTCATGATATACTAATTTTTTGAGATAGGAATTTTGGGTTTTCATGAGCTGTATGCCAAAATCATCAGTATTAAAACAATAAAAGACCTGAAATATTTCAGTTGGTGTGCAATGAATCTAAAATATATGAAAGTTTAATTTTTATCATTACATTATGGAAAATAATGAACTTTATCACAATATGCTCATTTTTTGAGAAGGACCTGTATATATATAATATATAAGATTAACAGGGTTTATTTCTCCTCCTCAGGAGAATTAAGCGAGTGTCACATCTCTCAGGAATTCCCTTTTATAGGTCGTAGAAATCCTTATCTATTGTAACAGGATATTCACTAGGCAAAACCAACACTCTGTGTGTGTGTGTGTGTGATTGGTCCAGATGCCAAAACTACTATACACTTCCCAGATACCTTCATAGGACCTGGGCAATCGGACGAACATAACAACAGATCAAGTATATTTCGGTAAAGTCTTTATATGATGAAGTTAATGAAAGTTTCATGTGTGTGTGTGTGTGTGTGTGTGTGTGTGTGTTGTCCATTTGCGCATCTGGCATTCCTCCCTCGCTGGGGGGGGTTTGGAGATAACGGTCTTCTTGGATGTTGGCTCGCGAACAAATCAGGATCGCGCGAGGATCTCTGTGGGGACTCATTACGCTGTAAAGGAGTCACAAACTAATCTACCCTCCAGGCTGGCTGGCGCTAAGGGAAGATTTAGACTTGGGGAGTCATAGGTTGGGCTTTAGAAACCCTTCGTGAACGTGTTTATTGTGTTAAGAAATAATGACTTCATGATGCTGCGCTCATACCCTACACTAGGCACAACT
The DNA here is from genome assembly GCF_051911475.1 of Siphateles boraxobius. NCBI lineage: Eukaryota > Metazoa > Chordata > Actinopteri > Cypriniformes > Leuciscidae > Siphateles > Siphateles boraxobius. The sequence goes on from NW_027509208.1 coordinate 13,765,035, forward strand.
AGACGACCAAAAATGCCTGCAGGTCCCCTACCCTCTTGAAAGAGGCCAGTGTAACCAGCAGCAAAGTCTTCATGGAAAGAAACTTTAAGTCTACTGATTGCAAAGTCTCAAAGGGAGCATCTTGAAGTGCTCGAAGCACCAGGGAAAGGTCCCAAGAGGGTATGGAGGGGGGTCGAGGAGGATTTAGTCGTCTCACCCTCCTAAGAAACCTGACGACCAGGTCGTGCTATCCTACTGTTTTGCCATCTATGTGGTTGTGATATGCTGAAATAGCTGCAGCATATACTTCACGGGTGGAGGGAGACAGCCTTCGCTCCAACCCTTGCTGCAAGAAGGAAAGCACAGACCCTATCGAACATCTTCGGGGGGCTTCTCGGCAAGAAGAACACCACTCGCCGAACAGGTTCCACTTCAGGGCGTACACACGTCTCGTGGATGGCACCCGTGCAGCAGTGTTAAGTTCCTCTGGGGGTAAGTCACCTAGAACCTCCGTGTCCCATCCAGAGACCAGACATGGAGTTTCCAGAGGTCCGGACGTGGGTGCCATAGGATGCTCCGTCTCTGAGTCAGAAGATTCTTCCTCAGAGGAATGGGCCAGGAAGGGACTGTCACAAGGAGCATGAGTTCTGGGAACCAAGTCCGGGTGGGGCAATTGGGAGCCACCAGAAGGACCTGCTCCTCGTCCTCCCTGACTTTGCACAGAGTCTGCGCAAGTGGGCTCACAGGGGGAAATGCATATTTACATAGGCCCCAAGGCCAGCTGTGTGCCAGTGCGTCCATGCAGAGTGTTCCCTCGGTCAGGGAGTAAAACAGCTGGCAGTGGGAGGTCTCTTAAGAGGCAAACAGGTATTCCTGAGCCTCCCCGAACTCTCTCCAGATCAGCGAACCACCTGGGGGTGGAGTCGCCATTCTCCCAGGAGCACAGCTCGTGATAGCTTGTCGGCCACACGTTTGAGCACACCGGGGACATACATTGCTCAAAGCGACCTCAGATGCTTCTGACTCCAGAGGAGGAGATGGTGGGCGAGTTGCGACATGCGACGGGAGTGTAGACCACCTTGTCGGTTGATGTACGCAACGGTCGCAGTGTTGTCCATACGGACCAGCACGTCCCTGCCTTGTAGCGGCCTTTTCAAGCAGCTCAGAGCGAGACGTACTGTTAGCAACTCAAGGCAGTTGATGTGCCAATGCAGTTGGGGGTCCGTCTGACACTGACACTGCATGCCCGTTGTACGTGAGTGCCATGATGCCACACCCATCATGGGACTTAATTGTGAAGCCAGTGCAGAAGTGGTCTCATATGAAGCAGGCCAAGCGGGGTTACCGCTGCTGCAGCTTCTGCGTGAACATTTTGAATGGTAGTTTGTGGAGACTCCGGTTCAAAACTCGCAGGTCCAAGATTGGTCGTAACCCACCTCCTTTCTTGGGTACAATGAAGTAGGGACTGTAATGACCGAAACTTGGGGGGACGCAGGGCGAACTGAATCGCACACCCGAGCATGATGGTCTGAATGAGCCAGCGAGACAGACTGGGGAGTGCTAACCAGGCTCGCAGAGACCGTACAAGCGGGACCAAAGGGACTGTAGGATTATCTCCCCCCACTGCTCTCCGGGCCCTCTTCGGACCCAGAGATGAAAGAAACTGATCTTTTATTGAAAATTTGAGTACCGCTGGTTTTGAGGTCAGTGGCGGAACAAAAACAAAAGGAAACTGTAGATTTTCCACCCGGTCCTCTTCCAAGGGAGGGAGCGGTGAGGTCCCCGTCTCCTAGAGAGCAGTCCCATCCATCTCTAGGTCGCCTGTCCTAGGGCCGCTTACCCCTGGCTTTGCTGGTGGGGACCTGGACGGGCGGGGCGGCCTGCCTGCGACTGGTTCCATGCCACCGTTTAGGTGGAGGCTGCTGCTGCGGCACGGGCAGACGCAGAAAACACCCCCGGCGACGAGGAGACTCTGACCACCGCGGCAGGATATGCTTGATGCTTTTGTACAGCCGAGAACTGCTAGGCGAAGTTCTTGACCACTTCGCCGAAGAGGCCGGTCTGGGAAACGGGGGAGTTAAGGAACCAGGGCTTGTCGGTCTCCCTCATGTCGGCCAGACACAGCCAGAGATGGCGTTCCTGGACGGCCAAGGTGGACATCACACAACCCACTGACAGCATGGTGACCTTCATCGCACGAAGTGCAAGGTCCGTTGCAGTACGAAGTTCTTGGAGAACTTGTGGATTGTGACCACCCTCGTGCAGGTCCTTCAGTGCCTTGGCCTGATGGACCTGCAGCAACGCCATGGCGTGCATGGCAGAGGCAGCTTCCCCACAGGCCTTGTAAGCCTTGCCGGATAGGTCCGACGAGTACCTACAGGCCCGGGAAGGAAGACACGGTTCTCCGCGCCAAGTGGAGCTAGGGCACAGCTGCATAGCAAGAGCCCGCTCCACTGGCAGGATACGTGTGTATCCCTTAGCTGCCCCGCCATCAAGGTTGGTGATGGAGAAGGAGCCACCGAGACGGTTTCTGGCAGTAAAAGGTGCCGTCCACGTCCCCGTGAGCTCCTCACGCACTTCCGGGAAGAAAGGCACTGAGTGGATTGCTGAGAACCAGTGCGTGCCACCCCGAGATACCAATCATCCAGCCTCGAGGGCCCGGGACCCAGTGGGACGATCCTGTTGCCGGCCCGGGAAAGCATGGCCATCATCTCCGGGTCCGTCTCGGGTACCGCTGGCACACCCCTGAAGGAGGCAGTTGCGCCAAGTCGTCGTCCTCGGAGAGGTCTGAGCCACCCTTCGATGCAGCGATCGACATCTGATCGTCGCGGGGAGCAGCAAAGGAAACGACTGGTACACACCTCAAGGATGGTCCAGCATGTTCCGTTGGTGGCTCAACTGGCTGCGGAGCATGAGAGGGATGAGGGTTCCTAGGGGGTTGGTTCCCCGAAGGAAGCGCACTCACCGTAATCCTCAGGTCTCCAGTGTCACTGCCCAAAGCAACCCTCTGGGGAGTCTCGACCAGAGCTCCGAGATGGTCATCTTCCCACAATGGGTACATGACTCATCCACGAACGCTGCCTCAGCGTGTTCGAGGCCCAAACACACGAGGCCGCGATCGTGACCATCCCGTGACCCCAGGCAACGACCACATCCAGAAACACACAGATAGAAAATCATCTTGAAAAAGACACAATCTATCTGTTTAAGCTCTTTTAGGGACTGCTCTCACTGGTGCTGAAGCATGCAGGGGAACGGTCCGGTGAACACAGACAGGAATGTGCACCTGTCTGCGCGCTGTTTCTCTCTCGCTGGGCTTACCAGACATAAATACTGCTCTTGAGCGCTCTTACTGCGCACCTTATCAGCTGTGACAACAGCTTTTTTGTTTTGCTCAGTAAAAAACAAAAAAGAGAAAGAAGAGAAGACCGCTCGCGCTGCTGTGTTATCACGCCCGCACCAGGGTGGATAGGCATGAGAAAAAGGCTGGTTTGAAGTTTCACAATCTCCTGGGAGTTTGTAGAGAGCATCGAAGTGCTTGGCTCCAAAGCAAAAAGCTGAAGTGAAATCGCACCTACTGCTCATTATATACCTACACTGCGAGGCTGATGCAAATGATTGGACGCCAATGTGCATTGGCTTGTTTGTTTCACTCGAAGTAGATTGGCATCTCCAGCGAGATTCCTATTCGTCGGTCTCAACGTGGGGTCGACTGACCGACTGAAGAGGAATAAATCTTTTTATTAATTCCACAATTTACAAGAATTGTTTTCTTGATTTACAAAAAAAAAATAAGTAAAAAGTGTGCTTGCATGCTATTAAACACATAACCACCAGTGTTGGGGTAACTCCTTACGAAGTAATGCCATAATATAATCACATTTGGCTTTAACTGAGTAATGTAACACATTAATGTTACTGTTGTGTTGTGAGTTGAAGGTGTGTTTAAACCCTTTATGAACTATTAGCCAGGCTCTTGCTGTTGAGCTACAGTGATGTAATGAGTAGAGTAATGAATTACTATCCATAGAGAATAACAAGTAAGGTAATGCATTAGGTTTTTTTTAAAGGGAATAATGTGTATTGCATGTTCTTGAGTAGTGACCCCAATACTGATGATATCGAATATCAGTAGCATAATACCATCAAGAGATGGTTTTCAAAATAGAAGACTGTCTGCCTGTTAACTTACTTGTAGATTCCTTTTGAAATTTGAAGTAGCCTTGATGGAGCCACAGACTGGAGCAATGCAGTGCTTGCATATGGCTCTGTGGTTTCCAGGTGTTCTTGTTGGAATTGGTTCTTCAAAATGAACTAGTACAGATGACCTTTTAGGCCTGCTATTATTTTGCATGTCACTGTTATAATAGGTGTCAAATCTATAAATGTTTGTAATCTGAAGTTGTAAGGGACTTCTGAAACTTAAAAAGTCCAGTGTTGACCATCAAATTGTATAGAAAAGAAGCTTTCAAACAAATGTCTACCTCAAATTGTTTGGCAATCATTTTAAATACTTGGTTAAAGTAAAGCATTCTGGGAAATGGAGTCATGTTCCATCATGTTCCACAAAATTACAATTACAATAAATCAAACTTAATTATTTGTTCTGTGACTAGAGCTTTTAACATTCATTGCTGGGGGAAAACATTTCCTGTTAATGTAATCTGTACAACTAGTTCAAACTAATATCATTTATAGAATATGTGATTCAATCATATCTGACATATACTGTAAAGCGTCATTGTTAAACACCTCACTTAAAATATGTATATGAATTTCTTTGAATTCTTATTGAACTGCAATCCTGCTTCCTTTAATTCAAATTTTAATTGTAATTCTAGATCCTGTTTTTGACATCAATTCAAATTCAATTCAAATTCAAGAATTGAATAGGATTCAGGAGTCATTCTCAATTCAATTCTGAATTGTGCACAAGCCTGACACACACACACACACACACACACACACACACACACACACACACACACACACACACACACACACACACACACACACACACACACACACACACACACACAAAATTCAATGCAGAATGCAGCCAGCTGCTTATGTGATTAATTTTACTTTTGTTTAGCCCAGCATCCCAATCACCACCACCGTCCAACCTCAGCCTGATCTAACCAGCCATCTGTCTTCATTATTAATCCAGTGTTAAAGGGATTGAATTCAGGCCCAATTCATCCCCCAAGTATCTTTTAACCTGTGTAGAGTTGATCCAGAGAACCATTCTTCCCAATTGCTGGTCCTTTCTGGATAAAAGTTAAAAACTCTTTCTTTCATCTTCGAAATATTGCTCGTCTAAGACCATCTCTCACTTTAGCTGACGCCGAACTCTTAATTCATGCATTAATCACATCACGTCTGGATTATTGCAATGCTTTATTTCTTGGCCTTCCCAAAAAACTTATTGCAAGATTGCAGTACGTCCAAAACTCAGCAGCAAGAGTTCTCACCTCCACCAGGCGTTCTGCTCACATCACTCCGGTGCTTCATGACCTTCACTGGTTACCCGTTTCATCACGTATCCACTTTAAGGTATTGCTTTTAACATATAAGGCATTAAACGGTCTTGCACCCCCATATTTGTCTGATCTACTTTTCACCTACCGTCCTGCACGCTCTCTCAGATCAACTGAACTTGGTTTACTGTCCATCCCTCGTTTTCGATTATCTACAGTAGGTGGAAGGTCATTCAGTGTTAATGCGCCAACATTATGGAATTCACTGCCCCTTTCACTTCGAAATATCTCATCAGTGACTGCTTTCAAGACACAGTTAAAAACATATCTGTTTAACATGTACTTCGCCTAAATGTGATTATATGTGTCCTTTGTGATTGTAAAGTTGTGCGTCAGTGTTAAATGTATTATAAAGGTACCATGTAAAGCGACCTTGAGCTTTGGAAAGGCGCTATATAAATAAAACTTCTTCTTCTTCTTCTTCTTATAAAAGTGGCTGAGACACTGAGACACCTGCTGTCATAAAATGAAAAAGTAAGGGGTACTGAGATGAGCGCTTGCTCCCATTCACATTCTCAACCCAAAACATTCCTCTTATCATTCCCATGAATATTTATAATAAGTGTAGAGGTTTTTCACTCATGTGTGGAAAATGAATACTGTGCTCCACACATTAAGCAGGTTCAACATACCCTTGCTACTTCTCTCAACAGAGATAAGAGCCTTATGTGGGACGCAGTGCTGTTTATCTAGCTGGTTATATTCCAAAAGCCCTACAGGGGAGCTCTTTAGAGAACTTTAAAGGGAGCTGCTATAATGCCAGACAACAAAATGCTTCCTCGTTTCTTCTTTGGCCCAAGGAAGCAAAGCAAGACATCAGCTCATTATCTGCTCAGATGACCAGATATTGGATATGTATCTGATTAAAAAACACATTTGGAAGAGGCTCCGCACAGATACGGATTTTTGTGTTTGGACGTGTGCCAAAAATTCAGATCTGTGTCAGATGTAAATGCAACCCTATATGACTTTATTTCTTCTGTGGAACACAAAAGAAGATTTTTTCCATACTATGACAATGGGGTCCAAATCAACATGTTGGACCCAATTGACTTCCATGTTATGGATAAAATGTACAGGCATTTTTCAAAATATCCTCTTTTGCAAAAATAATGACAGAATTTTAATTTTTGGGTGAACTATCCCTTTAAAGGGATATTTACTCACCCCTTTATATATTTACTCACCAATTACTCACACTCACACTCACACTCGTTCGATCCCTGACTTATTTTCTTCTGTGGAACATAAAAGAAAATAATTTGAGAAATGTCTCAGGATTCTTTGACAATAAAAGTCAATGGTAAGTCAAAAGGTCTAAATTCTGACCTAAGGAATAAGGAATCTGTATAAGGAATCTGACAAATATCAAAATATACCAAACGGTTACTAGCATTCTTCAAAATATCTTCTTGTGTTCTGCAGAAGAAAGAAAGTCATACAGTACAGGTTTAAAACAACTCGAGGTTGAGTAAATGACAGAATTTAGATTTTTGGGTGAACTATCCCTTTAACTGCCTGATCTGTATTGATCATCACAGAGAAAGCATTGTGCTTGCAAGAAGTTGTTTACATCCTTTGTAGTTGTAATTGTAATGGTTCTTTCCTCATCAGGATGCACAGGTTTGTTTGTCAGAACTGCAGGGCCCAGGTCTTTGATATTGACACAGCTTCTACAGATGCAGTTCTTTGAAGTGTCACAGTAATTGAGTCCAATGGGAATCATCTTCAGTTAAGTCTGACAGTACACGAGAAGCATTGGCCAAAAACACCTAAGAGATGCAGGTGAAACTGTCTGAAGTAACAAAACAAGATACATTACTCAATGACTTGGCACACTTTTCTTTTCTCTCTTTCTATTATCTCTATGAAGACTACTACTTTCCTTTTCAGATTTATTTAGATATTTGTCAGATTCCTTAGGCAATTATGGCAAGTTGCACTATGCATTGGATTGTGTTTTCTGTTTGTAAGCAGATGGCAAATACTCCCTGATAAGTCTATTGCTTCTCATTTCAAATCCATGCACCGCATGATGGAAGAGGGAAGGTAGGGAAATGTATTTAACTGTTGTTGCATTATGATGAGATTCATTATTATATAGAGATGCATGAATGTATTGATATAGACTGCACTAATTTAAAAACTCCTCTGAACATGCAATAAATCACTGGGTCATGAACTGAGTGCTCGGTTTATAACATGTAAATGTCTGTATTTGAATGATGCTTGTTAAATTCTTTCTCTGGGAGGAAATTTCAAAGAGCCATTTTTGTCAGAAAATGTATTTTTTTTTATAAGATTCTGAACTTATCAGATCAATATGACTTTTTCTATGACTGATTCTTAAACTATTAACTACTTTAAACAGTATTTTATCAATACTGAACACTGAAAAAAAGAGAGAAAAAATATGATAAGAAGGATCAAACAATTAATAATAAAGGAAGATCACAGCATAATGGACTTAATTAAAAAGTACAGAGACAAGCATTTTAGAAAAAAAACTAGATGGATGATAGAATAAAATACAATTTAAATGTATTTAAATAAAGACAAATAAGTATAATAATAAATGATAAAGTAATATAATAAAAAGTTTCAACTCAAAATAATGTCCACATAGCAAGTATAACAAGCTGAATAACTTACAGCAATGCAGTCATTATCACAAAACAAACATATCAATATAAATGTATTTTGTGCAAATGAATGTCAAACTGCATTATCTTTTATTATCTTCATTATACTTTATTACCTGCATGACATCTGGATACACAACTTCCACAAATGCTTTCATGTCTGGCAATGGATAAATTTATATCATGACTGCATGAAAAGCATTGTAAACATTTTTATAAGATGCATCAAAATTAATAAAACATTCAAAGTCTACTGCACTAGAAAATTTTAAGACAGAGGCCAGACAATTTAAGAGAATGAGAAATATTTTTAAAGGTCCTTGAATTTTACCCACTATAAAAATGAGAAAATATAAAAAGAAGATTGATGTATGTTGAAAAACATCTATACTTTTTATGTCTCATTGAAGTTGAAGTCCAGGCTTCTTCTGTTCAGGCAATTCTAATGAAAGGCATTCCCTCTTCAGTTTGATGAATTTTAGACTGGCTTTTTACTATATGCTACTGTCAGCCAAGATGACGCTAAATTCAAACTCCTACAAAAGCAACTACATGAAAGAAACTACATTTTTACCTATGCAATCATTAAGGAAGCTTTAGAAATAATTCTAAATGTAGTTCAATTGAACTGAAGCTCTATGGAATCATATGTTTTCAATTAATGTACTTAATTACACACCTTCCTGTATCAACAAGAGACAAACGGGATGAGTAAAAAGTCTTCTGATATATACGGTATAATGCTCTGAACATGCTTTTTCAGTTTAACGCAGTTCCCTTTTTCCCTTTTAACATACTGAGCATGTTTTCTGAAGCTACGTGCAGATGCAGATTCTTTGAATGCTTGGATGATTAATTTCAAGCGCTCATCTGCGTTGGTGTGCACAAGCTATCTGGATGTTTTGTTGTTCTCAACATGGCTGGCAAAAATAGCTCTCATGTTGAAGGCAGCTTGATTTATCTGGTTTTCAGTGCTTTTTTCAGTGCTAGATTTCATACAGAAGAGAAAGTCTCTCAAAAACATCTCGTATCAACACAACATTAAAATGGGTGTTAATAATCCATTCAGTGGCCTGCTATTAAGGATCACCGCTCGTGCTGCACAGCACCAAATATACAGCATATCCCCCTGAGAGGCAGCGAGCTGATTAGAAATTGGTGCTGAAAATGAGAGGCAGTAACAAGGTCTACCTGCATCCATGCATGAAGTGTTCATCAATAATTAATTGGGTTGTAGGAAAGAGAACTGTTTAACACAATGGCAGAATCCACTGAGAATGTAAACGGTTACTGCCCTGTTCACATTTTATGTTTCACACAAAATGTCAAGCTATGATGGACTGCATCAAAACAAGTGTAAAGAATGATATACCAATGTGATGTATGAGTGAGGGTGGGCTGTTACCTTGGTTTGAACTGTTTGAGGGGAAACGGTCAGTTTTCTTCAGGGTTCTGAAGGGGACACGTTTGCTGGGCTGACTCTCTCCGTACAGGCCGATGGACTGAACCTGGATGATGTAATTCATCTCCTCCTCCAGGTCCCACAGCACACAGGATCTGCTGGTGGTGTTCACCTCTCTGATAAACCTCTGCATTTTGCCATCCATTCTCTGAAAGAGTCAAAACACTTGATTGGTATAGATCAGAAGAAGCTGTAATTATGTTCAGTGATGTATATTTATATTATATGTATGTTTGTGTACTGTATATGTTACATAATAAAGCAGAACGCAAATTACATTTGCATTTATAGGGTAAGGTAAGGTAAGGTGAGGTAAGGTAAAACAATAAGTAATAAAACAATAAAATTGGTCTTCTTGACCATAGATGTCATTAAATGTCAACACATTTATTGAATGGTTATGTTCTTGACATTTGAATTAAGGGTCGTTCACACCAAAAATGATAACTATAAAAATAACTATAACTATAGCGATAACTTTATTAGCGTCCACACCAACAAACAATATCGTTCCGTTTATTTTAAGCATGGGCTGCAGTTATGTAGTCTGCCGCTTTAAATGCTCAAGCTCTTTAAAGGTGCTCTAAGCGATGTCTGGTTGCGGAGAGATTGTGAGAGATTGTGGTTAGGTCACATGTGAACCACGAGGAAGGAGCAACCTCAGCAGCAGGAAGGATGTAAAGGTCAGTAAGCTGGGCTGAGAGTGGGGGACGGAGGGGGTGACTCTGGGACGCCAGAGTCACTGCCGAGCCCTCTTGAGGTGTCGTGGGCTAGTCGACGAAACACTGAGGACGGAAGGTGCCCACTTGAAGACCCTAGAGATGTCCCCGACTCAGCTCAATCCAGACGGTTGTCATGGGGGGACCGCACTGTGGTTGCAGCCGTTGTGTGTGCTGACGCGCAAAATACACTGTAGCTATTAACACCAGACAGAAGGAGATTCACATCACCATATGGAAAGAAGCATAAATGGATGGAGAAAAAGATTACTGTAAAGTTACGTCTTAGTTGGTGCTTATCTTGGCGAAAGCCAAGTACAAATCAGCATGAAGTTTTAACATCTACTCTTGTGTAATGGAAATCATGAAGCTGGATAGATTCTGATTGGATGTCAATGTTTTTATTGTTCAACAGCTGGAAAAAAATCATTCTGAAACATTCCGTTCCCTTTCAAGGGAACTGGAGCTGCGTCAAACGCTGTGGGAACGCCCCTGCGTTGTGCGTCATGAAGCACGTATGGAATCAGCCCAATGGAGAGATGGAACGTCATAGGCGGGTGACGTCATCGACCAGGAAACTATAAAGCAACCCATAAACACAAGCGCAACAGCTTTTTGTGCCTTCAGTCACGCTATATGTGAATCTGTCCCTGTGTGAATATTGTCTGTCTTTACATACTCTGCACCACACAAACAATTTATATGCGCGCTCCCCGCGGTTCGGGTCCCGCTCTTGCCGAGGCAGAGCGACGACGCGTATCGTGGGGATCCCAGATGGATCTCCCACGGCGCGCAGGACACTGAGGGTGGTCCCCACCAAGGCGGAAAGGTGTTCACCTCTTTCTACGGTGCCCACTCTTCCTCGGTGCCCTCAGGGGCCCGTTCTGCCAACCCCGCCTTCATGCCGGGGCGCAGACGGTCCCAGCGAGCGATTTCCCGAGGGGGGTTTCAGAGCGGTTAGACCAGTTGTTCCCTGCCGGTGTGCCGTTACAGGGTGCTGTGTTTGCTGCTCAAGTCACACCAGAGGCCAGTCTCGAGAGACTGGTACCCTTAGTGGAATTTCTGGCAGAGTGGAAAAGCCTTCCAAAAATATCTCATTGGGTCCTGCAGACAATAGAAAGGGATTATGCTATCCAATTCAGGTGTCGTCCACCAAGATTCAGAGGGGTTCTGCCTACAGTGGTGGGCCCCGAGCAGGCTCTGGTTATGGAACAAGAGGTGAAAGCGCTCCTTCAGAAGGAGGCTATATAACGGGTTCCTCCTCCCAGTATGGAGTCAGGCTATTACAGCCGATATTTCATCGTTCCAAAATAGGATGGGGGGTTGCGTCCAATTTTAGACCTGCGCCTATTGAATCGCTCGGTAGGGAAGCCAAAATTCAAGATGCTCACTATCAAGCAGATCGTGTCACAAATCAGATCCGAGGACTGGTCTGTCACGATAGATCTAAGGGACGCGTACTTCCACATTTCCATCCTTTCACAACACAGGAAGTTCCTGAGGTTCGCCTTCGGGGGCGAGGTTCACCGGCACAAGGTTCTTCCGTTTGGCCTAGCTTTATCTCCCCGCACTTTCACGAAATGCATGGACGCAGCACTAGTGCCCCTGAGGCTTCAGGGTGTTCGTGTCCTCAATTATATCAACGATGGGTTGATTTTAGCTCAGACAGAGCAGATGGCGGTTCGACATTGAGATGTCGTTCTCGTTCATATCAGGAAGTTGGGGTTGAGGCTGAACGCAAAGAAAAGTGTATTATCTCCTCAGAAGACCACTTTTCTGGGTGTCGTTTGGGTTTGGGTTTCGATGCAGGCGCGACTCGCTCCGACCCGCATCGTTTTGATTCTCTCAGCTGTGAAACAAGTAAAGCTAGGCCAGCTACTTACTGTAAAACAGTTTTAGAGACTGTCGGGTCTGATGGCAGCAGCGCCCGACGTTATACCTCGCGGCCTGTTGTACATGAGATCTCTACAGTGGTGGCTCAGGACCAAGGGATTCTCCCGAGGGGAAATCCGCTCCGCACGGTCAAAGTCACACGGCGCTGCCTTCGTGCTCTGGTCATGTGGAAAGAAACTTGGTTCCTATTCAAAGGGCCTGTGTTGGGGGCTCTTTGTTGTTGCGTAACGCTAACGACGGATGCTTCCCTCACAGGGTGGGGGGCGGTCACGAGTGGTCGTCCAGCCCAAGGGCTGTCGCAGGACCATCATCTATCACGGCTTATAAATTGTCTATAGATGTTGGTGGTGTTCCAGGCTCTGAAACACTTCCTAGCAGACCTGAGAGGTCATCATGTGTTAGTTCAGTCAGACAACACGTCGTGGTATCTTATATAAATCATCAGGGGGGCCTGCGGTTTCGCCGGCTTTACAAGTTGGCCCGTCAGATCCTCCTGTGGTCCCAAGGGATTGTTACTATTTCTGAGAGCAATGTATCTTCCTGGGTATTTGAATGCTGTAGCAGACTCCTTGTCGAGACAGGGGCCGAGGCAACGGGGGATTGGAGACTCCATCCCGAGGTGGTGGAGCTCCTTTGGTTGAGTTTCGGTCGCGCCGAGTTGGACCTATTCGCTTCCAAGGAGACCACACATTGTCATCTGTGGTTTTCCATCAGCCATCCAGTCCCTCTGGGGTTGGACGCTATGGTGCAGCCGTGGCCGAGGTCACGTCTGTTCGCCTTTCCCCCGATTGCTCTGCTATCTGGAGTTCTGGAGAGGGTTCGCCGGGACGGGGTCAGCCTACTATTAGTAGCCCCGTTCTGGCCGGCCCGAGTATGGTTTGCGGACCTGATTTCTCTCCTGGACGGCTCTCCCTTGGAGCACCCGGTCAGGAGGGATCTACTCTCTCAGGCGGGCAGGATGATATTTCACCCCCGCCCAGTATTGTGGGCTTGGCCCCTGAGGGGGCCCAGCTCATGAACTCTGGTCTCTCAACCGAGGTTGTTGAGACCATTCTTCACTCAAGAGCTCCATCCAGGAGGAAGCTTTATGCCTTGAGGTGGAAACTCTTCACTTCTTGGTGTGGAGAGTACCTGCAGGACCCAGTTAACTGCCCAGTGGGTGCAGTGCTGGAATTCCTGCAGGAGCGCTTCTCCACAGGGCTAACCCCCTCCACACTAAAGGTGTATGTGGCGGCACTGGCTGCTTACCACGTCCCTTTCAGTGGAGTTTCTCTTGGGAGACACCCGCTTATAACTCGTTTCCTTCGTGGCACACTGAGGCTGAGGCCAGCAGTTCGTATGAGGGTGCCGGCCTGGGATCTGGCCATCGTATTAGAAGGTCTTTCCCTAGCTCCTCTTGAACCTATCGAAGAAGTTCCTGAGAAGTTTCTCACGTTTAAGACTATCTTTCTTCTTGCTATCTCCTCACTAAAGAGAAATCGGAGATTTGCAGGCTCTGTCGGTTTCATCCTCGTGCCTGGAATTTTCGGCTGGCATGGTTAAGGCTTTTCTGCATCCTAGACCAGGTTACGTTCCCAAGGTCCCTACTAATGTTGTTAGACCTACAGTTCTGCAGGCCTTTTTGTCCTCCACCATTTCTGTCATCTGACCGGGAGAAACTTAATTTACTCTGCCCTGTTAGGGCGTTAGACGCCTATGTCCACAGAACTGCCCTGTGGAGGAAATTTGGGCCACCCAAGAAGGGGTTTTCCGCGTCTAAACAGAGAATGAGCAAGTGGGTGGTCGAGGCTATCTCACTTGCCTATGAGTCGGCTGGTCAGCCTTCACCTTTGGCTGTACGAGCCCACTCTACCAGGAGTATGGCGGCTTCTAAAGCCTTACTGTCAGGAGTTTCCCTCAGTGACGTTTGTGATGCGGCTGGATGGTCTTCACCGCATACTTTCATTAAGTTCTATGACCTAGACTTAAGTTCTACCCCTGGGGCACAGGTGCTCTCGTCCTCTGTGCGCTTGTTCTCACATGGCGTTTACTTGGTCCTATTGCCACGTGGGTATTAGCGTTCCCACAGCGTTTGACGCAGCTCGAGTTCCCTTGAAAGGGAACGTCTCGGTTACGTATGTAACCCTAGTTCCCTGATAGGGAACGAGACGCTGCGTCATTCCACCATACTCCCGGCATTCCCGCTAGCGCTTCCTTCAGGCCTATCAGAAGCTGTTGCGCTTGTGTTTATGGGGTGCTTTATAGTTTCCTGATCGATGACGTCACCCGCCTATGACGTTCCATCTCTCCATTGGGCTGATTCCATACGTGCTTCATGACGCACAACGCAGGGGCGTTCCCACAGCGTTTGACGCAGCGTCTCGTTCCCTATCAGGGAACTAGGGTTACATACATAACCGAGACGTTATAGTTGTGGTGTGAACTTTAGTATTTAGTATTTAGTATGATTTTAGCTGCCCTAAATGCCAGTGGCATAAAGGGAGGTAAGCAAGTATGATTTTTAAAACTAAATCTTTATTTTTATAGTTATCGTCCTTGGTGTAAAAAGGCCTTGACCATTCATATGAACATCAACATTTATAATTATTCCAGTTTTGAGTTAAAATTTTTGTCATTACATAATAGTGATCTGTGAATATATTTTATGTTGGATATTGGAGTGTATTGTACGAATGGAAAGTTTGTATGTCTATTTGTATTTGGATTTGTGAACAGTAATTTGGGGGGGGGGGGGGGGGTTCAGGTTATTATTTTGAAGTGAAAAGTAAATGTGAGAGTAAGACTCACTCCTCAGAATTGGGGCAGAAGCACCATAGTGAAATGTTATTACTGCTGATTTAATTTATTAATTATTAGTTATTGTTTTTTTCTAATTATTAGTTATTGTTTTTTTCTAAATCCATTAACTAAATGTATATTTTAGACATCTTAATTATTCATAACATTTTTTCGAATTCATAGTTCATTGGTATTATGACAATTCCTATAATTAAAAATACAGACACACATAATTTTGCAAAAAATGACCCATTCACAATTCATGATTTTCACAATTTTTTCAGATTACATCCTTTAACAATAAATTGAATGATGCATGATTATTCTGCTCAATGCTATAACTCATCTCTAAATACGTTACAATTTACTGTAGGAGTAAATGCACACTGTTCCTAAGTGGTATGTATATTGGGGATATATATGGGTTGAGATGAGCCGTTTTGAAGTCCAGGTCCATCTCTAGTGTAAACTACCTAGATTTAGATGTTCATTCAAATTGCAAAAACTTTTCAAGGTTCCTGTTGAATTTACAACATCTGAAACATCACCTACAGAGCTTTAGGCTGGTATTCGCTGACATTTCAAACAGCTCATGCTGTAAGAGGTCAGCAATACAGTAACAGTAAGGGCTTTCTAAGAGGTCACCTAATAAATGTAAAACACACATTAGGGCACTAAAGGTTCTACTCGAAGCCTTGAGAGCCAAACATGACAGCCTTTCATTTCAGCTATAATTCTGCTCTCTAACTTAACGTTGCATTTAGCTCTGCCTCAGTTGCTCTTTAAAGTCTGTGAATAGAGCCAAAGCACTTTCCTCTGCCCTTGAGCTCTGAAGCAGCCTCTAGGTGTGGGGGCGTCTGATGAAAGTCCTTGACTAAATTAATAATGCATTCATCGTTGAGTGTCGGCTGCAAAGCCATTACAGATGTGCAGACAACCAATTGCTTAACATGTCTGATATATTTGTAATTGCTTGAATGTGAAATAGGCGTATAACGATATACCGGTATTGACGATAAATGATATTCAAAACATGAAGTATTGATATTGTGTTAAATTAAGGGTGTGACAATATACTGGTATTGGCGATAACCATAATATTTGAAATGAATAGCACACAGTCACATGATATTATGACACGTAAATAATCCAGCACCAGTACCTGGTTGACATCCCAATGTACAATTGGTGGCGGTATTGCAACTTAACGCTACCATCTGTCATGAAGCAGATGACGCACCGTGCGCAGATACTACTGCCTTGCAAAATCATGTTGTCCGATAAGACAGAGCAAAAATAAGCTTGCCAGTATGGGAGTTTTTTGGATTTAGAGAAAATTACTCCTTAATCAGCCCAGTCTGCAGGACTTGCCGATCAACAGTGATCACAAAAGGGGGCAATACCAGCAACCTGTTCACCCACCTTGCACTTCGTCACTATACAGAGAGTAAGTTGTAATTATTTTGCTAGTCTTGAAACGGAAATGTTACATTAACCTGTTAACTGTTGACACCTTTCTGTCTTTTGTTATATTTACAGGCGTTTAGTCCAAAACTATTCTCATTTGGATAATTCTCAGTCTCAATGCTTTCATTGCTTTCAAGGTGCTAGATCTTCAGTAGTGCTCTCTCTTCAGGACACAATCCAGATGCCCCTCGCTAGGTTGAATTTGGACCCATCTCCTCCTGTTTTGGACCTTTCAAACCTCTTGCATCATCCGGTTGCACGGTCGGACGACTTGCAGATAACTAGCTGTCCTGACTTTACCGAAGTGGTCTTCTTTGCATTTCGCTCGGCTCCCTCATCCAGGCCGAATTGAGTAGTATTGCACACTGACAGCTAAAACTGAAGCCCAGGAGGACTCTGTACCATGCCTCCTGTAGTGCCATGTATTTCTTCCATAGTGGTATATCCAGATGAAGACCTAAAAAATGAAATCTGCTGCCCCGGATGCCTGTACGTCATTCAACTTCACAACAGTGTAGACAGGGGCAATCTTACAGGCCGCTGCAGCAAGATACTCAATTTGGCTTGTCATCAAGAGGAGAGGTATCCCACTCTCAGATTAGGCCAACTAGCCCTATGCCTACTCACCGTCACCCACCGAGAGATAATAGAAACTCTCCATACTGTTGCTAGTGTTTTAGGGTCTGTGGCGGGACACTTTTCAACTTCTCATTTACATCATTGGAGAGGTATTACAGACAACAAGCGGCTTCTCGACACACTTGAGAAAGGCTATTGTCTACAGTTCTGTCGCAGACCGCTTGCAACACCCATATCTGTCCTACAGTGATCCAGGACCCTCGTCAGTCCATTACCCTATCGGTGGAGGTCAAAAACCTGTTGGAGAAGAGTGCGATAGAGCCAGTAGCCCCCCACCCCATCCACCCCAGGGGATTCCACTCAAAATATTTTTTAGACCAGAAGAAAGATGGGAGCTTCAGGCACATCCTAGAGCTCAGATGCTTAAATAAGAGCCTCAAGCATTTTCCTTTCCTCATGTTATGGACTGTAGATGTCAGACATGTGATCGAACTTGGAATGTGGTTCACCTTTGGGGACTTGAGGGATGCATATTTTCATATTCCCATTTCCCCACACCACAGAAGGTTCCTTTAATTTATGTTTCAGGGCAGGACATATCGGTTCATGTCGTTACCTTGGACCTGAGGGTAAACCTTCAGGAAAGCACCCTAACCTGACACCAGTTAGCTTCCAGGTTAATTGTAAGCTTCCTACAACTGGCAGTCCTTCTCAGAGCGACCTCATCGGTTATCCATCAGGAGCTTTTGCATTTTCGTCCATTCCAATGGACATTACCACATTGGTACTTTTAATCAACCACCAGAGAGGCACAAGGTCCCTACACTGTCTCCAGTTGAGGAGAGTACATCTATTGTAAGCAAACAAACACTTCCTGACTGTCAGAGAATCACAAATTCCCGGTTTCTCGGGCCGAAACCAGGGGAATGGTGTCTGCAGAAGGAGGTTGTCCGGTCTTTCTGGAAGATTTACGGAACAGCAGCCATGAACCTCTTTTCCAACAAGGCAACGACACATTGCCTGATTTGGTTCTCGTGCAAGAGGAACAAGGATTGCTATGGCACGATGTCCTGGCCCACGAATGGCCAGACCTCCTTCTCTATGTCTTTCACCCAATTCCGCTCTTCTAGTCCGTCCTGAGGCTGGTACAGGAGAAGCACCACAGACTTATTCTAGTGGCCCCCGGTTGGCCATCCATGCCTTGGTTCATCCTCCTATTAAATCTCACAACTGGTCTCACCTCAGCCACTGCCAGCTTGGAAGGATCTGTTTTCACAGATGGACAGGGAACTGTCGCATCCTTCTCTGGACAGGTTGAAACTGTGTGTCTGGCCCCTGGGGTTGAGAGGACGCTCTCTCTCAATGTTCAACAGGAGTAAGGAACACATTCATGAGTGCTAGGGCCCCTTCACCACGTCTCACTTATGCCAATTAATGGAACCATTTAGGAAGGCTATCCAAGCAGCCCTTTGTCCAGTTCATTAATTGAAGCAGTATGTGCTAAGGACTGCCTCATGGCATACCACGGACCAGCTATTCGTCTGTTTTGGGCCCGGCAGAAAAGGTGCACCCTTGTCAAAACAAAGGCTCGCTCACTGGGTGGTGGACATTATTGCTGAGGTGTACCGTAAGACAGACCGTACAATGCCTGCATCTGTTAGCTGTCATTCGACTTGGGCTGTGGCTAATTCTCGGGCAGCATTGTGTGGTGTGCCCATCTCGGAGATATGTGCAGCAGCCACGTGGGCATCAACTTGCACCTTCACAAGGTTTTAATGGATTTATGTGGCTCCTATTTCTTTGATCAGCTTCGCTGTGTTGCCAGAAAACTTTGAACTATCTTATCCTCTAGAGTGGGCTGTATTCATCTTCCACCATGTACTGAAACCGAATTTTATAAACATACTTTTTTTTTTTTTAAGAAATGTATATAAAAGATTTGTTCGTTCTTTACAAAGCAAAACTAATAAAAACTTTAAGAGGGAAAGGTGGGATACCATTTGAAAAATTTTGCTTATGAATAATTTAGCATACAGAATTAATTATACTAAAAAAATGTATTTTAGGCTAAAAGAGTGTTACATCGTTCAAATATATAAGAGCCAAGGACGGACCAAAATTTTTTGGATATTGCGCAATCAAAAACAAATGTCTCTTCTGTTTGTTTACAAAAAGATAACAAGCTGCCAATCTCTAAATATTTAAAATATTAGATTTAATAGGGTATATTTTTTGTAATATTTTGTTGAAAAGTGATTTACCTGTTGGGAGATGGAAAAGCCAATGATGATGTCACCCTCAGGCACCTCCCAGGACACGGTTGCTGAATCAGCTCTCAGGTGCATGACCGACACATTAACCGGAGCAGGTGGACGGTCTAGAAACACAAGATAGATGTTAAAATTACCTTTGAATCTTTGCGCCCTAATAATTTATATAACCTGTTAGGCTTTATTGCCCACTTATACTATGGTTGTGTCAGAAAGCTTAAAAATGCTGCTTTTGGAGGACGCATTCCAAGGGAGGAAGACATCAAGGCACATTTGATTGCAATGTTAGCTTCACTTCCTGACTCCCGAGATACTTCATCTGATTGATTTTTGAAGACTCCCTTCACTCCCTTTGATATCCCACAATCCTGGGCGTTCCATTCTGTGACTGTTGAGGTAAAAAAAATAGATGGCCTCTGAAAGTTGCAGTTGGTGGTCAGTTTGTGTTTAAATATGTTTTTTTTATCAACTTTTTCCACATTTGATATCCTTTCTAGTGAGAATTTAGAATTGTAGTAAAAATATATTTGATTAGTTATCACAAAAACTCTCTATATATTGTCTTAGATCATTAAACAATTATGTTGCCTCAGAAGTCCAAAATCAGTGGGTTTATTGGAGTCAATGCCTGATATGGCAGCGAGGCAACAAGTCAGCTGCCTAAGATTTCGGACGCAGCCTATCTTATAAACTGTAGAGTGATAATAATAGAAATCATTGGTTGCCATACTTAAACTGATATACTGTTATAACATTTCCACTCTAATCTTAGTGCACAGACTAGTACAGCAAATAAATATTTTCAAGAAAACCTCTAAAGCAATAACCCACTGTCAAACATCAAGTCATGGACCAGCTATTATACCTCCCCATGAAAACACAACAATAATCTACAGGTCTGAAATATGTTGCAGTGCACTGTTTTTATTTGCTGTCCTTTTATAGATTGTCTGAGTCACTTGCCAAGAAAGCTTTCCAATCTGACCAATCAGATTTGGGAAAAAAAACATTCTCTCTATGGCTCTATCTCTTTTTACCAGCTTGCTCTCTGAGGATCTACAGCTCTCTCTAAAAGCAAACCTGGTACTTACAGATGTTTTATGCAAAGCTACATTCCTTTTTCCTTAATGCCAGTACAACCCTCCTGACCAACATGTTTAAATTGGAATCTTTAAAAGTTGTTTGGATCCATTTTGCTGTTTGGTATATTACCAGTTAACCACTTACTTTGTGATTAAATGAGTCAGCGTTCAGAAGAGGCAACAGAGTGACTGTATCGAAATCAGTTTAACAGTGGCAAAAACACCAGGGATCAGCCAGGTTTCATAAAAACTCAAAGAAATGGAAAGAGTTCCCTTCAAGACAATATATTTCATTGAAATTGCTTTCTGAAATTGCTTGAACCAGGCACATTTTGTCCTAGGTGGGACTTTTATGCAGGACCTTTTTTCAATTCAGCTCAGCTGTGGGGTGCTTGATCATGATTTAGGAAGCAATAGACAAGCTAATTAGTCTAAAAAACAAGGAGAAACAATGACAGATTCAATAGTCAAGCACATGCCTTTGTTGATGTGGTGAAAATAGAAAGGCAATGAACTAGACTGAACTGCGAGAGCATTTTCTAGCATCTCCCCTGATCAGTGCTCTAACGGACTTTATGTGTTTGTGTGGGCGATTGCAAAAAAGGGGAAGGGGTGTTTTTTGTTCCTGCACCCAAACCCATGCAATAACATCAACAATAACATATATAGACTCTTAGCTATTTACATAACAGCTGTTTTGAAATAAGTTGTGGCTTGTTGCACAATGATTCTGTTCCAGATCTGTATGATGCATCTTATCCAGAGGTCCACAATATTAACAGGCTCTTTAAAAGAGTAGTAGAGTACAAAATAATGGCTGAAAATCACACAAACACTCATATTTCTTCTGATCAATAATAAAATAGTATAGATATAATTAAAATTTTATACAATAAATTTTATTTTAAAAATATGCAAAATTTGGTAACACATGCCCGAAACTCATATTTCTACTAATAAATATTAAATTAGCATAAAAACAAGTGTTTTACAAATTAATGTTAATTACCAAATTAATTAATTTTAAGAATATGACAGATTGGGTAACACTATATTTTTTGTCATTTTGTTATGTCCGAGTGGAACGTGGACAAGGGAGGTATATTTTTTGGCTGTAGGCACAAGGGAAAAGCATGATTGCAAATTTACAATAAGTTAATATTGAGTATGTTACATTTTAGACCATATTGCCAGCTACTTTGTTTTGCTTCGCGAACTAAAAAATAGTTCCAAACAAAACTTGTGCTCTCATGCAACTCAGCTGATTTATTCAGTATCAAATGACCAGTACTGTGAACAAATCGTTTGAGTGAATGATTCAATCACTCACTCTCTCAAAGTTCCTAAATGCACACCTGCTTTATTAATAATTTTTATA
This sequence comes from Siphateles boraxobius, assembly GCF_051911475.1. Classification (NCBI taxonomy): domain Eukaryota; kingdom Metazoa; phylum Chordata; class Actinopteri; order Cypriniformes; family Leuciscidae; genus Siphateles; species Siphateles boraxobius. The sequence goes on from NW_027509208.1 coordinate 13,786,824, forward strand.
ATGAATCAAAGATGGTCACTTGTTGGCGTAATGAATCATATTTCTACAAAAAAAGGAAATTAGCATAAAAACATTTTTACACAATTACGTTTTTTAACAAATAAATGTACTTTTTGGTACACTATTTGGTAATTTACTTATGGAGGTAAGTTTTTGTGAAATCGTTTTAATTATAATTAACTGAATAACATTTTTTGAACTACCTATATGAATTTACTGTTAGATATTAGTTTATCTAACATATTTAATATAATATAATTGCTCACAAAACAAAACATTGGTATTTGTACCTTTATTGCTTTAAATGGACAGTGGAACATCAAAGTGTAATGTAAAAACAAAAAAAAGCAAGCATCTAGGATACAAAATAAGGCAGGCAGAGGAGCTTGGATCTGTATTCGTCATTCATCTGCTTTTCTCCAGAGCTAACCATCGGCAACAAAACCCATAATGCATCACAAATGCTGAATGATCACTCTCAGTATCAGACTGATAATCAATGGCTTGTGTTGACGCCCTAGGAGGTCACTAGTATGGCAGCACTCCTTTCCATGCAGCTATGATCATCAAGCACAATGGGGGTCAGGGCTGATTATGCTGGTCTTCCTTGCCCTCAGCAATAGCTGTGTAAATTGGATGTAGAGAGGTCTGACTCCAGCTCTGCGCCATGGATAATCATTTAGAGGAAGGAGAGAGCCACCTCTGTGAAAGCTGACTTGCACATCAAAGCGTCTGTAGGTCACATGCATCAAATCTTCCATTTTAATGAGTCTCCAGGTTTGCAGCTACATCATTGTTTTTTTGTAATTCTTATTATGAAGCTGTACATATACACCGGCGGAGGATGTATATGTTATAAGATATTTCTACAATGCCACACGCAAAGAGGCCGCGAGTCAGACTGGAACGTGGACAAGGGAAGTATACTTTCGCCTGTTGGCACATCACAAAACAGCACAATTGCGAGACTTAACAAGTAAATACGGAGTCTCTTACATTTTAGACAATATTGCCAGCTACTTTGTTTTGCTTCATGAATGAAAATAATTCCAAACAAACCTAGAGCTGTCTTGCAACTGAGCTTGCACTGATTTTTGCACCTGAATCAATCAGCTGTGTGGAATGAATCGGTTAATTGAATAATTCAGTCACTCACTCAAAGTTCTTGAATAAATACCTGCTTTCTAACCATTTTTTTTATTTTTTATTAATCACTCACTCATAAAGATGTCCCCGTAAAGAATCGCTGAGAAATCACCCGGTACTTCTGAAATGCCTAATTATGCCTAATACCTAACTAATCAGATCAATGCCTAATACCTAACTAATCATATCAATGCCTAATACCTAACTAATCATATCAATGCCTAATACCTAACTAATCAGATCAATGCCTAATACCTAACTAATCAGATCAATGCCTAATACCTAACTAATCAGATCAATGCCTAATACCTAACTAATCAGATCAGAGAGCCATAACTAACTATTTTTTCAAGATATTTTCTGCATCCAAATAATTTACAGACACATTTGTCAGATAATAGAATGGCTAAATAATATTGTTTTTGTCCATTTGTGTAAGATGAAATCACTGTTATAGTTTGTTGTTACAGGAACTATAAACCCGACCAGTTTCATGCATCTGTCCAGCATATGCTCATTGATGTGAAAAATTTAAGATTTTCATAAACTGATATCATGAGAGAACATCTGCAGGGGTCAATTCTGCCACATCAACAATTGTATTTGCACCTCAGAGTCTGTTAAATTACGTGTCATGATTACGACTGGTGATTTGTCACAGAAAGCAGCACATTTTTGTACATTCAACTTAAACCTTAACTTAAAGTAACACTATGTAGTTTTTCAACCTTCATAATATATTTCCAAAACCCGTTGTGATGGTACATCGACTTACAATAGGTTAAATGACACGTCTGCCATAGCCTGACGTGGTCTGTATCGCTTTTACTGGCACTATGTAACTTCGGGTTTCGGGTAGTAACTGGAGCACAAAAAGAACTACAAAATTTGAATGCTTTACGGCATACATAGTTTTTCTTCGTTTGTGATGTCTTTCATAAAACCATGCATCATACTCTACCTTGTCTGTGGCCATTGTTGATTCCAAAGCCGGTGCTGGATAAACAGCGATCGTGCGTGTGCGGCAGTAGGCTACGGTAGGCTAAATTATTTATACGACAGCGGTAATGGACAATTCCGCTTCCAACCTGTAGGGCGGCCGCAGAGGAAAAGTTCCTTGGTGTTGCTTTAATATAATGAACATTCTTCACTGACTGGGAAAAGGTGGTTCTTATGAAATAATTAATCAGGTTTTTGTCATTTATATTTACCTCACTCTTCCCCCACAAGAGCTCATTGTCCTTGAAGTAATAGTAATAGTTGAGAGTAGCTTCAAATTGTGATACATGGCCAGACATAAGCTCTTTAGTGATAAGGAAAATAATTGTTTAGATAAAGGAAGAGTTTTTGAGTTTTGGTGGTCTGTTCAAGTATTTACAATATATTATCTTACTGCCTGAATAAAAGAAAGTAAAATTGTCATTATTTACCCACCCAAACTCATTCCAGTCTAAAATTATTTTTCCAATGCATTACACATCTCTAAGGTTTTGTTCATTGATTTATTCTGTTAAGCTACAAAAACATTATATTATATTATATTATATTATATTATATTATATTATATTATATTATATTATATTATATTATATTATATATGTCTTAAATCTTAAATAAATCAGCCCCCATTTTTGTTGAAAGGAAAACGGAAGCTCAAAAATGTTGTAGTATATCTCATTTTGCATTTAAAAAAAAGAATACTGGAGAGCAAAGAGTGAAAATATAACAACAAAATCATAATTTTTAAGTGGACTATTGCTTTAAAGTCATATGTTGCAGTACCTAACAAGACGTGATTTATATGTGTATAGTGCTTATAAAGCCTAGACCCACATAAAACCAGTACACATTTAAAGGGATAGTTCACCCAAAAATGAAAATTCTGTCAGTATTTACTCACCCTCATGTTGTTCCAACCTCGTAAGACCTTCGTTCATCTTCGGAACACGAATTAAGATATTTTTGATGAAATCTGAGAGCTGGATCACACCTCCATAGGCTTCTAAGGGATTGAAACTTGCCAGCCCCGAAAAGTTATTAAAGATATCGTTAAAATAGTCCGAGTGACGACAGTGGCTCAATCTTAAATTTATCAAGCGACAAGAATACTTTTTGTGCGCAAAAAACAAACAAAAATAATGACTTTATTTCAACTATTCATTTCCTTCTTGTTGGGCCTCTAGTCAGTTAACGTAGTGTGATAGCGTAGAGCTACGTCCCATGTAGGCTCACTATTGGCCGACGCTGGTCATGTGTGTGATGCGTGTGACGTACAAAACAACAGAAGAACTGCACTATATCACTAGTGAACTGACTCGAGGCCCACAGAGAAGGAAACGAATAGTTGAAATAAAGTTGTTTATTTATTTATTTTTTGCGCACAAAAAGTATTCTCGTCGTTTGATAAACTTAAGATTGAGTCACTGTAGTCACTTGGACTATTTTAACGATATCTTTAATAACTTTTAGGGGCTGGCAAGCTTCAGTCCCTTAAGAAGCCTATGAAGGAGTGATCCAGCTCTCAGATTTAATCAAAAATATCATAATTCGTGTTCCGAAGATGAACGAAGGTCTTACGAGGTTGGAACAACATGAGGGTGAGTAAATACTGACAGAATTTTCATTTTTGGGTGAACTAACCCTTTAAAGCGAAATAAGTCTCACTCTCAAGCACAAGTCAGATGCACTCAAATATGTTACATAACAGAAAGAGGAGAGCAGGTCACCTTGGGTAATACACTGAGCATACATTTAAAAAGCAAGAGGCCACATGAGATACAGACATCCTGTCAGAGTAATCCACATGAAACAGGCACATACTGTAGCAGCATTTCAGCTGGTCTTCATGACTGAGAGTAGACACGGCAATTCCAAAATCACCTTCAAAGAGACCTTCCACAAATCCACATGCAAGTTCAACTACAATCCACAAGTATATGAAAGCAGAAGAATAAACATGTGTTCACATGAGTCATCAGCATTTAAATAGCATCAAGGCAGAATTTTGCGTGGCTTTGATCCAGCTAGCTAAAAATACACATTTAGGCTGAAAAGAAACCTGGATTGCTTTTTCCTCCTTTTTTTCTTTAAATGTTAAGTAATGCAAGTCCTCCCAACTGTTTAAATGCAAATGTGTATATTGATTCCTTCAGCTTTCTTATGCAAATTAAGGATTTAAAAGAATCCTCTTGCGGTATCAGAGGTCTGTTTGGTGAATAAAGAGAACACAAAGTCATTTGTCTTTACCACCTAAATGTGGCATCTCTCTCACACGTCTCTGTCCAACATGTTATCTCATGCTCTAATGACCTCCAGCCATACAATGGATTCTGGAAAGAGATTAGTTCTTCGTGATAGATTTTGTGAAATGTTGTGCTGTCTGATCCTTTCAGGGTAGACAATGCACTCACAGATGGAGCTGTAGGGTGTTTTATTAACACAAAGCCGTAGAGAGAGCGCATCTCAGCCTCAGGGGAGCACTGGACTTTCCCAGCAGACCGAGATGTCACTGTAACACCAGAGCACCCCACACTTCAACAGTCATTGGGTTTTCCAAGGACAAGATGGAGAACTCAAACATAGGATATTTTGCAAGAGCAACATGATTGTAAGTATGGGGTTTACAGGTATATCCACCTTATTTTTGAAGTCAGTGCTATTGTAACTTGAATATGCAAGGGTTCCAGTGCCATCCACTTCTGGTAATTTTAGCTGTAGGCTACAAAAACAGTCTGTTATGTTGCTTGATATTGCAAACTTTATTATTTTAGTATTTTAATGTATTATGGTAATAATACGTTAAATTGTGTCTCATGGTGGAGAGTGATGAGATACTTTGTAGACTGTGCTCACTCAAAGGCTGGCTGTCCAAGTGGTGTTCGCAAAATAATATAGAATTCAAAGTTTTTGGGGCAGACCTGACCTGTTGAAAAGAGATGGTATTCATCCCTCCTGGAATGGTGCTGCTCTTCTCTCTAGTAATACGGCATATAGTCTTAAAACTCAAACATGACAATCTGGGGCTCAGGTCAGGAAGCAGACAGACTGGCTAAACCGACCTTCTGCTAGCTGTCTCACGTCACTGAGGTCAGATAAATCCCATCACATAGAGACTCTTTCACCTAGATATCATCATATAGAGACTGTGTCTGTTCCCCGAATTAGGACATACAAAAAACCCATTTAAGGGTAAAATGTAATTGATGTTCAACAAATAAAAAGCAGATATAATACAGATGAAAAAATGATAAAGCTCAGGTTGCTGAATATTCGATCCCTTACTTCAAAAGCGCTTATTGTTAATGATATGATTACAGATTATCACCTAGATGTGCTGTGTTTGACAGAAACCTGGCTAAAACCAGACAATTACATTACTTTAAATTAGTCCACCCCGCAAGATAACTGTTATAAACACGAGTCTTGGCTGAAAGGCAAAGGGGGAGGTGTTGCTGTGATTTATAGTAATATCTTCAGAATTACTGAGAAGTCTAGTTTTAAATATAATTCTTTTGAGGTGTTGGTGCTTAATGTAACACTATAGTGTAAATGATAAATCACACTGATATTTTTGCTGGCTATTGTATACAGGCCACCATGGTACCATACAGACTTTATCAAAGAATTTGCTGATTTTCTATCAGAGTTAGTACTGGCTGCAGATAAAGTCCTAATTGTTGGTGATTTTAATATACGTGTAGATAACGAAAAAAATGCATTGGCATAGGCATTTAAAGACATTCTGAACTCTATTGGAGTTAGACAACACGAGTCAGGACCTACTCATTGTCGTAATCATACTCTAGATTTAATATTAGGCTATCGCATGGAATCAATGTTGATGCCGATGAAATTCTACAGCAGTGCGATGACATCTCAGATCATTATCTAGTCTTGGCACTTTAAAAGCATCTAGGGTTGTGCTAGAGAGATATTTGGAGGAAACACATACAGATGCAAAAAGGCATAAGCCTATGTCTATTCCGTCAGACATCCCACCTGTCAATCCACCAGAATACCAAATGGAGGTCTGTGCACCTAAGTGGAAAGAGATAGAGCAGGTTGTGAGAAAGGCAAGGGCTTCATCATCTCCAGGGCCTAATGGAGTTCCGTACAGAGTGTACAAGAGTGCTTCAGGAGTTCTACGAATTCTGTGGAAATTGATAAAAGTGGCTTGGGAAAAGCAGGTTGTACCTAGAGCATGGCGCAGAGCAGGCGGAGTCTTTATACCCAAAGAAAAAGATGCTACAAGCATCAGTCAGTTTCGCCCTATTTCACTATTAAACGTCGAAGGAAAGATTTTCTTCAGCATTATTGCTCAGAGATTGTCAACCTACCTATTAAAGAATGGCTTCATTGACACTTCAGTTCAAAAAGCGGGCATTCCAGGATTCTCAGGATGCTTAGAACACATCAGTGTTATCTGGCAACGAATTCAATCAGCTAAAAAGGAGAGGAAGGAGCTCCACGTGACATTCCTGGATTTGGCTAATGCATATGGTTCAGTGCCACATGAGCTTCTTTGGGCATCATTTGATTTTTTCAGGGTACCGATGTCGATAACAAATTTAGTGAAAGCCTATTTTGGAGATTTGCAATTTAGTTTCTCAACTCCAGAATTCAGCACTACATGGCAATGCTTAGAGGTTGGAATAATGGCAGGATGCACCATTTCTCCACTGGCTTTTACCATGGCAATGGAAGTAATCATTAGGGCATCAAAATGGGTAGTAGGAGGAGAGCGCTTGGCTTCTGGGATGCGACTACCACCAATCAGAGCATACATGGATGACATGACAACCATGACTACAACGGTAGCCTGCACTAATCGGTTATTGGGGAAGTTAACAGATAATATTGAATGGGCACGAATGCAATTTAAGCACTCTAAATCAAGGAGCATCTCCATAATTAAAGGCAAGGTAGTAGATAAAACATTCTTCATTAATGGTGAGGCAATACCAACAGTTTCTCAGAAGCCAGTGAAGAGTCTAGGGAGATGGTACGATGGGGATCTAAAGGACACAGTTCGAGTGGGAGAAGTTAGACGACAAGCAGTGGAAGGGTTGAAGAGCATAAACAGCTGTGCTCTACCAGGCAAACTGAAACTCTGGTGCTTTCAGTTTGGTCTACTGCCAAGGTTGCTGTGGCCACTGACTGTGTATGAGGTTTCTTTGACAACAGTGGATAAGCTGGAAGCGTTAATAAGTTCATACATCAGGAAATGGTTGGGAGTTCCACGCTGCCTCAGCAGAGTGGGACTTTATAGTAAAGGAGTATTGCAGCTGCCAGTCTCTGCTTTAACCGAGGAGTTTAAGTGTGCCAAGGTCAGACTGGAAATGACTTTAGCAGAGTCACGTGACAAATGCGTAAGGGAGACAGCCCCTGTGGTAAAAACTGGTAGAAAGTGATCAGCAAAGAAATCTGTAGTAGAGGCAAAGGCTGACCTTCAAATTGGGGATATCGTGGGACAGGTACAGCATGGAAGAGGGGGTTTTGGGCTCAGTTTAGTTCCTCCTAAATGGCACAAGGCAGGCCCAGCCCAAAGGAGGAAGCTGGTAGTCAACGAGGTGCGAAAGCAGGAGGAGAGGATGAGATGTATAAAGGCCATTTCCCAGGCCAAGCAGGGAGAGTGGATGAGATGGGAGAGTGTGGAACAACGCAAAATGGGCTGGCAAGACCTTTGGTCAATGGAAGAGAGTAGGATCAGTTTCCTTATTAGGGCAACATATGATGTTCTCCCATCACCGCAGAACCTAAACCTCTGGGTAGGAGAGGATCCATCTTGTCCTTTGTGTTCATCACCTGCCACATTAAGGCACATTTTGACAGGATGTAAGGTGGCTCTTAGCCAGGGTCGGTTTACTTGGCGCCATGACCAAGTATTGCGATGTTTGGCTTTAGCATTGGAAGGCAAGCGTAGTATGACCAATAAATTGCCGCCTGTTCTAGCAAAACATTACACGCAGAAGACAATATTCCTCCGCCCAGGCGAGCAACCACCAAGAAAAGGTGCTAACACCAATTCTCGCCCAGGACAACTGGAAGCTGCTAGGGACTGGAAGATGCTGGTTGATCTTGATCAACGGCTTATTTTTCCACCTGAGATTGCCACCACTAACCTACGGCCAGATATTGTTTTGTGGTCTGGATCAGCACGCATTGTTCAACTGATAGAGTTAACAGTGCCATGGGAGGATGCGGTAGATGAGGCATATGAGAGGAAGAAACTGCGGTATGCTCATCTGGCCACTGAAGCAGAACAGCGAGGATGGAGAGTCCAGGTTTATCCAGTGGAAGTGGGTTGTCGTGGTTTTGTGGCACACTCTACAACCCGGTTCCTCAGAGACGTCGGATTCAGTGGCCAAGAGTTGCGTCGTACAGTAAAGAACTTATCTGAAGCAGCAGAAAGGAGCAGCAACTGGCTGTGGTTGAGACGGAAAGATTCTAGCTGGCTGTGTACAGGCCGCCATGCTACGGTTTCGTAGAATTCTTGAAAACTTGAAATGTCTGTTGGTTTATTTGTATAGGTTGTATAGTATTTACAGTCATTACGTTCCTGTGTATATTGCGTGAATGACGGGTGGTTGGGCAGATATTGTGTTTTGCGGTAGGTGGTATGCCATACGGAACCGTTGCCACTGAAACTGCATATTAACGCACCAGTGGGGCTCGACAGCCTTAGTCAAACGGGTTGGCGCGTATGGTTGGGTTGCGGAGAGATTGTGAGATTGTGGTTAGGTCTCAGCAGCAACTGTTGGTTTATTTGTATAGGTTGTATAGTATTTACAGTCATTACGTTCCTGTATATATTGCGTGAATGACGGGTGGTTGGGCAGATATTGTGTTTTGTGGTAGGTGGTATGCCATACGGAACCGTTGCCACTGAAACTGCATATTAACGCACCAGTGGGGCTCGACAGCCTTAGTCAAACGGGTTGGCGCGTATGGTTGGGTTGCGGTGAGATTGTGGTTAGGTCTCAGCAGCAACTGTTGGTTTATTTGTATAGGTTGTATAGTATTTACAGTCATTACGTTCCTGTGTATATTGCGTGAATGACGGGTGGTTGGGCAGATATTGTGTTTTGTGGTAGGTGGTATGCCATACGGAACCGTTGCCACTGAAACTGCATATTAACGCACCAGTGGGGCTCGACAGCCTTAGTCAAACGGGTTGGCGAGTATGGTTGGGTTGCGGAGAGATTGTGAGATTGTGGTTAGGTCTCAGCAGCAAGAGGGAAGTAGAGGTCAGTAAGCTGGGCTGAGTTGAGTGGGGGACGGAGGGGGGTGACTCTGGGACGCCAGAGTCACTGTCGAGCCCTCTTGAGGTGTCGTGGGCTAGTCGACGAAACACTGAGGACGGAAGGTGCCCACTTGAAGACCCTAGAGATGTTCCCTACTCCGCTCAATCCAGAGGGTTGTTATGGGGGACCGCACTGTGGTTGCAGCCGTTGTGTGTGCTGACGCGCAATACACTGTATTAACACCAGACAGAAGATTCACGTCACTAGATGGAAAGAAGCGTAAATGGATGGAGAAGCATAGGTTACTGTAAAGCTACGTCTTAGTTGGTGATTATCTTGGCGAAAGCCGAGTACAAATCAGCATGAAGTTTTAACATCTACTCTCGTGTAACGGAAATCTTGTGTATACTTCATTTAGCCAAGGCTGCAAAGTCGACTCCGTGTTACAAATATGTTAGACCTATTACTTCTGCCACTAAAGATTGCTTTATTAATAATCTTCCTGATCAGTTTCATCTCCTCAGCATCCCATGTAGCTTAGAAGAACTCAATATTGTGACAGAAACTTTTGACTCTCTTTTTCAGCACTTCAGACACAATTGCTCCTTTGCGCTTAAAGAAGATTAAAGAAAATAGTCCAACGCAGTGGTACAATGAGCACACTCAGGCCCTTAAGATAGCAGACAGAAAAATGGAGCACAACTGGAAGAAAGAGTTTTTTTCGCATTTCATGGAAAGAGAGCACGATTGCGTACAGAGAAGCCTAACCCTTTCACACGTAAATTTAAAATATTCTAACTGATCCCCCAGCGTGAGTTTTTCAAGGCGACTGTTATTTAGAACCTGTAACTTTAATGTTTTCATGGTGACGCGTCATTGCTTGTCACGTGACATAGCGCAACCACAAAACAGCGCTGAATGAATGATGATTTGCTTTTTCCCTTTTTTATTCAAAATATTCACAATTTATTAGCTATAGCATGAAACACTGATTGTCAAATATGTGCAAGTGGATGTGTTTTGTTGTTCAAACACTTTTATAACGATTCTTATTTTAGCTGTATGCACGATGGGCTGCGCCATGTTAGTTTGTGCCACAGTTCAGAGAATCGGATCTGTTGGATTTACACCTCCACTTCTCACGAAATACATGAAAGTAAGTGGCCGGTCAACTGGGAGAAGAATAGGTTAAAATGTAAAGCTACTTACACAAGGTGTATCTGATATGAATAAAACGTGTCGTCTTATTATAATGGAAAGGATTATTATTTCCGCTTCTGGTGTAATCATACGTGCAAAAGCTGCTAGATCTTCTTATTTTTCAACCGTATTAGAAGAAAATAAACAAAACCCTAGGTTTTTATTTGAAACAGTTGCTAAATTAACTAAAAATAATAAAGCTTCAACCCCATATTTTTCAAAGCACAGCAGTAATAACTTTATGAACTTCTACTTACAAGATTGATAATATCAGGGAGAAAATTATAACTATGCAACTGTCTACTACACTATCGCACCAGGCAGTGCATTGTAGTCTCCCTGAGGAAAAATTTGATTCATTCCTTGCTATAGGAGAGGAAGAATTTTCTAAACTCATTAAATCATCTAAATCAACAACATGTATACCTTATACTGACTCAGCTATTGAAAGAGATACTTCCAGAGATCATATATCCTCTTCTTAATATCATTAATTCATCTTTTTCATTAAGAAACGTACCAAAAACTTTAAACCGTCTGTTAAAAAAACGCAACTTGATCCTACAGAATTAGTCAATTACAGGCACATCTCGAATCTACCATTTCTGTCAAAGATACTAGAAAAGGCAGTATCCTCACAACTATGTTTATTTTTAGATCTGCGAGGATTTCCAGTCAGGATTTAGACCGTACCATAGTACTGAGACAGCTTGCATTAGAGTAACAAATTATTTGCTCTTATCATCCGATCGTGATTGTATCTCTCTATTATTGTTACTCGTCTTAGTGCTGCATTTGATACCATCGACCACAACATTCTTTTAAATAGACTTATGTTATAAAATTATGAATAGACAACATAATAAAATTATGTTGGTGTTAGTGGAATTGCATTGGCATGGTTTAAATCAAAGTTATCTGACCATTATCAGTTTGTAGCAGTAGGCTAAATGAAGAGATGTCTTATCGATCAAAAGTTCAATATGGCGTACCACAAGGCTCAGTACTAGCACCGTTGCTGTTCACTCTCTACATCTACCCTTAGGAGATATCATTAGGAAGCATAGCATTAGTTTTAACTGTTATGCTGATGATACTCAGCTCTATATTTCTACACACCCTGATAAAACTTTCCAATTCACAGAATTAACAGAATGCATAGCTGATATAAAAAACTGAATGACTAGTAATTTCCTACTACTTAATTCTGAAAAAAACATAGATTCTAATTATTGGACAAAAAACTAGAATACTGTCTAACACTTGATGGCTGCTCTGTCAAGTCTTCGTCGTCAGTTAGGAACCTGGGTGTGCTCTTTGATACCAATCTTTCATTTGAAAGTATGTGTCTAGTATCTGTAAAGCCGCATTTGTGCATTGACCATATTAGCCCGGTTCTGTCAACACTGCATTGTCTCCTATATAAACATCATATAAATTATAAAATATTGCGTATTACTTACAAAGCACTAAAGTACTCCCCAGTACTTGGGCGAGCTCTTAACGCATTATAATCCGTCACGTCTATTGCGATCTCAAAATTCTGGCCAGTTGATAATACCTAGAATAACAAAATCGACTGTTGGTGGTAGATCCTTTTCCTATTTAGCACCAAAACTTTGGAACAGTCTTCCTAACATTGTCCGGGAAGCAGACACACTCTGTCAGTTAAAAACTAGACTAAAAACACATCTCTTTGACCTATCATACACATAATAGACTTCTATAACTCAATGTTAGGTTGCATAGATTAGGCCAGCCGGAACCGGGAACACTTCCCATAACTCCTGATGTACTGGTTACATCATAATAAGGATGGCGTCTACGCTAATATTATAGTCTCTCTGTTTATCCCGAGGTTTACTACAGTCCGCCGGATCCAGGCCGTATCCGGATCTGATGAAGGACCTGTGCCTGGACAAAACGACAATGCAGGCCTGACGTGTCAACTTGTCTCTCCCGTGTGAAGGCCTCCTTCCCTTCCCTTTACCTCTGTACAGATAAAACGTTGTCAGGACAATTCCAGTTCACGTGGCTACGCAGAAACAATACAAAAATTCAGTATTATACATTTTTCAAGGAACCTATTTCATAGAACCTATTTCAAGGTTTGCGTTCTCGAGCCACCGGGCACTGTTTTGTGCAAATGAGCAGCCGGATTGCATTAAGGGTTTTCTGTTAGAACGGTGTCGTGTAAGTGGCCCCTAAGTTAATAACTAATGAACGTTGCGACGGAAGTGAATCAATAAAAACTAACTTTAGCTAGACAACAACTTTATTCTAGAGCTGCTGTAAAGCCAAAACAATCTCTGTTACTTTAATTCCTATTATCACAGTAAAGCTGCTTTGAAACAAACTATAATGTTAAAAGCGCTATATAAATGAAGGTGACTTGACTTGATAAACACATTGGTTTGTAGCGCAAACAGTTTTACCATGTACTGCACTTTGTTATTCTTATTTAGCTCCACCTTATTTTGCAAAGCAGAAAGTAAGCTATTTTCTGTAAATGTGTGAGACTTCCAATTCACAGTGCACTAAATGGTAAAACTATTTGCGCTACAAACCAGTTTGCTAATAATTACGACAATACAATAACATAATTTGGCAATAATTATCAGTTTGCAATATCAAGCTGCATAACAAACAGTTTATTTACAGCCAAAAATGACACCAGAAGCCTCGTACATTCAAGTTTCAACTGGCCGCACACTCTTACGTTAAAAATTAGGATGATAGCAGCTAATGAATTTGGAGGCCTTGCACATTTACAGAAAATATCTTACTCCGTTGTTGCAAAATAAGGTGGATAAACTTACTTATTTTAGACAAATTTTTTTGATACTTATTTTAGACACAAAAGTTTTGGTTTCGGTTTCAGTTTTAGGCAGTTTTGTCTGGCTGTGTTCTCTAGTTCGGATCCTTGGTTGTTAATTGGATTCACGCGCCTGTTTTAGTTCAGTTGATTACCCTCCCTGTGTATTTAATGAGTTATTTGTGTTCATCACTCGGTTTCGTCAATGTTAACATATTCCATTCTTCTTTATTCTCCTGTATAGTAAATAAAGATTGTTCCATCAAGTCTCCAGTGCCTTGCATGTTAAAGCCACACGATTCGTGACAGTCAGTTACTTCTCTTTTTTTTCACAAACATACAAAGAGTCAGCTGAGCTACCACATGTCTCTTAGAGACACAACACACAATAGAGGCGTTTCATTCCTGAATGAATGAATCAGTGGGTTTGAAAGATTTGGTTGAATGAATGATTCAATGACTCACTCATAAGGAGTCGTTCCAAAAATGATAGGGCCTATTGAGTAGCTTACATTATTGACTGTATATTGCCAGTTACTATGTCTGATTTGCTTCATTAATAAAAATACTTCCAAACAAACCCAGACTGGCACATCTCAGTGCAACATGCAGTAGTGGTGTTTCAGCGTTGTACTTCTAAAGATGGATGCCATGCTGGCGTAATCATGAAACAAAAAGAATTGATGAAAAATCCCCACCACTAAATCACAAACCATCGGAGTAAATATCTCATATCTTCTGATAGTCAATGATTATTAATGAAATTACATTTATTTTTTAATCTTTATTAGATTTATTCATGTTTTTTTTTAATTACATTTTAATGTCCTTATTTCAAGGCAAAGCACTTGGTTTCACAGTGTAACATTAACATGTTTCATGTATATTTTTGTCTGTGAGCTTTCAAAAAACGAACAATTAAAATAAATCATCTAATTTATTATAAATATAATAAATCAATTGATTAATTTCATAATTATACACTGACGAATGAACCAAGTGTTTTATAAACGTGTAAATAGTTCATATGTTAATATTGCATGTTCTGTGTCTATCCAAAAATATCAAACTGTACATAACTTACACTTTATGGACAAATACCTACAAATACTAATGAGATCACACAGTCATGCCTTCCTGCTCCACCATATCACTGTGTACCACCTCATGCACTAGTGTCCACCTCATTTCCTTCTGACAATGACGTCCCTAGCTATGAAAACTCATTTGATTGGTTTGCAGGCTCTAGCAGTGATCCGTGAACACTTCACCTCCCTAGGTCCGCAAGAGATGGAATTGGACAGTGTGGCAGTTTAAGGTCAATGTAATTAGTGACCACAGTCCACCAGGTTTGGCCTGCCGATGCAATTTTCTTGTCACCTCAACACGGGCCAGATGAGGTGTTGGAAGTCGGACAATTTTTAACGGGCAGCCAATTTCAGCACAAATGCTCTGGATTTACACGACATGGCCAGAAGTATTAGAACACATGAACACCACACCCATATCTATGCTTGTTGAACATCTGATGGAAAGGTTTTCCATCCAGACAAAATAGCATCAGGTCTGTTCTGTCTGGCTCACAGTTGCTGTTTCAGTTTGTCTAATGGTGGTCATTGCGTTTCAAGTCTGCGTTTCACATGAATTTTATCATATAGAGTACATCTTTCTATTTTACCAGCATCAAATTTAGTCTTGATCGAACGTGACTTTAACCGAAAGTGAATTTGCTGTAGTATTTTGAGCAGTGCAGTGCTCTGGATGACATTATATACCTCTCTTTAAACTGAATCAAGTACAGTACATCTATTGTGCTGTATTCGCATTGGACATAACAGGTTGAATGCTTTTGTGTTGAGACTCTGTGCTTATGTTAAATGCATGAGTGTAATGGTTATTTAGTGTTATATGCACTTGTAAATTATTACTTTTAATATGGAGTTGTTGAGAATGAATATTGCACTATCCGGTTATGTTTTCTCTGACAGGTGTAATCTATTTTGCAAAAGGAGAGGCGTCCTGGTTTCAAAGGAGCAACTTTCAGCACTGGAAATGTTCATATTTCAGACAGAAACACTGTGCTTGTGAGAACAGAAGCACCAACTGCTGCCTTATCAAAGCTACCACAAAATCCCAGATGACTCAATGAGGAAAAAAGGGAAAGGATTAGAAAAATACCGGAAAATATGTTCCTGACATGCTTCCATGCCTTCAATTGCATGCATGAAAATTCAACAACAATTCTAAAGGAATACAAGAAAAGCTATTTTGTAAAAAATATGGCAGGATTTTACAATATTTAAGCTTTTGTGTAGCTCAAACAGTAAAGGTGCTAGCAACTCCAAATTCATGGCTTCGATTCCCAGGGAATACATGAACTTCTAAAATGTATACTGAATGCAATGTAAGTCGCTTTGGATTAAAGCATTTGCCAAAATGCATGTTAACAGTGATATTATAACACTGTCCTCAAAGCAAATCAAAGTAGGTGTTAGTTAATTTTCTGTAATACACTATGAACTTGTTTTTAATTAATCTTTAATTTAACCAATGCAATAGTGTCACAGAACACAACTGCAGCTCAGTGGTTGATTTTTATGTTTATCCTGACCAGAATTATATGGGGCATATAATCTCTTGATATAATCAAACTAATCTTTTACATTTCTTTGTAATAAATAGCATAACCACTCATCTTACTGTAACTACTTGGCAGGAATATGCTGAGAATTCAAACTGGTTTTAGTCTATTAATATCTTAACCAAAGCACAATTTGGTCAGCATGTTAACATTTGTATTTGTCTACGCCACATTAAAAGGATGCAAAATACAGGAGATCATAAATAAGTTTAAATTTTAACAATTAATGTAACTTATTTCATGGATTTTGCTCAAAGACGCACAAGCACAGGATCCAAGCAAGCCAGAAATGGTTCAGTTAATCTTATTTGAAGAAGCACACTTGTACCCATTCGATACAAGACAGAACACTGATTATCAGACAAATGTTTCATAGTAAGAATAAACTTACTTGCTCCCACCAGAAACATTTCACTACCGAAGAGCAACAGTCCGAATGAGTTAATAAGGACAAGAATGCGAGCCATGTCTCCACAAATGTCAAAGAATCCAAATGAATGTAGTTATCTTCTTTTGCTTCTAAACAGCTTTGATTATAGCAACATTATAAATGATTATCTATTCATCCAAATAAACACATCTTAAATAAAGTACAGTAAAAATCTCAGGATGGACATCATGTTCGCAAATCCTATTAAAACACGTGCCGGAACGTCCATGTCAGCTGCAGGTATAATGCTCACTTTCCATCGACTTCCAAAATAATTCCGTATTACTTCAAATTCATGCTCGATTCCTCCGAAACTGTGAGGAAGCGTCCAGTTCAATCTGAGGTTCGGAGGTGTTCAGATCTACCGCTCGTTCATGTCAGTGTTGATCTTGAGCGAGCTCGAGCGCGAGGCGATCAGCACCACGGTCAGCTCCAGCGCTGATGCGCGCGAACACGAGCCAGAGAGACCGCAGATACATTCATTTATGAATGCGCGCGCACCAAGACAAAGTGGAGATACCAGTGTAGTTACATTTCTCAATGAGATCCCTCATTCATTGCAAAGCCGTATCCATGCATTGACATGGATGAGGTATTTTTGGTTTTCCTCCATGAGAATCTTTTGTGAAAATCAGTGAAAATCAATACGGAAACTTTTTCAAAACACAGTACCCTATAAGGCCATAAGGTCATATTTTTACATACGTTTCTTTGTGTGCACTTCACCGAACACTTGTAAAGTATCTGAAAATGCAAAGTAAGAGGCCTCCGGTGCTTTGACCTTCACAAAAGTCTTCAGTAAAGTTCAATATGCTAAATCACAGTACAACTATCTGACAAAATTAAACTTAAGAGAGTGACATGGTTGAGTGCAATGAGTTTTAGCCTTCTATCTTATTCTAGAATTATAAAAAATTATGTCATATACACTTAAACAGAATGAAGGCTAAACATTCCAGACAGACCCAAAGACTCAGTATCCTGAGTTCATCTATGGCTGTATAGGTGCAATGGTAGAATCTAACATAGTGTGTTTGGTTGAATGCAATATTCTTTCTTTGTGCAGTTATGAATGCGCACACATGTAGTTTCTATGAAAAGGTTTAAAAAAAAACAGAATGGCATTCTGCATTTGTAATGAACTCTAAGAATTGAAATGGATGTGTCTCTCTCTTAACATATTTACAAGCCTTCACTTTCCAAATTGCATATTACGTACACAAATTAACCTAAATATATCAAGGACAAAAGACTGTTATACTTTAGCAGTACAGTCGATGTATGTTGTTTTTCTTTTATTCATAAATGATAAGTGCTTTGTGGAGAGAATAATAAATCTGCATTGTTTACTGGAGTTTATTTGAGCTACAAATTATAGTAAATAAACAATTGCTTTTTCAATAACATGATAAAGTAAGATTCCAATCAGGTTAGTCTTGAAATAGCTCTATGACAAATAATTCATTATCTTTGTACTTTAAACCAGAGGCAATAGCAAAGGCAATGATGGTCTCACCATTATAAATTATTATTATACTAGCCATGTAAAGGTAATTTACAGTCTGATTTGCTTTAAGGCTGTGGGTTGTAGTAGAACTGAAGATGAATGTACATCAATGAAAAGCAGTAGAAATGCTATTTCAAGTTGGTTTTAGTTAAAAATGAAAATGTTTCCAAAATCAATGGAATTGAGAAAGTAAATTCCCACAGTGTAAGAAATGCTTCACAACATTCTTCTCTATTTGTTTGGTAAACATAAAAGAATAAGCACGTACAGCTATTGATTTTTGCTGCAACAGGCTCTCTAGAGCTATCTAATTGTTTCAGTGAGAGGGAGAGAGAGACCATGGTCAATTCCATCACCAGAAAGGACAGTATTCTAGGTCACAGAAACATTAATATTTATGCAAGGATGTTTCTCCTATAGATTGATATTAGTCATCCACTGTCCTGACTCTGCAATCTGCAGTGTTGCTGTGTATATTTAGTCTCTCAATTTAATTGAATTACAAATCAGGAACTTCTCTGTAATATTCGTACTAGACTAAAATTAATATTATTAGAAAGGAATGAATTTATTCAAAAGGAAACTACAAAAAAAGATGGGGAATCGGACATGTTCCAGGCCTGATTTGAACCTGCATCATCTGCGTGAGCACCATTTATGCCTGAATATTGTTTAAATAATAGTTTTAAAATCAACATAAAAAGCTGTTCGCAAAATCTTTTTTTTTACTTATCTAATATATTTCAAAGAAATGAAATTGCGTCATTTTTGATTTCATGTTGACTGAATTCAAACATGTAAAAACTTCTGAGTTTCAATTTCAATATGCAACCGTTCTACACATTGGGGGGAAAACCACACCAGAACATTCTATGACAATAAAATAATGAAGGTAATTTGCAAGATGTGTTATATAGGAAATAACAAGCTACTTTTAAAATGGGTACTTTTGCAAGGCACTGTCATGAAACAAAGGCAGTTTGTTCAGTTTAGTCAGGTTTCTTGTAGGTAAGAGGAGAATACCCACCTGGATGCATTTTTAGAATGGGACAATAAATCAGATTTTATTCCTCCTTACTTCCTTGTTGCTTTGTATTCATAACACTCTCTTTCCACTGAGTATAGGAAGGAGGGAGTGACTGTGAGGAGAATATTTTAGTCTTCGATAAATGAAACGAAGCACAGTAAAGTCAACCTAAGGACAGAGGTTACTCAAGCGCATGTTACAAAAGACCCTTTTGGGTGTTGCTGCTACAGTACAGTCCCTGTTCATTTGGGTAAAACCTGTCTGCCTGTATCTTTTTCTTTTGTTGTTTTCAATGGCCTCGACTACCCTGCATGTTAGTAATTTAGACAATGTTACAGTATATAGAGACATGACACAAGCCTATTTCTGTTTGTAAGGCAGAATGACTGCAGGGAAGTCAGAGGCCCTGAAATGAACTTTATCAGAACAGAATTGTGGAGCAAAATGTTGACTCAAGTTCACAGTCAGACCACAAGCCTTGAGCTGCACGTGTTTGATACAGAGATAATAGGGATAGTTCACCTAAAAATGAAAATGTTATACTTACCCTAAGTAGTTCCAAAATCGTATGACGATTATGTTGTTTCAATACAGTTATGATTAATGAGGACTGGAGCGTTCCAACTTCCAAGCTTCAAAAAATATGAAAATGTGTCATAAAGTTGGTCCATGATGCGTTGTAAGTCTTCTAAAGTATGATACATTTGTGTGACAAACTGAAGATGAAATCTTGACCCTTGCCTCCACTTCATAAGTTAAAGGGTTAGTTCACCCAAAAATGAAAATGATGTCATTAATGACTCACCCTCATGTCGTTCCAAGCCCGTAAGACCTCCGTTCATCTTCGGAACACAGTTTAAGATATTTTAGATTTAGTCCGAGAGTTTTCTGTCCCTTCATTGAAAATCTATGTACGGTATACTGTCCTTGTTCAGAAAGGCAATAAAGACATCATCAAAGTAGTCCACGTGACCTCAGGGGGTTAGTTAGAATGTTTGTGAGAATACTAGAATACGAGAATACTTTTTGTGCGCAAAAACAAACATAAATAACGACTTTATTTCAACTATTCATTTCCTTCTCTTTGGGCCTCTAGTCAGTCACACGTAGGCTCACTATTGGCTGACGCTGGTCATGTGCGTGATGCGTATGACGTACAACAACAGAAGCGTACGCTATTACACTAGTGAACTGACTGACTTTTCATTGAATAACAGTTTATAAATTATTATAAAAACCAAAATATTGCTTAGTTCTTCAAATAAAACTATCTTATGGCTTCAGAAGACTTTTATGGAGCTATTGATTTTTTTTTTAAGCTTGAAAGCTTTAGTCTCAAATTCACCTTCGCCTAAAATAATTCTTCTACAGAATCAAGAATATCTCATGGATTCGGAACGACATGAGGGTGTAAAAACGATGACAGAATTTACATTGTTTGTCTTGAAGTAAATTGTATGAGAGTGTGAAATTTCATAGAGAACACGTTACACAGTAGGCTACATGCCATGGGGTACATGAGAATATTGTTATATAGATATAGACCCTATATAGCTATACCTATATATATACCTATATAGATAGTAATGAAGTAGACAATTGCAGAGCTGACTGTTAGTTTTGCCTCAGACAGTGTGTGTCAGTATCCAATTAAGAGATATTGAGGCTCACTGTCACTGCAAGTTTCAAAAGAAAAGTGCAGCGTTTGACCAGAGATGTAAAAATGATGTCGTCAAATAATGTGATCTGGCACATTATCAGAGGCTACAGTCAACAGATGTTCAATGCTACAAGCAGGCTAACACAAAATCATTCTTGTGCTTGAATACCCCCTGGTGGAAATATCTGAGACAGATTGAAAGAGGAAATGTGTAGGTGCATCAACTTCATTTATAACTCATCATTTCCAGGCCAGCCATCAAAAAGCTGGAACTAAGCATTTTCTGACTGAGGTTATTATATCTTTTCTAACTCAGACTTCAAAAACACCCAAAATCCAATAGGAGTCCAATGACTATTCTTTATCATATTTTTAAATAATTTGACTTTACTTTTGTTAAATTTTAAGTAATTTTGTCAGGTTTTTGTCATTTTTAAAGTTTTATTGACTCATTATTCCAATTTTGTTAATTTTCAACAAAACTAATTGTATACCTTAAATTTGTATGGTTTTAGTTTAAGTTACATATAGTCACCCTCCTTTAAACATTTAAATATAATCACCCTCCTTCAAACTTTTTAAATACATTTTTAGTTCTACATTATCAAAACGTTCACAAAGCAGAGTGAATGGTTCAGCACACAGAAAGCTGTGTTGCAAATTAAATCATTTGTAACTGATCCTGGCTAAAAGTGCATATGACACTGATAATCAAATGGATTTTACAGTTGTATAATATTTATAGGCTTTTTTTTCTTTTCTGGGGACTTAAAGATTCAATATCAGACAGTTTGCTCCTGCCAGGAGATAATGTAAGTAATTGGAACCATAAAGAGATTTTTTGCAGCCTAGCTGTTGGAACATGGCCAAACTGGATGTTTAAATCGAAGAGGTGCTCATTGTATATTTTTCAGAGAAAACCTTCTGTAATCTTTATAATGGGTTGACGTTTTTGCAGACAAGCAATTTGTGATGATGAGAATAATTAGAATAATTGGTCCATACATAAATCACACTGCTTAGTGAGGGCTGGCCAACACGGAGAGCTTGCTGATTTCAAGTCTAATCCTCTAATTTGTCTTATTTATATATATATATATATATATATATATATATATATATATATATATATATATATATATATATATAAAACACTCATATATGCATATGCATTTCACAAATCTAATGATACATCCATCTAATATTGCAGTGAAAAGCTAGATAATGAAAAAAAGTATGACAGGTTATACGCTCTGGATAATGATTCATTACCTCTGTTATAGTCAACATAGCCTCGTAACTGAAGAGGCAGTTCATTGATCAGCCCCTGTTAAATATGATCATTCCATCAAAGCAACACTACTAAATATATGAACAGATATCAAGTAAGGTTGCGGAAGTTTGTCCTGCATCATTAACACAGCTTGAGAGCATTACTCAAAAGGTTTCAGCATGCAGTTCACAGAAATATTTTGCTTAATTGGCCACCTTTGATTTTGCATGAATGCTGGGAAAAACTTCTGCAGCGTGTTTGGAATTCCGAGCCATAGAGTGCTTTTCGTGAGAGGAATGCTGACTCACTGCTTCCTGTTTCAGCTGCTGACTGGCAGGCAGGAAACCACAGGAGCAGCTCTTGGGTGTTGGTTGCATTCTCACTCAGTTATCTCTAAACATATAAAAGCCCCAGGGGTGAGTTTAAGAGAGGGAGCAGTGCTGTACGAATGCTGAGCATTTCTCATATTCATCTGAGCAACCAGAGATTTACACCGTGAAATATAGAGAACCGTGCTCCCAAGATTTTTAAATGAACAGTATGCAATTTAAAATATCAGTTAAGTTTATGATTGCACCTTCTTTTAAGTGAACATTTTGGAAAACATGTAGGCTATTCTTAATAGCTTTCCAGAACTATTTGGATATTATGTAAAATTTGTTTCCTAAGGATGAACATATCTCATTATATGATGATCATACTAATGTTATACACTACTATTTAAAAGTTTGGAGTCAGTAAGATTTTATTTCATTTTGAAAGAAATCCTACTTTTATTTTGCAAGGATGCATTAAAATGTTCAAAAGGGACAGTAAACACATTTATAATGTATAATGTTTCCAAACATTTTAAGCAGCATATTAGAATAATTTCTGAAGGATCATGTGACACTGAAGACTGGAGTAATGATGCTGAAAATTCAGCTGCATGAATAAATTTTATTTTAAAATATATTAAAATGTAAAACAGTTATTTGAAATTGTATACTATTTCACAATATTACTGCTTTTACTGTATATATTTGATCAAATAAATACAGCCTTGTTGAACATCAGAGTCTTTCAAAAAAGTAAATAAAAATAAAAATTGTCAACCCCAAAATTTTAAACAGTAGTGTATGTGATCAGATAATCACAAACTACTTCACTGTCATCTAACTCTTTAATCTATCCCTAACGGAACATTAAAAGTCTGTTATCTCAGGAGGAAGTCTTATAATGACTATGTTCATTTTATGGTTTCCTGTAGTCAGTTTATTTAAAACACATCCACATCAGTTCAGAGTTCATAGGTAATGTGTATGGTTTAACTGAAACTTCAGAGTAAGATATAAGAAGATCTTGTTTACTGACTGTTAAAAACAAATGTGTCATAATTCAGAATTTTCCAAAAGCTGGAGTGTGTAATTTCTGTGAAACTAGCATCAACAAATTTAATTGCATAAATAATAACTTGTGAAACACTCACCCCGTCTTCAAACTGATTGGATAAACAGATAGCTCCGCCCCAATCTCATGCCATTGGTTGAGCCAGTGATGCTGTGTTGGGCTCAAACAAACCACAGAGCCACTGTGTTCATATTTTTTGGTGGAATCAAACAAATGGCCTACTTACAGTTGTTTTTATATTAAGTTGTGATAGAGGGCACATGAATTTTAAAAAAAGAAAAGAAAAGTTGTGCACGGATAAATCATTTATAATAAATACTGCAATATTCCAAAAAAAATAAGATTTGTCCATTTTGATTTCATGGTGACTTAAAAAAAATACCATAAGACAACCAAAAAACAAATCTTAGAAATACACTAAACCTTGACAACAGTGACATAAGTGTACTTTTTTTTTTTTTACAGATATACAAGGACGCAATCTTGTTGTTGCTCTAGTATATTCCCCATAATCCATTGTTTGGTCCGGTGTTTAGTCCATCCTTTCATTTCTTTCATGCGTTTTTGTACCCCCTTTTCTTTTATCCCCTTTTCAGTTCATCAATTCATTCATATTTCAGAATGGAGGCTATGGCTGCATCTCGTACTGGCCCTCAGTAGCAATGAAAAAGTCATTGAGTGTGTCCTGTAGGTGGTCAAAAGTTGGCCTGTCCTCAGGCCTTTCCTTCCAGCAATTCAGCATGATGTCATAGAGCTCTTCTGGACATCCATCAGGACACGGCATTCTGTAGCTCTTGTCAAGGTTACGGATCACCTCCGGATTTGTCATACCTGAAATTGTGAGGAAAGCACAGCCAGATTAAAGACCTACCCATCTATCCTACACAGTTCTGAATGGGAAGTGAAACCCAAGAAATCCCCATTACCTGGATACGGTACTCTGCCATATGTGACAGTCTCTGTCAAAAGAACTCCAAAGGACCAGACGTCAGACTTGATGGTGAAAGTACCAAAGTTGATGGCCTCAGGGGCCGTCCACTTAATAGGGAACTTCGCACCTGATCGGTAAATAAGACACATTGACATGCAACAATAAGCTTTTCATAAATGTGATGTGGAACAGAGATGCATGCATGGAAAATTAACTCGCACTAATTTGATAGTATCAGTTCTATAAATAAAGCCACAAGGACAAAAAAATCTGCCTTAAAGTGGTAAAAGTGGCAAATCTCAACATGGAAAAATGCTATTTTTGAACGTCAGTAGGTCGTAACCAACCTTAAAAGGTCAGATATGTCAGTTAATCGTATTAGAAATCAAATGTCAATAATGACTGGTGCCAATTAATTTGTTGCACTGGAAAAAAGCACTGCATTGTGGGAATAAGCTAGTGAACTGACCTTCTTGTGCAGTGTATTCAGTTTCTATGATCCTGGCAAGGCCAAAGTCTGCTATCTTACAGTGCAGGGTCTCAGAGACGAGAATATTAGCGGCACGCAAATCTCTGTGAATGTAGTTTTTCCTCTCGATGTAAGCCATGCCTTCTGCAATCTGTTACATAAAGAGAGTTAAATGTGCAGTTACAATCATCATTTACCACTAAAACATTTTTTTCTAAATTAGGTTAAATATAATTTAGGCTATACTGTATGCGGGATTGTGGTTCATTTGTAAGATCAAAACACAATTACACAACTAGATGCTAATTTAATAGCTACTATAAAAATATGATATTATTAAAATCAACCCAAAATATTTTTGTTTAGGTTTGATTGATTGTAATTATGTGTAATGTTATTACTAGTAGTAAGTACATGTACAATGTGTAACAAGGACACTGTAAAATAAATCACAAATTCATCTACTCTGTAAAAAAAAAAATATGACAACGTATGTTTTTACATTGCCTTAACTAAAAGTAAATGTAAGTTGAAATGACTTAAACATTGATAGTACTTCAGTCACCAACTTTTTTTTTACAGTGTACACAGGATTTTTAGGTTGAATTCAGATAAAAATTCTAGAAGTTTTGAACTCAAAATTAACCTTAAAGTGAATTTGCAAACATATACATAAAGCATTTGCATTTATATATCATTGCATTTATATTTGCAATGCCGACCAAAACAGACAGCATCAACAAAGTGGTCTCTAACAGGAAGTTGCTTTTGCACAGAGAGCGAGATCACAGTCATGCATGGTAGGGGCTTCAGGTCGGAAAAATTTACGTAATATCCTGCCAAAAAGATATTAATCTAAATTTGTGGCGGTTTTTAGAAGTGTTCAGATCTATAAATGTTCAGACCATGTGTCTACAAAACCAAAGACCATTTCCTCTACATGTCCCTGAGAGTGCAAAGGAGTACTTAAAATAGTTTCAGAAGTTGAAATTAATATACCATAGGTGTACAGATTTCCATGATGTTTCAAATCTACAGTAGTGGCCAAAACTGATTTCCGGAGGGGATCTTTGTTTTTAATGACCCTAAAATTTTGAATAAGCCATCAAAATTTGAGGAATATATGAAATTTGCCTTTTTCACCACTTTAAGGCAGCATTTTTTTTGTGTGTGTTCCTGTGGCTACCATCAAATTATGAGTTTGTTTTCCATGCATGCATCTTTGTTCTACATCACATTTATGAAAAGGCTTATCGTCGCCTGTCAATGCGTTGTATTAAACTATCAAAATATGAGAAAAAAAGAAAAATATATAAATGTGTGTGTGTGTGTTTGTGTGTGTGTGTGTGTGTGTGTGTGTGTGTGTGTGTGTGTGTGTGTGTGTGTGTGTGTGTGTGTGTGTGTGTGTGTATTTATGCTGTATTTACAAGGTATTTCTCTAAAAAAAAATTAAAAACAGGAAAACTATAGCTACGGAAGTCCATATAACAAAAAGCTCACAGGAAAAAGCAAACATTTTCATCTATAATATTTCCAGTTATTAATATTTCATTGTTTCTCTTTTGTTTTTGCATGTATTAATAATTTCTTTGTAAGACAGCCTGGCCAAAAAATTATGCCCGCACAAATTGCCATATTTCATTGTTCTCACAAATTAAACAATTCACTTTAAGCACGACCACGCAATATGTTTAAAAAAAATCTTTAACAAATTTTTAATAATATTTGAATAAATGGTAAAGATGTCAGTTTTCCTAGACCAGAGATCAATTTTGGCCACTACTGTACATTGCAAGAGAAATATAAATTGCTACTAAGCAATGAAGACAATCAAGGGAAATCATAAAAATTAAATTATTCTTACTTGAGCAGCCATATCAATCAGCTTGGGAAGTTTTAATTTATGGCCATCATCTGTCTTCAGAAAGTCTAACAAGCTTCCTGGAATAAGACAAGAACAATTGTATGGTTTGGTCAGTCACAACATAATTTAATAATAAATTAAAAAAATGGTTTAGAACTAATAATGTTGTGTTAATACTAGCCATTAGCCATGTATTCTGTGACAATGAGGATGGGCTCATTGGTGACTACAGCGTGCAATTTGACCAGTCTCTCATGCTGGAGCTGCTTCATCAGATTCGCCTCCTGTAGGAAGGCCTCTGGCTCCATGGTGCCTTCCTTCAAAGTCTTGATGGCGACTTTCTGGTTGTTTTTGTAAAACCCTACAAACAAGAGCCACAGGCAAATGCAGGTTTATTAAATAAACTTGCGAAGAAAACCACATCGATCTACGGCAGCTCAATAAACACAATTTTCATGACAGATAATACTACAGATATATGGTTTGATTCTTGAGAAAGGGCCTAGAATCAATACTTAATTATCAGATATGCTGTAAAAAAAATATATAATCATAATATATATGTAAACACCCCTAAAACAAGATAAATTTACTCGAGAAACACAATTGTCAAAGATATTAAAAGGATAGTTCACTCAAAAATGAAAATTGTGCCATCTTTTACTTACACTCAAGTTTTTCCAAACCTATATGATTTTCTTTCTTCTGTTGAACACAAAAGAAGATATTTTGAAGAATGTTTGTAACCAAACAGTTTCTGGACCCCATTGACTTCCATAGTATGGAAAACGTCTACGGTTACGTATGTAACCCTCGTTCCCTGAGTAGGGAACGGAGACGTTACGTCGGATGACGACGAATGGGGTTTCGCTTAGAAAGCCTATCAACTTCGAGTATTACAAAACGAGCCAATGGCAAAGAAATGCCATGGGTCTGCGGAATTTGCATGGCGTAACTCCGCCCCACCTCGTGGGTATAAAAGGAGGAAGCCGGCAGCAAGCAGATATGTTTCTTCGCTGAGGAGCCAAGACTGAGCTCAGGCGATCCCCGCGGTACAGCGGAAAGTGGCAGGCAGACGTAACGTCTCCGTTCCCTACTCAGGGAACGAGGGTTACATACGTAACCGTAGACGTTCCCTTTCGTTGTCACTCCGAGTTACGTCGGATGACGACGAATGGGGTTACCAGTCTAATCACGCCACCTTCTCAGCTGTCTTCCAGTGCCCTGCGTAAATCGAGATCCCTGTCAGCCTGGACAAAGGACTCCATATAACACAGGAATACCAAGGTACACTGGGAAGCATATCCCAAGCTTAGGGGAAGTATGCAATTAATGCCAGCCCGGAGGGGGGGGACTTAGAGAATACACATATGACCCGAAGGAAGCATATGGAAAACACTGGGGTGTCCAGCCGCAGGTGGAATATTTCAACCCCAGGGGTGGCAAGGTGGCTTGCCAAGGGAAAGACACACGCTCAGAGAGGCTTACAGTGGAAATACACATGTGGGGGTCGCTCAGAGGA
Organism: Siphateles boraxobius; assembly: GCF_051911475.1. NCBI lineage: Eukaryota > Metazoa > Chordata > Actinopteri > Cypriniformes > Leuciscidae > Siphateles > Siphateles boraxobius. The sequence continues at coordinate 13,814,941 of NW_027509208.1, forward strand.
GGGACCATGCACACGGGAGGCACCTAGCCGACGCACAGGCAATAGACACTGGCGCCGACGTCAGGAGTGCTGGAGGAGCTCAGGGCTTTCGGAGAAGCTCACCTGAGAAAAATATCGCACGTATCCAGTCCGTGGAGTGGAATGGCGAGCAAGCGAAGACACCTGAGCGGGTCCGGTACTAGCTGGTTGAAGCGAGTACACGAGAGGACACAGGCTCCACTCGGAGATTATAGAATCTGGCGAATGTGTTAGGTGTCGCCCAGCCTGCAGCTCTGCAGATGTCTGTTAGCGAGGCGCCATGCGCTAGAGCCCAAGAGGACGCCACACTCCGGGTGGAGTGGGCAGTCACACCAAGGGGGCACGGTCGACCTTGCTGCTGGTAAGCCAAAGCAATGGTGTCCACTATCCAGAGAGACAACCTTTGCTTGGAGAGAGCCTTTCCCTTCAGCTTCCCACCATAACAGACAAGAGCTGGTCTGAGGTCCTGAAACACTGCGTTCTGTCTACATAGGCGCGGAGAGCGCGTACTGGACAGAGCAGTGCCAAGGCTGGGTCTGCCTCCTCCGAGGGCAGCGCTTGCAGGTTCACCACCTGGTCCCGAAAGGGAGTGGTAGGAACCTTGGGCACATATCCAGGCCGGGGTCTCAGGATCACGTGAGAGGAAGCCGGCCCAAATTCCAGGCACGCTTCGTCAACGGAGAATGCGTGCAGGTCCCCAACCCTCTTGATGGAGGCCAGTGCAACCAGGAGCGCTGTCTTCATAGACAGGAACTTAAGCTCGACTGATTGCAGGGGCTCAAAGGGAGCACTCTTCAGGGCAGTTAGAACCACTGAGAGGTCCCAAGAGGGAACGAGAGGAGGACGAGGAGGATTCAGTCTCCTCGCTCCTCTCAGGAACCTGATGATCAGGTCGTGCTTCCCCACCGACTTACCTTCGATGAGGTCATGATGTGCGGCAATGGCGGCAACATAGACCTTCAGGGTGGAGGGAGACAGCCTTCGCTCCAGCCCCTGTTGAAGGAAGGAAAGCAAAACACTGATCGAGCATCTCCGGGGGTCTTCTCGGTGAGAAGAGCACCAGTTGACGAAGAGGTTCCACTTCAACGCAAGACGTGTCTCGTGGACGGCGCTCTAGCGGAAGTGATGGTAGCCACCACCGCTGGTGGTAGGGTACTCAAACCTGCCTCGTCCCATCCAGGAGCCACACGTGGAGGTTCCAAAGATCGGGACGAGGGTGCCATAGGGTGCCCCGTCCCTGAGAAAGAAGGTTCTTCCTCAGAGGGATCGGCCAGGGAGGTGCTGTCGCGAGGAGTACTAGTTCGGGGAACCAGGTCCGGTTGGGCCAGTAAGGGGCAACCAGAATGACCTGCTCCTCGTCCTCCCTGACCTTGCGCAAAGTGTGCGCAAGAAGGCTCACTGGGGGAAACGCATACTTGCGGCCCTGCGGCCAGCTGTGCGCCAGAGCATCCGTGCCGAGCGTGCCCTCGGTCAGGGAATAGAACTGGGCGCAATGGGTCGAGTCGTGAGAGGCAAACAGATCTATCTGCGCGTCCCCGAACTGGTCCCAAATCAGCTGAACCGACTGGGGATGGAGTCGCCATTCTCCAGGGAGGGGCTGAAGCCGTGAGAGCTCGTCGGCTGCACAGTTCAGCGCTCCGGGAATGAAGATGGCTCGAAGCGACCTCAGATGCTTCTGACTCCATAGGAGGAGGTGGCGAGCGAGTTGTGACATACGGCGGGAGCGTAGACCACCTTGATGGTTGATGTACGCCACAGTGGCGGTATTGTCTGAACGGACTAGTACGTGTTGACCCCTGAGCAACGCCCGGAAGCGGTGCAGGGCAAGGCGTACTGCCAACAACTCGAGGCAATTGACATGCCACAGCCGCTGGGGTCCTGTCCAGGAGCCCGCAGCAGCATGTCCATTGCACATGGCGCCCCAGCCCGTGGTGGAGGCATCTGTTGAGACAACAACATGCCGGGAAGCTCGTGCCAGGGGGACACCGGCCCTGAGAAAACCGAGGTTCGCCCACGGGGTGAAGAACTGACGGCAGGTCGGAGTAACTGGTACTCGGAACGTGCCGTGTTGCCATGCCCACCTCGGGACTCGGTCGCGAAGCCAAAGCTGAAGCGGTCTCATATGAAGCAATCCGAGCGGCGTGACCGCGGCTGCAGATGCCATATGCCCCAGGAGCCTCTGAAAAAGTTTCAGTGGAACCGCACTCTTGCCCTCGAATTGTCTTAGGCAAGTCAGCAGTGACTGCGCGCGCTCGCTCGTAAGCTGCGCGGACATGGCGACCGAGTCGATGTCCATACCGAGAAAAGAGATCCTCTGCACGGGGCAAAGTTTGCTCTTCTCCCAGTTGACCCGAAGGCCCAGACGGGCTAGGTGCCGAAGCACTAGGTCCCTGTGTTCGCAAACCTGATCTCGAGAGTGAGCTAGGATCAGCCAGTCGTCGATATAACTCAGGATGCGAACCCCTTGTTCTCGAAGGGGAACAAGGGCCGCCTCGACGACCTTCGTGAAGATGCGAGGAGACAGGGCTAGCCCGAAAGGGAGAACCGCGTACTGGTATGCCTGCCCCTCGAAAGCAAACCGGAGGAACGGTCTGTGTCGAGGAAGAATGGAGACATGAAAGTAGGCGTCCTTCAGGTCGATCGCTGCAAACCAATCCTGGGGCCGTATGCATTCGAAAACGCGTTTGGCGGTGAGCATCTTGAACGGCATCCTGTGAAGGGAACGGTTCAGCACGCGCAAGTCCAGGATTGGCCGTAACCCACCGGTTTTCTTGGGGACAATGAAGTAGGGGCTGTAGAAGCCGGACCTCATCTCGGCTGGAGGGACAGTCTCGATTGCACCCTTCGCCAGCAGGGTGGCAATCTCTGCTCTCATGATAGGGGCATTGCCACCGACCAAAGTGGAGCGGACTCCCCTGAAGCGGGGAGGAGACCGTGCGAACTGAATCGCATAGCCGAGCCTGACGGTACGCACGATCCAGTGGGACAGACGGGGAAGCTCTAGCCAGGCTCCCAGGAACTGAACCAACGGGATCATGCGAGCCACAGGCGTCCCCCCGGAGGGGCAGCGAAGCGGAGTAACTGGCCCAGATGTGGACGGCATAGCGGCCCGGAGAGGGGGCACAGTTAGCAACCGCGCCCTGGCAGAGGGGGCCAGGGGAGGACCAGGCTGGTCGTCCCGCGGGGGCCTGCTCTGCCAGGGGTCTGGCGACAGAGGGGGACAGCGGCGAAGCGGTCCGTGGACGGCACGCCATGTCAACCACCTCCGGGACAGAGGGGGACGAGGAGAGCACGGCTTGTGGGCGGCGCTCTGTGACGTCCGAGAACTCTGTGCTCAGAGACGGGAGAATCAGCTCTTTGGAGAATAAGGATTCTTCCCCGGCCCTCCCCGGGGAAAGGAGTGGTCCTGCTACCAACTCCTGGAAAGAACTGAGTCCCATCTCTAAGGAGCCCAACTCAAGAGCGCCGCTTAACCCGGCGTGTAGCGGGGTGCGGGGCTGGAGAGGACTGTGGCGTCCGACCGCGGCCTCCAGAGCCGACCCGGGTGAACGGGCGGGGTGGGAGCCGCGGGGGGGCGCCCTCGGCAGTGGGCAGACCGAGGGATCTGAGCGGACGGCGGGGCCGTCGGGACAGAATCAACCTCAGTCCGCTCCATCGCCGAGGTGCCCGTCTCACGAGCGCCGCTTAACCCGGCGTGTAGCGGGGGGCGGGGCTGGAGAGGGCTGTGGCGTCCGCCCGCGGCCCCCAGAGACGGCCCGTGAACGGGCGGGGTGGGAGCCGCGGGAGGGCGCCTTCGGCGGTGGGCAGACGAGGGATCTGAGCGGACGGCGGAGCCGTCGGGACAGAATCAACCTCACTCTGCTCATGGGCGGCTGAGAGCTGTTGGGCAAGCCCTCAACCGCACCGCCGAAGAGGCCGACCTGGGATATGGGAATGTCGGACAGACGGGTCCGCGCGACATCCAGCACATCAGACAGGTTCAGCCACAGACTGGTGAGCATCACCTGACCCAGGGAGCGTACGGCCACTTTCGTCGCTCAGAGAGCAAGGTCAGTGGCGGCGCGCAGCTCAGTGAAGAGCCCTGGGTCAGTCCCGCCCTCGTGCAGGTCCATGAGCATCTGGGTCAGGTGGACCAGCAGAATGACCATGGCATGCAGTGAGGCGGCTGCCAGTCCCGTGGCGCTATAGGATCTCGCCACAAGCGTAGACGAAAAACTACAGGCCACGGGCGGGTGCTTAGGATTGCGCCGAGAAGAAGCACTCTGAGGACACATAGCATCGCAACAGAGCGTTCAGCCGGGGGAACCCCAGTGTACCCATGGGCAGCGGCCCCATCGAGGGGAGGAAAGGCGGATGAGATCAGCGAGCGGTCCCGAGAAGACAAGGGGGTCTTCTTGGACTTCGAGATCTCATCATGCACGTCCGGGAAGAGAGGTATTGGGGTTTGCCGTGGACGAGGGTCGGCGGCCTTACCCAAAACCCATCGTCCCAGGAAAGCATGGTCGTCATCTCCGGATCAGACTCAGGCACAGCCGTATGCACACCGGAAGGTGGCAGCTGTGACGAGCCCTCACTTCCAGAAGACTCAAACCCACCTAGTGATGCTGCAACAGACATGGCATCTTCCTCTGTAGCTTCAACTGAAACACGCGGGCCACCAGAGGGTAGACTCGCGGGAATCAGCAGTTCACTAGCGGGCACCGTCATTGAAGAGGGGGGCTGGGGTCACGGACACATAGTCGGCGCCTAGATCCAGACCGTAACCCTCAGGTCACCCTGGCCACCAGCCGAAGATCGGGGGGTGGATGAGGGGACTCTCACTCTTGCGAGTTCACCGAGTCTCGACCTATATATGACGCGATGATCACGTTCCCAGCGAGAACATGAGTCACCCACGAGCGCTGTTCAAGCATGATCAAAGCCCAAACACACTAGACAGCGCTCGTGCCCATCAGAGTCCGATACCAGTCCGCTGCAACCAGAAATGCACGGGCGAGCCGTCTTTAAAAAGACGTGCCACGTGTAAGCTCTTTTAGTGAGAGAAAACTCAAGTGTTGAAGCACCCGGGGAAAAACGCACCGACTGGCAGACCACTGCAACAGATCAGCAGGAAGCACGCTCTCGCCGTAGATCGCCGTCACACCAACACTCGAGGTACTCGTTTGTAAAGCTGACAATTCAGAGATGGCTTGTGGAGAGAAGAATACACTTGGCTCCGAAGCGAAAACATATCTGCTTGCTGCCGGCTTCCTCCTTTTATACCCACGAGGTGGGGCGGAGTTACGCCATGCAAATTCCGCAGACCCATGGCATTTCTTTGCCATTGGCTCGTTTTGTAATACTCGAAGTTGATAGGCTTTCTAAGCGAAACCCCATTCGTCGTCATCCGACGTAACTCGGAGTGACAACGAAAGGGAACAAAAAATACTATGGAAGTCAATGGGGTCCAGAAATGGTTTGGTTACAAACATTCTTCAAAATATTTTCTTTTCAGCACAAGAAAGAAACTCATACAGGTTTAGAACAATTTGAAGGTGAGTAAATTATGTCACAATTAAAATTTTTGGGTAAACTATCCCTTTAATGCTTGTTTTCTGAGAATATGTCATACATTTATTTTTCTAACCCAGTTTTCCATCAGTTTGTTCTTGTTTTGGGCACAAACCTCACTATATTACATACATTAAATTCAAATACAAAAGATAAATAACACGAAAAATAACCAAGATATATAAAGGTATAAGAACATTTAAAGAATTAAAGAAATATTAAAAGAAAATTCACGTTTTGAAGATTTGCAGAAGCACATACAGTAGAGAAAATTTGGGCAGAGGTTTTTGAGACTTCTGATTAATGTTGAACCTGGTGGTCAAAGTTGAAGCCACATTGAGGTACAAATAATTTATCATTCGTGTGGCTAAAATATAACAGTATCACACAAAGCCACATGACACACAAACACATGCCCTTGAACAAACAAATTCAAGGCCAGTATAATTACAATTTTACTCTGAAGTGAGGAGAATACAATGTCATTTTTGTGCATTTTTTTGTAAATTCAAATTTGTATTAAATTTAGTGTCTGATTAACTTAAGTCTTTAAATTGTGAAAAATAATATTTGGTCATTTTAAGATACGGAGGCAATACTGCAACATTGACTTGCACAAAGACTTTGCTGATGTCAGATTACTAAAAGCAGAATCGGCTCCTACTTTGGATTACATCTGAATTAACTTTTAAATCAAAATAACATGACTCTACATATTTGTATTTGGGTAGTTCACCAGAGCAAAAATACATGTCCTCCAAAATCCAAATGTTGTACCATACCGGATTTAAAAAAAAAAAAATTATTGACTACCAGGCTGTTGTGTGACAAAATTTCAATCAGTTTAATCAAAGGTATTCCTTTATAATTATCAATTTAATCATCGTCTTATAGGAACCATGTGCTTGCAAAGGGAATAATATGGATTTTTTACCCAAAGGCAACATTGCGTGACTGAACTTTCTTCTGCTTCTTACCCATCCACACTTCTCCAAACTGGCCGGCACCAAGTTTATTCACCATCTTCAGAGTATCTCTGGGAATCTCCCACTCATCTTGAGCCCAGGGTCTCTGAGGGGCAGCGGATTTACAGGGACTTCCCAGCCTCTGGCACAAACCATCCGCTGACCCTATAGGTTCAATAAAGAAGTTTGGGAAAATAACAAGAATGTTCAGAGGAGAGTAAGAATGCAGAGTCACAAACTATCAAATTAAAGCCAAGACTAGCATCAACTTATCTGACAGAAATTAAACCATGCTTACTGGTTTTGTCTGGAGAAAACCACAAGACATGCCCAAATCAGAATGTAGAAAAATATTTTGTTACTTGTAAAAAGTTATATAAAAAGACTAAACTACGAACTGAGACTGAAGCTGACCTATTTATCTGGTGGTTAAAGCAACCGTTTGTCACGTTTTCAGAGCCACAACCACAGAAAGCATACAGTGGAAGAATCAGAAAGGGTCCTTGGTACAGTTTTCTCAAAGTTTTTTTTTGCTTCAAGTACTTACTGGAGTAATACTTCACTAGATCTTGAAGAGAAGAAAAGGTCGTAGCGGGAGAGATGTAGTAGCCACCATTATCAAGGGCTCGGATCTTATAGTGCTTGACCACATCACCTTGCTCTGGGGTGGAGTCTCTTAAAGACAGAGAGAAAGCACCTGCGGAGGATCATTCAGAAACAGCAGTCAAATAACACGGCTGATCATTACGCCATGCTTATTTTTTTTAAAATCACCTTCACAGCCAGCCAAAATATACTCAAAAATGTGATTTTAAGGCACTGAAACAGGGTGAACTTGATTTCACTAAGTACAACATGTTCCTTGATTAACATATTTGTTGACCAATCAAATTTGAGGGACAAGTTTACAGTTAATGTCAAGTTTAGGCTTACAACCAGGAGTTCCTGCTTCTACATCTGTGTTATTCACTTATCATTTCCCTCTGATTTAAGGGATAAATTATTGTTAGAGTTATGTTTAGGGGTATAGGGATCGGACAAAATTTTCAGACAGGAATGTTGTTCAGAAAAATATGTTGATCCAGAAGCATGTCTTACTATAAATGTTTCTTGAGCAGCAAATCAGCATATTAGACATTATGTGACACTGAAGGCTGGAGTTATGATGCTGAAAATTCAACTTCATGAATAAATGTCTAGATATTTAAATTTCACACTGTAGTACTGTTAATTAATTTTTATTTGTTTGTTTTTTAACTATTTTTTTATCACATACATGCAGCCTTGGTGAGCTTCTTTCAAAAGCATCAACAAATTCTACCAAAAAGATTAACCCAAACTTTTGAACGATAGTATATACATTATATATAAACACAAACTAAACTAATTTATTGAGTGTCAATGTTTCAAGCTTATGGACCACACCAAATTATGCATTACAAGGTTTACTCAGAAAAGTTGTTGCATTCAAACAAGAAAATTCCAGTGAAGACTAGTTTCTCCACTTCCCCTTCCTCCTCAAGTACACAAATAAAACAATAAAGGCTATTAATATCTTCCATCAAGCTCTGAGAAAAAGCACATGCAGATCTCAGTACATAGTTTGACATTCATGTGCTCTTTCAGCTCTTTGCATGATGTGAACTTGAAAAAGAGCAGCAGATGAAAAATTCAGGCATGCACACATTATCAATGAAAAATTTAATCAAGTTTTGAGGCTGTGGATCCAGTGCTCCTTCAAATATTAACTTAGTTTGACTTGTCTGAGGTAAACACAAAAACCTTGACAACCGAAAATACAGTAATATTATATTATACCAATAACTTGAAGTGTTTTCTTTCGTATTTCTTTTTACGGTAGAAATTTAACTGATGCCATACGCAGTTCTTGCTGCACTACATTGTGCCTAGAAAAGTTTATAGTGAAACACTGTAGCAATGGAAATTGTTTGAAATGTTGTGCACTTTTGTTATTGGTCCTAAGTCGTGCAATGTTGATGTAATTATTCAGTGATTACGTGAAAACATGGACACTAAAGGTTATTGGCATCTGACCTTTGGTTGTTTCACTTTCTCGCACAAGAAATGCACCAGGTTTGTTTCCTGGCGCCAACAAAAGACGTTCTGTGTCTCTGCGACTCATGTCCTTGAAAAACCATCTGGAACAGAAAACAGACCCAATTATACAATAGTTAGTTCCGAGTGACATTCCAAGAATCCTGATATTATTATGAACAGCATAGCAGTGGAAAGGATTTGTAGCCTCCCAGCTAACAAAGACCATTTTGCTAGTGTTCAGGGGCGAATCTGGGATTTCAATATTAGGGGGGCTCAGACCCCAATGAGAGTATGATAAAACATTTTTTAAACATTTTTTATATATATGCGACTCATATATATATATGACCGAATGTTCTATTAACATTAGCCTACTGGAAGAATGTTTGTTCATAACTTTGAGAAAACCTTGCCAGAACGTTCCTCAAAGTTCAGAGAACGCTCCCCTTGTTAGTTTGTCAACGGATGAAATACAGCAGTGCTGATATTCACAACAGCAGACAACACGACAACACTCTATGGGATATTGCTTAAATATATGCATGATATTAATTATATCTTTGCCTACCTCTCCACCTCCAATGTTTGTGCTCTTGCCACGAATGAACTTGGAATATATCCCTCATAACCTGTGACCAAGGACTTCGCCAACCACCATTCACCAGTCCTAAAAAAACATGGGACAATTAGTTACTTATAATCACTTGACTCTTTAAACTTGTCTTTTGTCTTATTTGTGTGTATACGTGCGTGTGTGTTTATATATTATTTTAGCTGACGTTTAGCATTGATCAATTTAAACAATAAATACAAATATAATCCACCTGGAACAACGTGAGATAAAATGGGAGCAAAACGGATTGACGGATTTGCCAACTATGCCATCCAAACTTCATTAAGTTCACAAAGTTCGAACCGATTTTAGTCTTTGGATTTATGCACAATTAAATACCCGATTCTTTAAGTGGAGCTCTTCTCTTATTATAATACACTAGAAGCTGAATTAAATTTTATTCTCATATTATCAAAGAAATATCCATATTGTTTACTCACTCCTGAATAATCTTGAGTCTGTCCCCTTTTTTGAATTGAAGATCAGTATCACTAGCAGGCTGGAAGTCATGTTGAGCAATCACAATGTCTTCATCTGAAAATCAATTTTAATCTGTTAAAATATGCAATTCAAATAAACACATAATAAATCTCTTCCATCTGTAACATTTTCCTCTATGGCATAACATGTGAACCACTACATGTAATGACAGTTTCTGGCCTTTAAAGATTTATTCATTTTAGTTTGAACACAAGATCTGCGCCCAGCAGCATTATGACTATGATGTATTCCAAATGATTTTTAATCAATGATTAATCAGTGTTCAAAGAAAAACGCTCTCCTAATGCCATATTCCGCAACAACAAATTCATATGTATTACCTTGATTGTTGCTTTGCTTCCTGTGATCTCTTGACAACTGTAAATCAAATTATTCATTTGCTTATTGACTAAGATGTATTTCAAAAGATAACATGTAATAGAAATGTATACATTTGAGTATAATATAAACTGAACATAATATTCAAGCACTATAACACAGATCGAATCAGCACTCATCAAGAGTAAAGCAAAGGACTAAAGTTGACGTTTCTCCACTGTTAAGCGCAAAGGGCAAAGTAAGACAAATTGTGAGTAAAATCCAGCTTGTCATAATTTTTTTTTACAAATCAATACTTACATGAGATGCTTTAGAATTTGAGGAATTATGATGTTCATGCCCTTTACTCTTTGAGTCTTTGCCATGTTTCTGGTCACTACAAGCACAACCCATCCTTAAAAATAAGATGTAATCATCTTCTTAATCAGTGTTTGTTGAACTTTGATTTATAAAAACTAATCGAGTTGTTAATTGCAATCACACCTATATTCGCCGCTGTCAGTCTCCGCAGTTCTCTACTCGGAGTTCAGTAATAGTCCAGAAAAAATCCAGAAAGGTCCAGAAAGGCATCATACTGGGGGCTGAAGAAAAAAAGAAAACTATTTGGCAAACTTATAATGATATCACCACAGTTTGCTTTAGTTTTTAAAACACCTAACCAGTAATGTTTTCATTAGTAAATAGATCACACGATGTGCTCTAGTACCAGTGAAAATATTAAACCAATCACACAAATAATAAACCAAAATATGAAATATTACATAATGAGTAACTGCTTACCCTTGTGATATGAAAACAGATTCCATAGGACGAAACTATTAACTGGTGAAAAAGATAAACAAGATAAAGTTTTGTGTGTGTGTGTGTGTGTTTACCATGTTTAACTGCTCGGTACGTTAAACTCAATCAAAGAAAACAATTTTAATACGATATGATGTTGATAGTTTGCAGATAATCGGAGGTCATTAAAAATAATTGTGGTCACTGAATACATGCATCCTCATATATTATGTGTCAAATTAAACAATACTTGAAAATAGTTTATAAAGAAAGTGTTACTACTATATGGTCAAAGCAACATCTAAAAGTAAAATATATATTTAAAGAAAAAAAGAGATATAGTTTGTACTTACATTTTTGTGGCCTGTAATATATATTTAATAATCCAACTTCAGATTCTTAATTTCCAAACTAAATCAAGAGTGTTTGTCTCTTTCAGACACATACAAAGACATCCTCAGTCAGACCATCTACCACACACACAGACACACACACAAACACACACACACAATCTGCATTTTAGTCCCGTCACGTGTCCCCCGAGAGAACACATTAGTTGAAAGAGATAAATAGAGATCAGTAGTTGTGTTTATTTAGCTTATACCCCTCCCTCCCTTTCCTCTGTCATTGCTTAATTCACAAACTGCAAATGCCTTGGCATGCATATGATGAGCATGTGAAGTCAGACATTAAAGTTGCAGACAACTACATAATTTTACATCCTCATTTTTAGTAACTTTTTCACTCAGAAAGACAAATTCATGATATGAGTATTACGCTATGCTATTTGTAAATAAGGAGTTCAGGAGCATTTCTTAGAAATACAGAAATAGCAGTTCCGAATATGTAAACGCGTTTAAAGAAATGAAGCTTTCGTGGAAATCATTTAAATGAATTTGGAAAGCTGTGTTTTCTGTTTTAAAGGCATCTCTCATAAAAAAGATATGCATGGATCATAATATTAAAAATCTTGCTCAACCACATGTAGGCCTAACTGTAAGACTATGTGAAGTGTTCTGAAGATGAGATTTAGCTCGCAGCAGCAGCTGTGTCACAGGATGTTGTTGACTAGCCCCTATAAAGACAGTGCTTTCCTTTTATACGCACTGTGGTTTTCTTCAGTTAAACTTCAGTTATTCTGATCTCTACATTTTGCACATTCATTTAGCTACTCTGCAGATGCAATTCCAAGTTTGGATGTGTTAACAAATCATACATGTTTTTGTAGTTCTATCCTGTTAGGCCTTCAAGACTCAAATCAAAATCTTAGTCTTTGAGCTCAATCTACTGTATATGATCCTGAACATTGATCAAATTGAGATGAAGCAGATGTTTACAACACAGATATTTGTCCAATCAAATGCTTTCTAGAATGAGAATGTCACTCAACCCTAATCCCAAACACAAAAATTACTTAAATTGCTTAAAATCTTTGGAACACAGAGAATGTCTTAATGGAAATTAGGTGTGAAAAATAATTATGTGTGCAATATGTAAGAAAAATATTAATGATGCAGTGTGTTAGGCCTACCTTGATTTGACTTTGGATTAGATATCTGGAAGGCTGCAGAAACTCATGTCTTCTCAGTCTCTATAACTTTAAAAGTTAATTTATCCAATAAAATACTTTATTTCTGTATAGATTAGTAGCCTGTTTATTGCAAATTATAAACCTATTTGAGTTTTGGGTCTGTAAAAAAAGTTATGGGATGATGGACAGGAATAAAATCTTTAAGAGCTGGAGAGGTAATGATTGAAATGCTCAAACTCTCCACCACAATCCCTCCGAACCCGAAAGAATTTAAGGTGGTATTCTCTCAAAACCTTGACTTCTGCCTAATCAAATCTGGCAAGAATGTTTTTGTTTAGCGCACCCGAGACTCTCTTAACGCGGTAGATTTGAATGTGTAGGCCTAAAAGTAGCCTAAACGAGATTTGAGGACTAACTGAGTCCTTCGCGCACCCTTAAAATAAAAATAAATAAAAATAAAAATGTATTGTTAGAGAAAATTAAGGGAACATACAGGCTGCATCCGAAATCGCCTACTTCCCCACTGTATAGTAAGCGTATGTGACAAAAGTACGACCTGCTACTTCCACTTGGCTTTACTCTGAGAGAGAGAGAGAGAGAGAGAGAGAGAGAGAGAGAGAGAGAGAGAGAGAGAGAGAGAGAGAGAGAGAGAGAGAGAGAGAGAGAGAGAGAGAGAGAGAGAGTCCTTTACAGTCAGACAGACAGTAGGCCTAGCCTACATCTACACAGAATAGGCCTACGTTAAAATTGGCAAAATTGTGTCCATTACAAAACGTCCACTAGAGAGCAGCAAAGCTTTCTTTTTTAGACGATATAATGCTTTATGCATATTGGACATCAATATAAATGTGCAGTTAACAGCTATTTAGATGTGTGAATGAGTGTCAAGACCCCAGTGAATTATTATATAGACCTAACAATAATTATAATTAGATGATTGTTATTTACATTTTTAATTTACCTAATTAAATATATAAATATTTTTGCTTTTTTTATTATTTTCATTTAATCATGATCACTGAGCAAGCATCATCTTAATAAATTATGTAATTAAACTTACTACTTGAGTATCAAAACCCAACCTCATTTTAATTTTGCTAAATGTTTTTTTTTTTTTAAGTAAGTGGAAAGGTTTAACATTTATTGTTTTCTTTTTTAATTTTCATTCCACTTAAGGTCTTTTTCATCTTACTTTCATATTTGATGATAATTATGATGGCTGTTGTGTTAATTTTGATTCTGCTAGAAAATACATTTTAAAGAATTTGTAGCATATGTCAAAGAAGTCAAAAACACTTTCTATACAGCTATATGTCACCTGTTGTGAAATTCTCTTATTACAATGCAGGGTATATGAGACTAAAAATGACATCATTCCACTTGATCATTTGAAAAATTTTGAGCAACAAAGGAAATGAATGATAATAAACATCAAACAATAGATTGTTGATTAATCATTTTATCCTAAGTAAACTCTGGTTTTCCCATATAATCAGGAAGACATTTATCATATTAATACGAGAACTCCATAAACAATGATAACAAGGAAGTACAGTAAACTTTAAATCACTTCAAAGTTTGTTTCCTCTCAGTTCCTGTTTTCCTGTCAGAATCACTTTTTGATTGCACATAAATGGAGAGTAACAATGTCACTCTCTGGCCAGGTTTTTTTTTGCGGACCACCTGTGTATGTGATGTGGAGTCTATGGGGCCCCTCTGACATGCAGTGCAGGTGTGTGATGGGACTTTGTTGAGGTAACACATTCATCTTTTTCCCACTCTGGTTTTTCCAGAGATTGCGGATACTGTGTCCCCACAACCCAGGTCCCCAGACACTGCATCCTGTCCAGCAGTATAACCTGAATAACAGTGGAAATAAAGGAGCGGAGAGAGAGAGAGAGGGAGAGAGATTGTGCTCGAAAGAACCTTCGTGCCCTGCCCATATTCACGACAATGTGCTAACCCTGCAAAATTCCTGACGCACCTATGTGTGTGTGAAAAAAAAAAAAATATATATATATATATATATATATATATATATATATATATTTATTTATTTATATATATATATATATATATGCGAAACTGGGGCTAGTTGTCACACTTTCCACTCTAGTGAACATTTCTCAGGGTAGTTTCATTTTTTAAAGCCAATTTCTGTGCAAACACTGTATTTGGCAAGCCGTTTTAACTTTTATTCATTTCCAGGATATTAATTGTTGATATCAGCAATTCAGTTTTCACTAGTTAAAATTATAGTTATTGATATCAAGAATTAGATTTATACTAGTAACAATGGCAATTTTTGATATCAGAAATTACATTTCCACTAGTAACAATGCTAATTCTTGATATCAATAACTACATTTTTACTAGTTAAAATGCTCATTCTAGATATCAAGAATTGTATTTCAACTAGTAAAAACTATAATTCTTGATATCTGTAATTGTATTTTCACTAGTAAAATGTCACCATAGGCTGGCATTCAAAATCAATTGTTGATATCAAGAATTGATTTCTTTACTAGTTGAAATTCCAATTTCACATATCAGAAATACAATTCTTACTAGTAAAAACCTTTATTTTTGATATCAAGAATTCAATTGTCACTAGTTGAAATGTCTATTCTTGATATCAACAATTGAATTGCTACTTGTAACAATGTTCATTTTTGATATCAATAATTCCATTTTCACTAGTGACAATGTTAATTTCTGATATCATGAATGTGATTGTTACTAGTAAGAGAGTCATTTTAGATATCTGAAATAATATTGATATGAGAAATACATTTTCAGATATCAAAAATGAAAAATTTTACTAGTATTAAATTGTTGAT
This sequence comes from Siphateles boraxobius, assembly GCF_051911475.1. Taxonomy (NCBI): domain Eukaryota; kingdom Metazoa; phylum Chordata; class Actinopteri; order Cypriniformes; family Leuciscidae; genus Siphateles; species Siphateles boraxobius. The sequence goes on from NW_027509208.1 coordinate 13,830,115, forward strand.
ATCAAGAATAGACATTTCAACTAGTGACAATTGAATTATTGATATCAGGAATTCGCATTTTTACTAGTAACAATGTATTTATTGATATCAAAAATTATATTTCTACTAGTAAGAAATCAATTCTTGATATCAACAATTAATTTTGAATGGCAGCCTATGGTGACATTTCACTAGAGAAAATAAAATTGTTGATATGAAGAATTAAATTGTTGATATCAAGAATTCTATTGTTGATATCAAAAATGTAATTGTTGATATCAAAAATGTAATTGCTGATATCAAAAATGTAATTGTTGATATCAACAATTCATATCCTGGAAATGAATAAAAGTTAAAACGGCTTGCCATACACTGTACCCAAAAAGGTCTTAGCTTCAAAAAATAAATAAATTATTGAGGGGTTGGCGATGACCAAAATCTTATATCATGATATGAGTAATTTTATATCACGATAGCATAACGATATATATCACGATATAGTTATTTTTTATTTAATTTAGATTTAGATTTATAGTTATTTTTGATTTAATTAAGATGATATCAAAAGTATAAGATGATATCAAAAGTATAAGATGATATCAAAAGTATAAGATGATATAAAAGTAATCTTTGATGACCAGCTAACCTTCACAGACCACATTTCAAAGACAGCTCGATCATGCAGGTTTGCAATGCACAACATCAGGAAGATCAGGCCTTTCCTAACTGAGCATGCAACACAATTTCTCGTCCAGGCCCTGGTTATTTCTAGGCTTGATTACTGCAATGCTCTTCTAGCTGGTCTTCCATCATGTGCAACTAAACCCTTACAAATGATCCAGAATGCTGCTGCTCGTCTTGTCTTCAACGAGCCCAAAAGGGCCTACGTCCCTCCGCTGTTCATCTCCCTGCATTGGCTACCACTCGCTGCTCGAATCAAGTTCAAGGCACTGACACTTGCTTACAGATTGACCACTGGCTCAGCTCCCTCCTACTTTCACTCGCTCCTACGGGTCTACATCCCTACCAGAAGCCTACGATCGATCAATGAGCGACGGCTCGTTGTACCATCACAGCGAGGCACAAAATCACTGTCCAGAACATTCTCATTCACGGTTCCATGCTGGTGGAATGATCTACCCACCCTCGTCCGGAATGCAGAATCCCTGACAGCATTCAAAAGACAACTGAAAACTCATCTCTTCCGTGAGCACTTAACATAGGGAAAAAAAAAGAAAAGTTTTTCTTGAAATCTTCACTTGTCTGGTTTATGCTACTCTGAGCAATGTTTGAACTTTGTATTCTGAGCACTTCTTGCGTTGTTTTTGCCTCTCCACGATGACTCGCTGGCAACAATCCTTTAATGTCTAAATGTAAATCAAAATGTTTGAAACCATTGAAATTTCATAATTCTTGTCATCATTTTCAATATTACAAAAAAACGTTGTAGAACGTACTCGGTACTAACGTAACCTCGGTTCTCTCTAGAGAGGGAACAAGTACTGCGTAATATCTTACGCTATGGGGGAAAACCTCTTTTCCATGAGATATTGAAGCCAAAAATAATCCTTAATTTTGAATTAATGTAAAACGCTGTGCAGCAGCATGCAGACATAGGCAAGACGGCTTTCGCGCCTATTGGCTGCCCTGTGGCAACAGCAGCAGGCTATCGAGAGAGGCTCTGCGTGACACATATCCAATGGGGGCATTTCGCGCCCATTTTGTCCCGTCCCGCCAGAAAGGTCGTGGTCTCGCCCTATAAACATAGCTCGATTAGGCTGGTACAACTGGTTTTCATCGCCGAAGCGAACCAGAGCTGTGTATGCACTGCAAGATACGCAGTACTCGTTCCCTCTCTAGAGAGAACCGAGGTTACGTTATTAACCGAGCACGTTCTCTTACGAGAGTATCTCTCGTACTGCGTAATATCTTACGCTATGGGGAACACAATGCAAAACGTCGTGCGTACTGGGATCCAACACCAAAGTCCCAAGGGCAGTAGCCAGGGGCTCATATAGTGCATAATCACCATAGACTCACAGAGAGTCGGAGAAGAGAGGCTGCAAGCATCATTCCCCATGAAATAGCATCCTACAGGAACTAGTTATGTTAACCGTGTTTCACGCAGACAGGGTGAACGTGTTCAGCCTGAACTGGGTAATAGTACGGGTTATTCAACACCCATGGAGCTGTTTTATCGCTCAGTGAGCGATGCACAAGCGAAACTCAGCATCTGGGCCGGCACAGCGGGGCAGATAGCACTGAATTCTATACCGACAGAAGCTTGGCTTGTAAGGCTGGAACCTCTAGGTTGTAAAACCTTATAAATGTAGACGGCGAGGCCCAGGCCCAGCCCTGAGCTTGACACCAGGCAGAGAACACTGACCACTTCGAGGAATAGAGCTGTCTAGTAGACGGGGCTTTAGCCTGCGTGATTGTATTTAACACTCCCTCTGGGAGGTTTGCGGGTACCCGTTGATGGCCCATGCATGTAGGGACCATAATTCCGGGCGAGGATGCCAAATTGAGCCCTTTGCCTGTGAGAGGAGGTCTCTCCTCACCGGTATCGGCCACGGGGCAGTGCTGGTCTGCCGCATTAGGACTGGGAACCAATTCTGGTTTGTCCAGAGCGGAGCCACGAGTAGCACTGGGCATCCGTTTTCCCTGATTCGTTCCAGCACTTGAGGCTGGAGCGAGACGGGGGGAAAAGCATAGAGGGGGCAGCGGGGCCATACGTGGGCCAGCGCATCCCTGCTCTTGGAGAAAAAGGTCGGACAGTGAGCGCTTTCTTGGGACGCGAACAGGTCCACCTGCGCTCTGCCGAATGTCTCCCACAGCATTTGGATCGTCTGCAGGTGCAGCGACCATTCCCCTGCTGGGACATTGTTTCTGGACAGACGGTCTGGTCCCAGATTCAGGCTACCAGGCACATGCGCTGCTGTCAGTGAAAGCAGGTTGTGCTGAGCCCAGACCAGGAGGCGTTGTAAAGGTTTCGGGACCTGACGCCACCCTGGTGATTTATGTATGCCACCACTGACATGTTGTCCGACCGGACTAAGACGTGGCGGCCTTTCATCTGGGGACAAAAACGTCATAGCGCGTTGTCGACTGCCAGCATTTCTAGACAGTTTATGCGTAGGAGCTTTTCCCGTTCTGACCACTGGCCGAAGAACGATCTGCCCTCGAGCAGCGCTCCCCATCCCGAGGTGGAGGCGTCTGTGGACACCACCGTCACACTCGAGGGTTTCCCCAGACTCACGCCTGACTGATACCAGTCGGCTATTTTCCAAGGTTCCAGAGCCGAAACGCATTTCATGTCGATGCGAAACAGAGTCGAGGCGAAATGAGGTGAAACAGACCAGAGGTCCATGCCCGGTGTGGAACTCGCACTTTCAGCCATAACTGCAGTGGACGTATGCGAAGCAGGCCCAGCTGGAGTACTGAAGATGCCGAGGCCATGAGGCCCAGCATTTTCTGAAACCTTTTGAGCGGGACCATAGAGCCGCGGCGAAAGGATTTTGCGGCGCGCTGAATGTCCAGATCTCACTCTGGCGACAGACGTGCTGTCATAGACAGCGAGTCCCGCACTGTTCCCAGAAAAGAGATTTTCTGGCGGGGAAACAGCGAACTCTTCACCCAATTGACTGTGAGACCCAGATTCTCGATATGCTCGAGTAATGTGGTTCTGTGTTCTATGAGCTCTGAATGTGATCGAGCTAGAATCAGCCAATCGTCCAAGTAGTTCTGAACTTGCATGCCCTGAAGTCTCAGGGGTGCGAGGGCCGCGTCCATGCACTTCGTAAATGTACGGGGTGCTAGGGATAGGCCGAACGGTAGGACTGTGTATTGATATGCCTGGCCCTCGAAGGCGAATCTCAAGAATCGCCTGTGACGTGACGCTATTTGTATTTGGAAATAGGCGTTTTTCAGATCTATTGGCATAAACCAGTCTCCCTGGCGCACTTGCGCGAGGATTTTCCTGGTTGACAGAATTCTTTCTGGCGCTTCATAAGCACTCTGTTCAGATGTCGCAGATCTAGAATGGGTCTGAGACCCCCGTCTTTTTTCGGTACCAGAAAATATGGTTCTATGGCCCCTTTGCTCAGCAGTTTCACTATTTCGGCTCGAAGTAGATGAGATACTTCGTTGTTTACCGTGGTTTAGACTCGCGCCGTGTAACGGCAGGGACGTCGAGCGAACTGTAGCGAATAGCCTCTTTTTATAGTGTTCAACACCCATTCTGATACCCCGGGAAGCTTTGTCCACACATCTGCGTGAATAGCTAGGGGTAGAATGAAAACCGGGCTCTGGCCGCAGCATAGTGGCGGCTGCAGAGCTTCGGTGTGCTGAGACATAAACACTGTGTTTATAGAGTGCGAGGCGGAAGGCGCGCCGATCACGGCGGGCAGCCTGGTCGCGCTCGAATTCTCTATGACAGGTTATGGAGAGAGAGCGAGCGGGACAAAATCCGTTGGGTTGAGCGTGTCTGTGAAGGAATGTGGGCGCGGGACGGCGGGCACATTCACTGCACTGAGAACACCGTTGGCTTGTGCTGACCGAATGTGTGTCGGTTTTGTTTTTACAAAAAATGAGGGACACACATCGTGTAGTGTTTGTGGGCACTGTGTCGTGGGCATGAGTCGATTTTATTTGTGCTAGCCCTGAACTGTGGCGGGCTGTGTCTGTGTGTGGGAATGGGCACTGAGACGTGGGCATTCTTACAACACTCATAACACCATCGGGCCTTGGCCGGAATACCAGAAAATACACTCTTTTGGGATTTATCTGGGTCACCGTAAAAATGGCATTTGTGTGCAGGCAAGCGGGCTGTGGTGCCGGTTTGTTTACTGCGAAATACACTGGAACAGTCACATTGTTTAGAACTGAACGAGCGAGAAGTTTCGGTGGAGTCTGGCCGCGGCGAGACTTAAACACCGTGGGTCTTAGCTGACTGTATGTGTGTTGGTTTCGTTTTACAGAAAACGTGGCACATGCAGTGTGTAGTGTTTGTGGGCACTGGGTTGTGGGCACATTCACTACATTTAATGCACAATGACATGAGTCGATCTCATTTGTGCGAGCCCTGCACTGTGGCGGGCTGTGTTTGTGTGTAGAAATGAACACTGGGCTGTGGGCATTTTTATTACACTCATAACACCATCGACTGTGGCCGGAATACCAGAAAATACACTTGTTTATATGATTTTTCTGGGTCGACGTGGAAACAGCATTTTTGTGCAGGCAAGCGGGCCATGATACCGGCTTGTTTACTGCAAAATACACTGGAACAGTCGCATTTTCTTGGAACTGAACAAGCGAAATGTGTCGGTGCAAGTCTGGCTGCGGCGAGACTAAATTGTATCTTCTGTGAGACCTGGGATTGAACACGGGTCTCCCGTGCGAAGGCTTTTGGTTTCGCCACTGAGCCACAGGGGGAAACGACAAAAGCCAAAAATAGCTCGAGAAGATAATAGAGCGTCATCACAGTTTGTGTGTTTTGCCGTTTGTTTGCAGGCGTGCGTGTTATACAACAGGCTCATTGCTGCAATATTGACATTTTCAGCCGCTCAAACTAAGAGGAGCTGAGAAATGTTTGAGAAATGGAGATTGGTCCGGCCTCGGCGGTACCAAAACACACTCTTTCCTCATTTCGCCGGTGACGCATGTCCACAGGGGGCGGTTAGGTTTCTTGTAACGTAAAGAAAGCTAGCCGCGCAGCGGTTTTGATGCTGGCCCGTTTCCCTGACGACTCGCGGGCAGAGGGGTGGAGGTCCACAGAGCTCGCCCAGTCCTCACTGTCCGACGCCAGGATAGAGCAGCTGGCCTTCTCTACAGATGCAGCTATCTCGTCGACATTAACGGCGGAAGCGGCGGCGTACGGCGGCCGTTGTCCGTCAGCGAGCGACTCGAGTGAAGCTGGTGAAGCTGGCGGGTGAACCGGCGAGCTATCACGGGCTGGAGAAGGCTCGGGGCTGTTTCGTCGACATCAATGGCGGAAGCGGCAGCAGACGGCGGCCGCTGTCCGTCGGTGATGGACTCGAGCGATGCCGGCGAAGCTGGTGGGCAAACCGGCGAGCTTTGGCGGGCAGGAGAAGGCTTGGGGCCGCGCTGGGCACGGCGCTTTTACGGCGCGGCGTTACAGCGGGCTGAAGTGCAGGCTCTGAGAATCATGCCAGGCGAGTCCTCAGAGTCACCATCGGCAGTAGCTCACAGTGAGGGCATCCGCCGTCGACGAGAGCGAGAGCCGCATGATCCTCACCCAGGCAGGAAACGCAGATGACATGGCGATCCTCTTGACTGAGTGTGGCTCGGCACGAGCCGCAGGATCAACGCATCTTGATAAAAACGGAGCTCTTTTAAAAGGGGGAGAGAGACAGTGAAAAAATGTGTGTCGCAGTGGCAAACACACACACACACTTGCAGAAAAGGATATAACGCCGGAAAGCGTAGCAGGTACGGCGGCTAAAGGCGGCGATGCCAGCGACTTCAGACTCAAAGGCTCGAGACCAAGCAAGGCTCGTCCCGCTGTGTGCTTTTTCTCAGACGGCGTGGCTTCTCACTCCGGATCCAGCGATGCGGTGATGCTTCGCTGAAGAGATGAAAATCAGTTGTACCAGCCTAATCAAGCTATGTTTATAGGGCGAGACCACGCCCTTTCTGGTGGGACGTGACGAAATGGGCGCGAAATGCCCCCATTGGATATGTGTCACGCAGAGCCTCTCTCGATAGGCTGCTGCTGTTGCCGCAGGGCAGCCAATAGGAGCGCAAGCCGTCTTGCCTATGTCTGCATGCTGCTGCACAGCGTTTTACATTAATTCAAAATTAAGGATAATTTTTGACTTCAATATCTCGTGGAAAAGAGGTTTTCCCCCATAGCGTAAGATATTACGCAGTACGAGAGATACTCTCGTAAGAGAACCAAACGTCAAAGTATAGTCATGTTGTTTACGAGGCTTTGTTTTACACAAAAATTGAAAAACCCCATTATAAAACCCCATAGGAAAATCTCAAAGGAACCAGCGGCGAATTAGACTTACGGGTTCTGACATCAAACCGGCACCACTCTATTATACCACGGGCTGTTGAATGCTTGAATCTGATTGGTTGATGAACGTGGTGTGAAATTATTTTCAGGGAAACGCACGGCTAAAGTAGTTCAAGGCAGGTCTTTTTTTGACCGCATTACAGTTCAAAACGATTTCAGTTATTTCAGCCGAAATACAGTCTTTACATGTCTTTACAGCCGACAACAGCAAAAGAACCAAAACCCATAACGACACTGACCAAGCAAATAAATAAAGTAAACAATAGGATGAAAATTACTAATTATTTCAATGTTTTTGCTACAAAATTCCCCCCACTCTCTCTCCCACTCAAATATGTTGTCAGCGCTGCTCTGGCGATTTTATCAGTAAAATAGTTGAACAACTTAAAAGCCACATGACATTTCTCACTAGCGAGGTAATAACGACACTGTTCTTGAAGCAGATAAATTTACAGTTTCGATATTAGTAGACGCTGCTGCCAAAAACTGTTAAGAGGCGCACAGACTCGGGTAATTCACACATGCTTAACCCTCCCCTCCTAAACTGTTTTTCTGAACTTTTTAAATCAAAGTCGCTGCTAGAGAAAAACACATTTGTCTCACTTGACTTTTTATTCAAAACTTAATTGTTACTTTGATAAAGTGAAAACGTCCCTGTGTGAAAACTATAGTCTTCATACATATCTAAGTGAAAATTGCTAGTGCATGTGTAACTCAGACTGTGCATCTTGACTATGAACACTTGTGCATAAAACAACAGGTAGGCCTAGTAGATTGATGTGAGAGTCTGCTCTCTCACACGGTTTGCGTGCACCCAGTCCTAACCGTGCCAATCAAGCAGCACCTGAGGACAAAGGAGTGAGAAGCCCCTATTCACAGCCTTGTAGGGTGCTTCCTCAGTGGAAGAGGGGAAAGCAGTGTACTGTGAGAACATTTTCTCTCTTCCTCTCACCGTGTGGGAAAACTCCTCTGCCCCTCTCACACATCAAGCCGGACAGGGACTCGCTCATTTATTCGTCCTTTATTAAATGAGACCATGGACACATCAGTTACAATAACACTGAACAATGCTCTCAAGGGCCTGTTGTTTAGCCCTGGCTTCCAGGACTGCTTTATACATGGTACTTCCTATGTGGAATCAGTTTTTGTCAGGAGTTGGTGGTCTGAAAAGACACGTCCTTGGCACTGGAGCCATATCCTACAGTAAAAAGGCATGCCAGGACTGATACAATGATCAATGATTGGCTTATTCTCCTAGATTTGTGTCCTGTTTGTACTCCCAAGAATTGCCTGTAAATCATAAGACAATCACATACTTCTCATATTATTTTACTAAGGTTAACTTTAGTGTGTAATTTTAAAAGAAAAGTTTGTTTTTCCATTGGGCAATATGAATGTACAATTTTTATAGGCTTTGGAGAATACAAAAATCTACTGAAATTGCTGCTTTTTTTGAGAAAATGCAGAAATTGTCGTTCACTTTCTGTTCAACCCTGTGTTGTGATATTTATAATAATAATCAGTATATTTGACCATGTCAAGTTTAGTGTTATGGGGAAAAAATAGTTGTCGGATTTTATTATTAATAATTTTTATAAACAAAAATAGTGACTGTGAAAATTGTGTTTGATATTTGTCAATTCTGGCAGTACAGTATACATTATAATTTGTATATACATGTATACAAATTATAACGTATACTGTACACTGTAATCATTTTCACCCATTTCAACTTAAAAATTTAGGCAACTGAACTTAAGTTTTTAAGTAGAATCAAATCGGCTGTACTGTATTGAAAACTGACTTTAGTTGAATCTTGTATAACTTGTAAAAAAAGTTGAAATTATCTAAATAATGTTGTTAATGTAAAAACATGCCATGATATTGATCATATACTTTTTACAGTGTGTTATATGATCAATAATTTATATACGTAGTAGATTGTCGTGAATACATTTCAAACATACTGTGACAGTCTGACTCTGTAGCAACATTAGGCAAATATTTAGAAAATCAGCAATTAAAACATAAAAAATGATATGTGTGTGTGTGTGTGTGTGTGTGTGTGTGTGTGTGTGTGTGTGTGTGTGTGTGTGTGTGTGTGTGTGTGTGTGTGTGTGTGTGTGTGTGTGTGTGTGTGTGTGTGTGTGTGTGTGTTTTGATAAGTGGACGAGAAAGACTTAAATTACTTAAGATAATCTTATTTAAAAAATTGATTTTAGAAGTGATTTAAAAAGACAAGTGTCCTCTGTTACACTTGCAATTGACATCCACCTGCATATGTGTGAGGCAGGAAGTCCTGGCACACAGCTTAAAATGGCTCTTCTCCTGACCGACAGGCTGGCACACTTGTTTTTCCTGGAACATCTGGAAGCATGAGAGTGTGGAGTCACACTAAGCTTGTCTTTGCAGCTGGCTACAGGCATAACACTCAAAGGTAAACAGGGAAAAACCCCTTGCATTATCCTCCGGAATAGATGTCTGTATATCCCAGTGTTGAGGGTGGAAATAGCCCCCCTATCAGGGAGCAGGTGCTTCCTCCAGCAAGTCTTATTTATCCACATTACAGCCATGTTTGGGCAACCATGGACACCAGCTCAAGTTCAGTGCTGCACAGGTGGACAAATCATAAAAAGGGGAATCGAATTCATAATCTCAAAGTAACTCCTGCTATTCCTCATTTGGCTTTCTATCAGCCTTCAGGAAATGCTTTTTTTTATTAACTGCTGATTCTTGCAAGAAGCAGTGAGCTTTAGTATCACTGTATGCTTGACTTCTAGAGGGACACTTGTCTGTCATCACTTTTTGATTATGATGCATTATTATCATCATTTTCCTCATATGTACTGTTGGGTTAACAACCTATTTGAGACTTAATTGATTGAATTTTAAGTTTAAATAGTATTTAAACCGCATGAATAAAAAGGGGAAAAAGTGTTAAGTTCTCAGAAATGTGCTTCTTGAATTCCTGGTTTCATATGTTTTTAAAGAACGATTTAACAAAAGGTTACATTTTCTTTAAATTTTTCCTTGAATTTACAACCTGAACCCCTATCCTTAAAAAGGTAAAATCCTCTCTGTTATTTTAATAGACTTATTGACCAGGGGTTCATGATATCATTTCCTGATTTAAGGTTGTTGTTTTTTTACCCTTTTAAGACTGAATGCAAATTAAGCAGTTTCTGTTTCACCATTTGACTAGCTTTCAAATGATTACAGTACTATTACAAATAAAGTTAACAGGAAGTTGCCCCTTTGCTGTTCACAATGTATATAAATGACCTACCAAAATGTTGTCCAGGCGTAAACTGTCAGATGTATGCAGACGACACTGTGGTCTATGTTTCCACTAAAACACCCAGTCTGGCAGGTGAACACCTGACAACAGCTTTAAAGGATATCTCTAACTGGCTCGAGTTATCTCATCTATCACTAAATGTTAAGAAAACAGTCTCCATGTGTTTCTCTATACGAAATAGGCCGGTTAGCGATATATTTGAGGTACAAATAAAAAATGAAGCAATAGAAGCAGTCAATGAAGTCAAGTACCTTGGGATTATTCTGGATAAAAATTTAAAATTTGATAATCATATTAAGTACATCAGCAGAAGGTCAGACCAAATATAAATAGTTTTCGGTTTATAAGAAGGGATTTGTCCTGTCACACTGCAAAACTATATATGCATGCAATGATATTTTCACACCTATCATATTGCGTCACATCATGGTCACAAATCTCTCCAAATAAATTAATACCGATTCTCTCACTATACAAACAGGCAATAAAAATCATGTACCGGAAACCCATGAGATGGCATCATTGTGATGTTCTAAGAAAGCATAAGCTTCTTGGTTTTAACAGTTTTATTGATTTCAATTATATTAAATTGGTTTTCAAATGTCTAAATAATCATGTTTCACCGCAGTTTTCTATATTAATCAGTAGACGCCAAAGCTCTCAGGGGGCGAACACACGAGCCACTGTCAGAGGTGACTGTTTAGTCCCAAAGGGTAAGACCTCCTTTGGTCAGTCTGCCTTCTCAGTAAAGGGGCCAACACTCTGGAATGCTCTGCCTACTGATTTAAAAGTAGAGACCGATGGCAAAGCTTTCAACAGAGGACTTAAACAATGGTTAAAAACTAAACAGCGGTGCTCGCATGAATAACTAATGATATTCTCTGACTCTGATGCTTCTGTTTTATAATTTATGTATGCAATTTGTTTTCTTTTTCATTTTCTCTGTAATTATATGGTATATTTTAGCTATCCTTTTCTGTTAATATTTTTAGTATTATTCTGCTTACTAGTTTCATTGTATTTTATTTCCAAAAGCCTCCCGTGGACAGGTGTTGAAAATTAGCATTTGTGCTAAAACACTTAAACAAATGCATATGGCTCGTCCAATGTAATTGTATGTCCATGTTAAATAAAGAAACAGCTATAACCTTCTGTATTCGTTGCATACTGCCATGCAAACATAATTATGTATACTCTTCCACTGGTCCGTCTTTAGATGATTCTGAAATGCAAACGGGTGTCATCGTCTCTCTCTCTGTAAAGAGATGGAAGGCACTCTCGAATATTGTGAGAACTTGCGAGATTAGACAGCTGTGTTTTGTCGGCTGCTTCAGCCCCGCCTTCGAGTGTGGCACTCGGTCGATGGGAGTGACACCAATTATTTATGTCACATTCCCTCCGGAAGCAGAGGATGGAAACTCAACAAGAGAGGACCATCCATCAGACTTGTCCAATGGGGCTGTATACCTATGACTCCAGCACTCCGAAGGCAGGGAATGAAGTCTCTTAGGACAGTTTCAAATAACCATCCACACACTTACCCTGTCAGACAGAGACAGTAATTAAAAGTCCCAGAATATACATACCATTTAGTCTGCAAATGTCAATTTTGGACTAACGGATTGTAAAAGGTGATGCCATTTTAGGGGGTGTTAACTTGAGTAATTGGAGTTGTCTTGGAATCCTTGGGCTCTGCCCCTGTTCGGTGAACTGGCCGGCCTGTTAAAAACACAGCGAAGTTAGGGAGGAAAAACAAAATGCTGGTTGTTTCAGATCTCTCTCTGGCTGGGAATTGACTCTTAACTAGGTGGTTGATGGATGAGGTGGGTCAGGTTATTAATAGTTTGCTGATTTTCACCTTCAATATTTTCAGGGGGCATTTTTTATTGTGTCAAGAATGTCATATTATGATCTATTGAAGGTTCAGAGACAAAGTCAGCTCCCTTGAAATAATTTTTCTCTTATTCAAAACTTCTAAAAGGCACAGTGACCAAAGCAACAGGGCATTTGTAATGCGAGTGGACAGCAGTTACGGAAGACTGATAGAGTGGCAGGTGTCTTGTCATTGAACATGTATTTTACTGGAAGACAATTTATTTTAAGTAACTATAGTTATACATGGAAAGAGATTAGAATACGAATGAAAGAGTAAAGTCTATTTCACCATCTTATATAATCTTTCAGCTTAGGTAGGTATGTACAAATATGGCTGACATCTCTACAAGGTGTCATTACTGCGTAATGCTTCAGCCACACGTCGACTTAAATAACAATGACCCCATAATTCAATTAAGCAATCCTCTGGAAGGATTCTATATGCAGACATGTAAAGTACATCCTAGAGATTTAGACCTTCTAAAACTAGGTTGGGGGGGGGGGGGGGGGGGTCATTTGAAAGGAAAACAAAAATAAATAATTATAAAACTGTAACATGCACATGATACATCAGAGATTACAACTCGCGGCCTAAGCCCAACCTAAATATACTTCTATATTGTTTTTAGACAAGAAATCATTTTTAGAACCAAAATTATGCATTTTAAAAGGTGCGCTCAAGAAAAAGCCCCATGACTTTTTCAGGCTTTTTGATAATTTCTCAAGCTAAAAAATAAAAAAACATTTAAGCTTAAATATTTTTATTTCAGGCAGGAATTTAGTACATTTAAGTTACAAGGAATTGATCATATTTAAGTTAACCATTACCTTTTGGCCAGCAGAAAAGACACTGCAATGAAGGAACCACATTTGCATGTGCACCACTTCATTATACAGTTTTGTGTGAACACATAAGAACACATATTCCTTTAGATGTACAATCCTTTACGTGTTGTGGCAAAACATCTAAGGCATGTCTTAGAGTGTACACCTCAATTCTAATAATACACAATTATGATGTAATATGGGTGATTTTTGGTGTACATCTGCATTTATACACTTACTTTAAAAGTAAGCATTACTGTACATATTCTGACTAAGCCCGATGGTGGACTTCTGTTATGTGATTTAGCAGGGATAAAGATGTTTTTCTTTTACCTTTTATAATGATCTCCCACAATCAAATATGAAAGCCACATTAAACACTCTGTCAATTCAGTACATTCATTCTTATGCACTCATACACAGGTCAGGCCTCCTGATTTCCCTTACAGGTCACCATGGTATGTGATTTTTCCATTTACAGTGAATTTAAATAAGGGACATTTTAGTACACTTGTATAGCAGCACCCACATACATGAAATATTTGTAATCCTTTATCAGCAGTCCCTTATTTCCCATGGCTAAGGCTTACAACCAAGTGTTTTACATAAATAACTGCAATTAAATATGTTATTTTGACATTCATTAAATACAATTCTAAACAAGTTTCTACCATAAAGCTAGAATAGCTTCCTGTGCTGTTCAAGTTTCAGAAATTCAATTTTTACAGTACCTGAGCAGTAGTGCTGTGCGTTTGCATATATAATCTGCATATACAGTACAATGGAATCATAAGTAAAGTGCATATTTTTTTATAAATAACATTATATATTATATTATATTATATTATATTATATTATATTATATTATATTATATTATATTATATTATATTATATTAAATAAATAAATAAAATAAGGGGTCCAAAGGGCTACTAAGAAAAAAACTCAATTTAGGTTTATAGTATTTATAAGGTCTAATTATAATAGAGAAATAACCTCTCTGGAACCATTTTTACATGCTCAAAACTATCTTTGGTTCTTTTCTCTGATGTTGAGGAATGATTCTATGGGTTGGCTTTCAGATGATCTAAACCATTCTGATTCTTTGTCAGTTCCTCATGAACTTCTTCGAAGGAACCTGGCTGAGATTCCATGGAGGACTTTGTCATCTGCTTTTGCAAGGCATTTTCAGATGATTCCCATTCACTGTCCTTTGAATCATCATTAGTCTCATTTGTCTGGTCCTGCTCTTCTTCCGCTGTATCCTCTGTAATATCTGAGAGTTTGCCCTTCTCATTTCCATTCAACTCTTCAACCTCATCTTTTTCCACACAAGAACTCTCTCTTGCATCATCACTCTCATCCTCTCGAGTCTCTTCGTCTTCAACTTCATGTTCATTATCCTCTTCCCTCCTCTCTGGTTGTCCAGTGGCTGAGAGTTTGAGGAAATTCAGGGCATGAACGAGCATCTTGAAGGTTTTATGTGCATTTATTTTCTGTGGTTTGCCCTCAGATTTAGAATTAAAATGCACGACTTGGTTGTGTTCTTCGGTTTCCGAGTCTTCTCCATCAGCATCAGCCCCATCCTCAGACTCTACCAAAACATTAGATGAATTTTCCCCATCTGGTTTTTCATCTATTTGTTTTGGCTGTAACACAGGCTGTAAAGCTGGAGCATTACTATCATGTTCCCCTTCATCTGTCTCCATATCTGGCTCGGTATCATCCTCAGCTTCATCACCAGCTTCAGCTGATTCACCAATGTTGGCCACAAGACCAGATTTATTTGCAATTATCTCCACACCATCATCTTGTTTCTCACTTTCTTCCCCATTATCATCAACACTATCTAGGACAACATCACCCTTGTTCTTAAGAGATGTTTCGTCTTCAACCACCTCAAGATTAGTCAAAACATCAAGACACTCTGTGTCTTCAAGGTTAGAAAGAATGTCTCCCTCCTCTGCTGCTTCACAACTGACAGATTCCTTGTCTTCCTCAATGTCTGATTGACTTTTGTCTGTCTCTTCTCCAGTTGTCTCATGATCAGGTGTTTGCTTTCGCTCTGACAGTTCTACCTCAGTATTCTTGTCGTCTGCTGTGGTGCCATCTTCAACAGTAGCTTTCTCTTCAGACATCTCAGTTACACCTTCAGCGGTCCCTTCATCTACTGTGTCCTCGTCACCTGTATCAGTCTCTCCTGCAGTTTCAGCTTCAGCAGTCTGCCCATCTTCTACAGATTCATTCTCAGCCATCTCACACTCTTCTACATTGTCATCATTAAATGTCTCACCCTTTTCTGCAGTTTGATCATCACCTGTATCACCATCTTCTGTAGTTTCATCTTCAGCATCTGCTACAGATTCATTCTCAGCCATCTCACACTCTTCTACATTGTCATGATTAAATGTCTCACCCTTTTCTGCAGTTTGATCATCACCTGTATCACCATCTTCTGTAGGTTCATCTTCAGCATCTTCTACAGATTCATTCTCAGCCATCTCACACTCTTCTACATTGTCATCATTAAATGTCTCACCCTTTTCTGCAGTTTGATCATCACCTGTATCACCATCTTCTGTAGTTTCATCTTCAGCATCTTCTACAGATTCATTATTAGCAGATGTCTCACCCTCTGCAGTTTCATCTTCAGTTATGTCATCCTCACCAGCAGTTTGTCCATCTTCTTCAGATTCATTTTTAGCAGCTGTCTCACTATCTTCTGCAGTTTCAACTTCAGTTATGTAATCCTCTCCAGCAGTTTGTCCATCTTCTATAGATTCCCTTTTAGCAGCTGTCTCACCCTCCTCTGCAGTTTCATCTTCAGTTATTTTATCCTCTCCAGCAGTTTCTGCTTCAGCAGTTCGTCCATCTTCTGAAGCTGTTTCACTGTCTTCTGCAATTTCATTTTCAGCCGCCTCATGCTCTTCTCCAGTGTCGTAATTTCCTGTCTCAACTTCTTCTCCAGTCTCTTCTTCTGCAGTTTGTACATTTTCTGCAGATTGATTTTCAGCCACCTCACGCTCTTCTACACTGTCGTTGTTTCCTGTCTCAGCTTCTTCTCCAGTTTCATCTTCAGCACTTTGTCGATCTTCTTCAGTGTCATTTTCATCCACCTCATCCTCTTTTGCAGTGTCATCATTAACGGTCTCACCTTCTTCTCCAGTTTCATCTTCCTCAGTTTGTCCATCTTCTGCAGTGTCATTTTCATCCACCTCATCCTCTTTTGCAGTGTCATCATTAACTGTCTCACCTTCTTCTCTAGTTTCATCTTCCTCAGTTTGTCCATCTTCTGCAGTGTCATTTTCATCCACCTCATCCTCTTTTGCAGTGTAATCATTAACTGTCTCACCTTCTTCTCCAGTTTCATCTTCAGCAGTTTGTCCATCTTCTGCAGTGTCATTTTCATCCACCTCATCCTCTTTTGCAGTGTCATCATTAACGGTCTCACCTTCTTCTCCAGTTTCATCTTCAGCAGTTTGTCGATCTTCTGCAGTTTCATTTTCATCCACCTTCTCTTCTTTTGCAGTGTCATCATTAACGGTCTCACCTTCTTCTCCAGTTTCATCTTCAGCAGTTTGTCCATCTTCTGCAGTGTCATTTTCATCCACCTCATCCTCTTCTGCAGTGTAATCATTAACTGTCTCACCTTCTTCTCTAGT
The DNA here is from genome assembly GCF_051911475.1 of Siphateles boraxobius. Taxonomy (NCBI): domain Eukaryota; kingdom Metazoa; phylum Chordata; class Actinopteri; order Cypriniformes; family Leuciscidae; genus Siphateles; species Siphateles boraxobius. The sequence goes on from NW_027509208.1 coordinate 13,846,798, forward strand.
TTCATCTTCAGCAGTTTGTCCATCTTCTGCAGTGTCATTTTCATCCACCTCATCCTCTTCTGCAGTGTCATCATTAACGGTTTCACCTTCTCCTGTTTCATATTCAGTTATTTTATATTCTCTAGTGGTTTCTGCTTCTGGAGTTTGTCCATCATCTAAAGTTTTCTCTTCAACTGTTTCACCCTCTACTACCGTTTCACCCTCAGCAGTCTCTCCGTCTTTTGCAGTTTTACTTTCATCTGTATTAAGCTCTTCTTCAGTGTCATAATTAGTTGTCTCACCATCTTCTGCAGTTTCCTTATCCTCTTCAGTGGCTAGCGCTTCAGCAGTCTGCCTGTTCTCTACAGTCTCTTCACCAGTGGTCTCACCCTCTTCATAAGCTGTTTCGTCGTGCTCTTCTGATTCTTCCTCAGTGTATTCTTCAGTTGCTTCCTCCTTTGCTGTTTCAGCCTGCATTATATCATCAAATTCACTAATGTCAAAATTTGCCACATCTTCATCTAATTCATCATTAATCTTAGAACTGCTTTCACTTTCTTTGACGGCCATTACATTAGAATTAGTCTCATCATTCTGCTCTTGCTCTTCATCTTGTTCTGGTGCCTTATGTTGTGCTGTCATCGTTTTATTAGACATCTCAGCAATTTCCCCAACTTCATCCACATCTTTCCTTAAATGTTTGGATATATTTGATTGTTTCACAGAACTCTCCTCTACATAATTGCTGGAGGCATTGTCTTCCTCTCCACCCACCTCACTTTCTTGTTTTTCATAATCTTCCTTAATTTCTTGGGCACTTGAAGAAAGAATTTCTTTATTCACCCCCTCTTTCTCATCCTCCTCTTTGACAGCCTGAAGCCCCACATGTTCTTCCCCTTTCTTACTGGCTGTAGATTCACTGGCAATCCCCCCGATGCTTTCATTGGTAGGAGACGATTTCTTTATCTGGAGAATTCTTCTCAAATCAAAGTCCATCATCACAGGGGCAGGATTCATCATTTCCACAGGTAACACGTGTATGGATGCCATTTTCTTTTTCAAGCATGTGTCACATGGACAATATTCATCATCGCTACGTTGATCACTGAAATCAGTCCCTGTCATTGTGTAATCATCATCACTTTTAGCAGGTTGTGGATCAATTGATTGATTGCGCATTACTTTCAGGCGCCTCCGCTTTTGCTGCGTTTGAATGGTAGATTCACGTGACATTGTCTCTTTCGGTGGTCTTGGTTTTCCAGCTCTGCCTTGGATTTTTCTTAGTTCCCTGTCAATACTCGTTTGTATCCGTCTGCGGACTTCATCTTGCAATTCACTTATCATGGCGTCAAGCTGCTCATTGTCATCCAGATTCCAACGGACTTTGAACTCAGCCATTGCATCAACATAATTTGTCATAAATTGTTTTTCTAATTTGTTCAATAAATTCAGAACCCATACAGGATCAGGGTCTTGAGAAAGCCTTTTTGAAAAATGGCCTCTTTGTAGTGTTGGAGCACTGCTTGAACTTGTGTCCTCTTGACGGTCTGATTCAGTTTCCTTATTATTATTTCCAGAACTCTTGTTTGAGGAAACAGGTGTTCCAATGAGTTCCCTTGGACTATCGTTATTCCTGATAGTCTCGTCAGAGCCACGGACATCTTTTAGCTTCTCTTCAACTGTGTCCTTAGTCTGTGGGGTCCACTGAGCTTGACTGGCTGAATCATATTTTGATTCTGGTGTTTCTGAAGCTTCCTCTTCCACGGTTTCATCAACTTCCTGTACCTTTGTCAGGGTATCCAGGCCTTCACATTCTGTATTGATTTGGGCTTGGGTGCCATCATTGACACTACTTTTCCCAGAACCCGTTGAGCCACTGTTAACATCTACCCCTGATGATGACCTGGCTTTGAATTCCTTGTCCAGATGCTTGTTTCTCTCCTCAGATGTCTTCTCACTGTCTGTGGGGTCACAAAGCCAAAGAGACTTAAGCATGCTCATGAGCTCCTGGTATTTTTCTTTTTTACCATCTTCAACGCTAGAACCAAAGTCTAACAACTGTAGATTTGCCAAACAATCCAGAAGGCCTTGCGCTGACGTACTGAGCTTACGTCCATATACACGAGACACCTCTGGTAAGCTATTGCATCTGTCTAATTTGGGGCTCAGCAAGACTTTCATCACCAGAACTGAGGAATTAAACATCTTTGGTTCTTCTCCCCTCTGAGAGTGATCACCCTCAGCAACTTTTTTCTCAATAACTCCCTCTGCATTCACCACATTAGCATCTTCCATCTCAGGTTGTGTTTCAAGCTTGGTTATGCCATGTCGCAAAGTTTCATGTTTATTTTCATCTCCTGAAGGTACATGTGATGTGCAGAGTGGTTCTATTGAATCAAAGTTGTCATGAAATTCATCGCCTAAATCACACAAGGTGGTGTCTGATGGGATTTTCCTCAGCCATTCATTTACCACCTCAGTTGGGGAGGCATTGGGCAGGCTAGAAGGACTCAGCTCAGACATGTCTTCATCCATCTTGTGGCAAGACAAGTCACTCTCAATCCTTTTCCTAGATTTGCTACTTTTTTCACTCTTGATGTCACTGACATTTGTATCAGATTTACAAGATTGAGTTTTTTGACTGAGCTCTGCTGCTATATTCAAACAGTCAGTGTGTTCTTCTCTTGGGTATAGAGCAGGAACGGTCTGTAATAACATGCTATCATTGGAGCCGACAAGTAAAATAACTGGTTTTTTGGATTTTTTGGGAGATTTTGGTGGGATAGGACTGAGATGGTTTCCTGAGGTAACAGATAAAGTCGCTGAATGACACCTGGGTGTATTGTCCTCAACTTTCTGTATCGACCTGGTGCTTAATTTATTGTTTCTTCCATTGACAGCTGTAGTTTTAACATCATTCTTTTGACCATTTACTTTTAAATGAGATGATGAACTGGATATATTACTCTTTGGTCTGTCAATCATTTCAGCAGTATTTCCTTCTTTAGCGGAGGCACTTGAAATTGGTCTTTTCTGTTGTGTAGAACTGCATTTTGAACAGACACTTTGAGATTTATGGGTAACATCTGGACTTCCAGTTTTCTCTTGTCTTATGATTTCAGTGTGTACAGACATATCAGAAGCTTTGCTAGATGGACGGATCTCTTCGGTTGGAGAGCTCTGCCTCACTGAACCATTGGCAGATGAAGTATTTATATACTTTGTTTTGGAGGATTTATTGCTTGCTACATCATCTTTATCCTGGTTTATGTCTATAGGAAATGTAGAGCTGCAATGAGAGCATTCGGACTTCGATTTACTAGAGACATTTGACTTAGCCGATGCAAAACTTTTAGGTCTTTCCTCTGGGGTCCGTGTTGTTTCAGTTGTTATTCGTACTGTAGATTCTGATAAACACTGGTCAGATCTACCACATATTTCAGTCTTTGATGAACCAGATGTTCTTGAGTTGATTGAAACTGCACCTTCATCTATTTCCTCAACATCATCACCCTCATAGTCTTCAACTATCCCAATAGACACTGAGGTGCTTGTTGGTGTTAAAACTCTTTCAGAGTCTGAACTAACTGAGCTGATTTTGGACTTTGCTGACTTTTTAGAGAGAGGACTTGCAGGTACTTCTTCATGATCAGAGTCTTTTTCAGATGATGTCATTTGACTTGATGACTTGTTTATTGCACTGCAAACATATTTATTTGAGTTTTCTGTGTGAGATACTTTTGATTGATCAGACACTGGACTCTCACCTATGTTTAATTCCATATCTTCAGTGTTTGTCGCTGTATGGACCTGACTCTCAGAAACCTTAGACTTCTTGGATCTTGCAGATAAGTTAGACTTGACTGACAACTCGCTTGGTGATCTGTTTGTTTTTTTATCCACACCTGCTTTAGACACTTTAGATTCTGCAAATGTATTAGACACCACACTTGTTGATCTTCCGTCAGGCTCTTCAACTTCTGAGAGGAGGGACTTTGCAGAAGCATTTGATTTGGTAGGCACAACACTTGATTTAACAGTGGCATCAGATTTTGTAGATGGGGTTGACTTTACAGACGAAGAGCTTGTTGTTCTTTCTACCAGTTTATTTGCTTCATCGTCCTCCTCCGCTGGTCTTTCTGAATGTTTTGATTTATCAGATGCATAAGATTTTGCAGACATTGTACTTGATGATTGAACATCTCCTGTATCCGTGTTTCCAGTTTCTTCAGGAGCAACTCCTGAAATATTTGACCTCTGAGATCTTGCAGATGTTTTAGATGAAACTGATGCTGTACTTGGTGCTCTCTGCTGTACATTGCTAATTAGCTTGGAATCTTCTGACTTGTTTGATCTTGCAGAAATATTAGAAATGGAGGACAAAGCACTTTCTGTTCTTGCTTCCTTCTGTTTATCTTCATTAACAGGGTCTTTTGGACCAGATCTTCCAGAGACAACAGATTTCAATGACCTTGAACTTGGTGCCCTCTTCACTTTTTGTTCATCTGGTTCAACTATGATTATTTCTGAAACTTTCGATGCTCTGGATCTTACAGAAGAATTCGATTTTGCAGACACTGCACTTGGAGCCCTTTCTTGGATTTCTTCCTCATTTGAGATCTCATTTTCATCAAGTGTGGCTAGAGACATTAGTGAAATGCCAATTGGAGGTCTATCTAGGTTCTGAACTTCTTCCTCTGGATACTTTGACTTATTGGATCTTACTGAAATTCTGGATTTAGTAACACTTGATGCTTTTACTTCACTTTCTTCATCATCAGGCTCTTCTGCCTGCACTTCCGAAACTTTCGATGCTTTGGATTTTGCAGAGATACTGGTTTTGGTAAAAATGTCAGATTTTTCTGACATTGCACTTGACACTCGGTCCCCTTTTTCCTTATTATCATTGATGACATCTGTTGCAGAAGCATATGACTTTTTTGATTTGGCAGAAGCATTTGATTTCGCAGACAACGCACTTGAAGCTCTTTTTTCTTCTTCTTCTTCTTCTGCATCAACAAGCTCATCAGTTAAAACATATGAAATTTTGGACTTATTGGATCTTGTTGAAATGCTTGATCTTGCTGACAACGCACTTGAAGCTCTCTCTTCTTGGTATTTTCCATCAGGCTCTTCTGCCTGCACTTCCGAAACTTTCGATGCTTTGGATTTTGCAGAGATACTGGTTTTGGTAAAAATGTCAGATTTTTCTGACATTGCACTTGACACTCGGTCCCCTTTTTCCTTATTATCATTGATGACATCTGTTGCAGAAGCATATGACTTTTTTGATTTGGCAGAAGCATTTGATTTCGCAGACAACGCACTTGAAGCTCTTTTTTCTTCTTCTTCTTCTTCTGCATCAACAAGCTCATCAGTTAAAACATATGAAATTTTGGACTTATTGGATCTTGTTGAAATGCTTGATCTTGCTGACAACGCACTTGAAGCTCTCTCTTCTTGGTATTTTCCATCAGGTTCTTCTGCCTGTACTTCCGAAACTTTCGATGCTTTGGATTTTGCAGAGATACTGGTTTTGGTAAAAATGTCAGATTTTTCTGACATTGCACTTGACACTCGGTCCCCTTTTTCCTTATTATCATTGATGACATCTGTTGCAGAAGCATATGACTTTTTTGATTTGGCAGAAGCATTTGATTTCGCAGACAACGCACTTGAAGCTCTTTTTTCTTCTTCTTCTTCTTCTGCATCAACAAGCTCATCAGTTAAAACATATGAAATTTTGGACTTATTGGATCTTGTTGAAATGCTTGATCTTGCTGACAACGCACTCTGAGCTCGTTCCTCTGTTTGGTGTTCTGCTCCTCGAGGTAAAGAAAATGGTACTTTTAAATTTTTCAGTCTTTCAGAAGCATTGGACTTAGATGACATAGCACTCAGAACCCGTTCCTCTGCAACTTCTACTCCATCACTTACAGTGACTCCTGACTGATTGGATTTTGCTGAGAATGCACCCTGAGCTTGTTCTTCTGTTTGGTCTTTTTCTGAGACCATTAATTTAACAGATTTTGCATCATCTCTATCTTCAGCCACAAAATCTGCTACCATATCAGATCCTTTGGATTTCTTGGATTTAGAAGAGCTATTGGATTTTGTTGACAAAGCACGTGGTGCTCTTTCCACTTTGTCTGATGATTTTTCTGTGCTTTCGCAAGTTTCTTTAGGTGCTGTTATGTATTCATTTGATGTTTCAGAGGTATGTGATGCTGCATACACTGCATATAATCGATCATCATCTCCTGCCACCGCTGACATTTTGGACCCTGAAGATCTTCCAGAAACATTTGATTTAGAAGATATTGCACTTGATGCTCTTTTCTCAAGTTGCTCTCCGTCTGACAGATTAGATTTTTTTGACAATGTAGAAACTTCAGATTTGACAGACAAAGCACTGGAGACTCTGTTTTCTGTCTCCTCTTCCTCCATCTTGGACTGTTTTGATTTCAATGAAGCATTTGATTTGATTGACAAAACACTAGGAGCTTGTTCCTTCATTTCTTCTCCTGATCCTGGTGTTGGGGTTTTCTTGGATTTCCTTGATCTTGCAGATGTAGTAGAATTTACAGAAATAGTGCTTGATGCTTTTTCCTGAACATCCTCATTTTCATGTGCTTCATCTTGGTCTGCCTCTGAAGTTTTGGAGGTTCTGGATCTTTTAGAGATATTTGAAATTGATGACAAAGAGCTTGGCGATCTCTCTCCTCGTAACTCCACTTCAGTAGCTGATTCAGCTTCAGGTGTGTTTAATTGCACTGAAGTATTCATTGAATTTAAACATCCCCCTCCTTGAAAAGAAGCTGCTTCTGAAATGTCAGACTTAGATTTCTGTGAGACAGTTGATTCAATAGAAACGCTGCTGGAAGCTCTGTCTTGCTCATCATCCTCAAGCTCGCTCAGCTCAATTGACATTCTAGATCTCGCAGAAATATTTGATTTTATCGAAATGGAACTGTGAACTCTCTCTTCTGTTTGATCATCATTTGTCAGATCTTCAATTCCAGACTTGTTTGATGTACCAGATTTAACACTTGATACATTCTCTTCTATTCTCTCCTCAGATGCCCCATCAGGTGCAGCCTGTGTCTCTTTAAACTGACTAGATTTAACAGAAATACTTGATTTAGATGACACAGCACTTACAGCCATCTCCTCAACATTGTCCTGTGAATTAGCAAGCTCATTAAAACAATTTTCTGACAGTTCGGATCTCACAGATGTATTTGATTTAACAGACATGGCACTTGATGTTTTTACTTCAGAATTTTGTTCCTCAGACACATTCTCTGAGACTTGAGTATTTCTTGATTTGTCAGATCTATGAGACTTTATTGACATGGCACTGTGTGCTCTTCCATCCTGTACGAGTACTTTTGAAAAATTTGTTTTATTTGATTTTCCAGAGGTATTGGATTTTATGGAGATAGCACTTGAGGATCGCTCCTCTATTATTTCATCATTTACTTCAGTATTCTCTGGATCATTCCCATTTTCACAATGGGCTGATAACTCAGACAGAGACGTTGTAGACATTTTCGATTTGGCTGACATTGCACTTAGTGCCCTTTCTTCTGTTTCTGTATCTTGAACATCAATGTCTTCTAGTTGACCATTTGATTCAAAAGCCCCTGGAGTCGTTATGTCCTTTGAGACTACACATTTATATGTTTTTGGTCCAGACAAAGATTTGGGTGAAGCAGATGCTTCAGACCTGACCGCTTTATCACCTACTTCTGGACTGGTAAACTTTCTGGATGTTTTAGACTGCCCTGAAGATGAAGCTTTGCTTGGTGGTCTGGGTGATAAATTCACCAGAGATGTAGGAGATTTACAGGGTGTAACAGAACATGAATTTGGTTTAGCATCTTTGCTCTCCTCATCTTTGCTCTCCTCATCTTCCTGTTGGTCACTGGATGCTCTCGATATACTTAGAGGGAGATCGACATCTTCAACATCTTGGTCCTCCTTAAGTGATGCTAAAATTTGGGAAGAAGAGCTCACAACGGATATAGGCCTCTCATCTTCCTCTACTGGCAGAGTGATCTGAACACTAAATTGATCTTTAGGAAGGTTAGAGGATATGACATCTGGCCTGTTCTCATCATTATCAGATGCGTTCTCACGCTTGGCTTCTATAGCACTTATGCTCTTTGTTTTAGGGGACACTGAGTGCACTTCACTCCGACTGCAGCAATGGTTGACGGTACATTGTTCAATCGTGGTGTCGCCCTGCTGCCCGATGGTCTGTTGAATGCACTTTTCCACTACATGCTCTGTGTACTCTTCACTAGACATTGTGCGCATGCTGTCAATAGATGCCTTCTTGCACACTATTCTCCGCGAGGATGCACTTGAGCTTGAGGATCTGATGTGTCTTACAGATCCTTGACTGGGAGGTACAGGATTCTTCCACATCTCATACTCTTGACAGTGAGCACAGCAGTGCTGGCAATGTGGCTCTTCAAAATGACTTTGGTAACATTTGGTGCTGTATGTGTCCTCTGCTTCACCAGCAGAGAGAGAGTCAGCTTCTGAGCAGCTCTCTGCACTGCCTTGAGAGAAGGAACAAGCATCATCAGGTACTATATGGGATTCATTCAAAGAGCTCTTTGACTTTTTGACCTCTGTGGACCAGTGCAATGTCTCATTGTGTAATAGTCGAAAGCGCACTTTCATCTCCATTGACAGGCTTCCATCTTGGTTGACCAGAACTCGTTTTTCAATGTCATCATCCATCATATTTTCTCCTGTATGAGGACAATCGCCTCTGTGCCCTGGAGGTAATGAGTTGGTAGGTAAGTTGGTAAGTCGATTTGGAAACAACTTTTCAGATGAGGTGGACAGTCCTGCTGATCTGTTGCTTGAATCACACTTTGGATGTATGATGCTTCTCTTTGTTTCTAGTCCAAAGTTGACTTCAAGAAAGTAATCACAATATTACAATAAATATTTCATATATTCTACTATATTTTTTTTTTACTGTGAAGTTTTAGAAAAATTAACGATAAAGAAAATGACTTTTTGCAGTGTTACCTACCATTTCTCTTGGCCCCCTTTTTATCACTGCAGACACTAGAGGGTGGCTTTATGTTCAGCCTCGGAAGTTTGTCATAAGAGTTCTTCCTGAAGCTGTCCAACAGCAGTGGGTGGAAAGGCTCATGTCCCACACAAACCAAAATGTTTGGGCACTGCAGCAGACTTTGCACACTGTCAATCTGAAAAACATGCAAATCCCTCTCAACATTAGAGAGACTGTCTTGTTGGTTGATTACAACATGACAGAATCAAATTGATTGAGATCAGCAATATCTGGCTGAAATTAAACAGCAGGGATTATTACAACTGCCAAGTTCTGATGAGGAAATGTGCTATGATGGAAGCCATACCAATTAAAGGTTAATGGCCATGGGAAGTCAAACCATCTGGTGTATACATTTTCCCACACTTTTTTAATCATGAAAACAGTGATCTGAAAATGTGTGTGTGTGTGTGTGTGTGTGTGTGTGTGTGTGTGTGTGTGTGTGTGTGTGTGTGTGTGTGTGTGTGTGTGTGTGTGTGTGTGTGTGTGTGTGTGTGTGTGTGTGTGTGTGTGTGTGTGTGTGTGTGTGATCCATTATGCAGGGTGTTTTCGGTGCATGAGTCAGTACCCAGGGGTCAGCTCAAATAAAAAGTGTACAAACAAATAGGTCAATAAAAAAACTTCATCCCTAATTAAAAAACTAGTGTGACTACATTAGTGTTTCTTAAAAATATTATATATTTATTTATTTTATTTTTTTAAACAACAATCAGCATAGTTTCATAGTTCATCTGAGAGCTCTATTCATTAGAGCCGTGTTAACTTATGTTATACATATTGGGGAAGTTAAAAAAGAAAGAATTATTTTTATGTTGAGATAGTTTAAGGTTTTAAACTTTTTTGGGAAAAAGTAAAAGAGCCCAGAAACATGAGTACTATTGTGCTTCAGTCTTGTCCAAATAACCTTTTGACTGTAGTCATCCAACATTATCTGAGGTTGAACCAGGTTCCAAACTCACGAAATCAGAATATACTGTGTATAAATAGAGAAAGAGTAAAAGCAAACATAAACATCACATATCACTCTTTAACACAATACTAACCTTATGCTAAATCTGCATGCTTTGCAGTTTTAGATCTTCAAAACTTTTCAATTTTGCAGCGGATTTGAAGATAATTAATTGGAACTGTAGAGGATGCGAGTGTCTCAAACTGTATGTTTTCATGGCATTGGCCTGCTTCTGTTGGTTCAAAATAGCTCTGATTTGAGCAAGATTAATAGTTATTCTCTGGATGCTGGTGCATCACTGCTGTGCAAAAATACAAGTAAAGGAATATCCTGATCATATCTACCAAGAACAGCAGGAAAGGTTTATTCAAAGATGTTTCAAAAGAGTGAATGAAAGATGAGAAAGCTTCAAGTCAATCAAGAGACTGACATAAATAATAAGTAACAATGTAATTCTGTTACTAAATAAGGTTATAAGATTATACTAAATAAGGTTATAAGGTTGTTTGGAGAATCCAAATGTGTATATTCAGTTCAAGAAAGATAGCCATCAGTTATCATCAATTTGATGCACACTTCAGCTTAAAAATAAATATGGCATCTGAAAGTTGTGGTTGGTGGTCAGTTTGTATGTTAATGTACAGTTTTGTCAAATGTTTTACACTTTTAATGTAATAATTTTGTATTGTAGTAATTCAATAATTCATTTAGTTTCCACCAAAGCTATTTTGCTGACTCAGAAGTCTTTCTGTTTTGTGAGGTTCCTTTGTGTGCAATCGCTGCCTGCAATGTCATTGCCTGATAGGGTAGTGAAGCAACATGTCAGCTGCCTAAGCTTTCGGAAACAGCCTTAGTCAAACAACTGTTTTGTGAATGTTTTGGACTAACACATTAAAATAATCTCTTCATCAGAGTAATTTGTTCTTGAATTGGGCTTAACCTTTCTGGTACATGCAGGAGACATTATCCTGTACTCTTAAGATGTAACTAATGCCACTCCACAAGATATATCTGACGAAACTACATATTGACGGCACATTATTTTCATTAATAGAGATGAGTAAATTAAATTCAATTATACATTTAATTATAATTTTATTTGCAGACTGGAGCCCAGACAATATACTAAAATAGGCTGCTGCGCTGATGTTTTGTCATTTGTCTTGCCCATCAACTTAAGCTCAAAACTTTATGGCCTGGTTTCACAGACAGGGCTTAGATTAAACCAGAATTAGGCCTTGGTTCAATTAGGACATTTAAGTAGCTTTTATAAACGTGCCTTAGATGAAAACATTACTGGTGTGACAAAAGTTTTGTCTTGAGAAAAAACAATGGCGCTGACATACAGTATTTTAAGATAAGTTTGTGCAAGTTAATTTAAGTTAAAACAGCTCAAACATGCATTTTAGAATGGGTTTAAGCCTTATCTGTGAAAGCAGGGGTATATCTTCAAAGATACACAAGGGTCCTGATGGATTCTGTTCTCGTTTTCCTACATGTTCAACTTTCAGCCAGTGACAAATAAAGCTTTACTCTACTGCTTGTCGAGCTATTTCTGGCATTGTCTCGCTGCCATTCGTAATGTTATCCATGTATCAGTCAGGCCCCTGTGGAGGGGTGTGTGCCACTTTACAGCATGTTTTCTATGGGAAGTACATGCCTGTGGCAGTGCTAATAGGATGTGCCTGCTCTACCACGGAGGACCAGCAGCGCTGACCAGAGTCAGCAGTGAGTCCAGCTCTGATGGGCAGGAAATGCCTGGATCGACTCCAGACATTCTGTGGACTCCAAGCCAAGAAGTGTTCCCCTTTTAAAGGAACAGCACTTTCTCTGCATACAGCGTGATGCCACCATTAGCACTGTGGCATACCGTGCCGTACCCTTGCGTGCGAACACATAGAGACAGGTCTTGATTTGATGGAACAGCCTCTGGTTGCCCTTGGGGCTGTATAAACTCCTAGCCTCTCACCTTTTATCAGGGTTGCCATAGCTCAGTCCCAGAGGGGCTATTTCTTACACTGCCCGGGCCACCCTGTCCACCTCTTATCTACCCAAACCACCTGCAGACTGTAATTCTTTATTTTTTCCTCTTCCGTGGTCTGTGGCATTTGCCCTTAAGCGCAAGTGGGAGTGATAGTGATTAAAATGAACTTTACGCTGACTGATCTGCTCATGTAATCTTGTTCTCAGCATTATGAGCATTTCATAAATCAAACAACCCGATCTTTGGAGGCTGTCACTTTCTTTGGTAGACTCGAATAACTAATGCACAAAAATCAAATTAAAAAGCTTAAAAATCAGAGGTCCCACAGCTTGGGGACTTTCCAGTTTCAGATGTGGCGTCGCTTACATATACTTAGCTTCCTGTAAACATGTGCAGTAGCTAAAATTGGAGCTATGGTTACAAACAAAGGAATAAAAGATTGCTAAAACATTTGCAAACGTATCTGCTCCCGAGCCCGTATACCAGATCTTGATAATTTTTTTCCAGTTTTAACCACTAGAGGCCTCTGTGTCCTTAGCACATGTGCTTCTCCTCCCAACTAACAGCTGATCTTACATAATTTAGGTCAGTTTACAAAAAAAAAATTTAATAGCTACATGTACTTTATTGCAAGGTTAACCCAATAATTAAAATTAATTATTTTATTAAAGTTTGGGAGGATCACGTTCAAATGATCTATCCAACCAGCACGAGATGAGGCCTATATATATATATATATATATATATATATATATATACATAGCCACATCACCTATGTTCCTCGACAGTTTTCTGCATCCCTCTGCCACCCCAACTCCTCACTATCAGCTGGTTACTATCCCCGTTGGGGATACGAGGTGAGTATTTTGGGTTTGGCCCAAACTCAGAGGACAGAGAGCCCTCCCCTCAGACAGCACACCAAATACGCATACTCTCTTATTCTATCTGATTATTTGTATGTGTGAACGCATGAAATGTCTTGAAAATATGAAAGCAAATGATCTGCAGGATGTGCAACACCATTGAACTGATCAAAACTAGACAGTGAATTCCAGGGATGTGCGCCACTCAGAACTGAATTCAGAATTAAGTGAAATTGAACTGAGCTAACAATCAAGATGCAGATTTGGAACTGCGATAAGTATACATTTTATCTACAAAAGAAAAGATAAAGCTTTACAAAGTCTGAAAGTTTAAAGAAGTTTGCTGTTTTTGAGAAAACTGTTGAAAAGTCTTGAATTTTAAAGGTTTTATACAGTAGGTCTTACAGGCAGACATTTAAGTCATATTAATTATTTTACTTAATATTATCATATTTGTTTCCGGAAATCTACAGTTAAGCAGTACAAAATACTATAAAAAGTAGCTGATATAGTGACTATCACCTCACACCCCCTTTTCTTTTCTTTTTATTGAGCATGATGTGTCTGGATGTTGCGTATATTCCTACATAAGTGTTTTTGTAAATAACTGATTTATAAGTTATATATTTTTGTTTAAACTTTGTTTAAACTTGGAACGTTATTACAATTTAAAATCACTGTCATCTATTTTAATATATAGTCTAAAACGTCATTTATTCCTGTGACGGCAAAGCAGAATTTTCAGCATCATTAATCCAGTCTTCAGTGTCACGTGATCCTTCAGAAATCAATCAAATATGCTGATTTGGTGCTCGAGAAACATTTTTTTCTTATTATCAATGCCGGAAACAGTTGTGCTGCCTAATATTTTGTAGAAACTGTGATATATATGTATATATTTCCAGAAGAGACTCACCTTGTGGCCTTGCAGTGTGTAGAGCTTCCTGATGAGACACTGCATGAGTTCAGAAACCTCGTCCGTGAAGAGCGCAAGACTGCGCAAGCTCCTACGGTGCAGCACGATGGTCCTCCGGACAGAGGGGTCACTGTTTTTCACAAGCACAATCTTCCTGGAGTGTCTGTGATGATGGTGGTTATCTTCACTCTGTTCAGGAGCTTCCTCAGGTCTAATGGGCCTTCTGTTTGTATACTGCTGAGCGTGTGGATGTGTCTGGAAATGATACCATGGGTTCGAGTAAGCTCCCGAGGCCATCTTCTTTGCCTGCTGGTGATCGACACACAGATAACATCCACGATCCTCCAGCGGTTCCAGTCTAGTTGAGCCAGAGGAGTCTCTGAAGGATGTTGCGGAGTAGTGCCCATGGGGGAAAGAGGGCTTTAGAGGTGGGTCGTCTGTGATGGTGTCAAAGCATTGAAAGCTTTGCTTGTGGGAGGCCATTTTAACTTCATCCAATGGCCTGTGGTAGATGTCAGTTGACTGTAGTTTGAATCAGAGGATAAAGGAGAACATAGCAGGGCTATACTCTCTGGCCCAGCAGATCACACTCACTCATCCTCTTCTTTAACTCTGCAAAAGACAAAAACACAAAACACATGCACAGGTTAACATCACCAACAGAGCATTTTTAAATAATACTGTGTCAAGCATAATAAAGGACAACATTTGATATTATGTCCAAATTGGACATAAATGAATTTAAATTATTTAGGCCTATAAAACTAATTTGCAGACATGAAACATACCGTATACAAGAATGTGGGCAGTATCTAGAATTCAAACAGTTTTAATATTTAAATGTTTAAATGTAAATAAAAATGCTATGATGTATTGTAAAATGAATAACAGAAATATGTAAGATCCTGCATTATTTCTAGGTGATTTCATAAATAACTTTGCTTACTTGTCAAAAGTCAGATGTTCTTGCTTCCATTACAGATGCTCTTTGGATAACATGATTATCATGTTTGACACAAACTTGTTTATGCTGCAGTGCTACTGTCATTAAAGATAATGCTTCATAAAAATCATGAAATGAGTCTATTCAGCTATCACTCACATTATAGGCTAATAATATAATTTGTAATGAAATAGTGCATAATTATATATGTGTGTGTATATATATATATATATATATATATATATATACATATATATATACATATATATATATATATATATATGTATATAAATATATATATATATGTATATATATATATGTATATAAGAATTGTGCTGTACTGTATGCTTGCACTTGAATGCTTACATCGCATACTGTAAGAAAAATAAGAGCATTGCTAATAAAATGAAAAATTTAATGCTATTGCAAACTAGTTTATGAAAATTTTCTTTGTGTAAAGAAAATCCTGAGAAACCTGGGCATAAAATAACAAGCTTAATCAAGAGGATAAACTCACAAGCTGAAAATACTGAATACATTCAACTCTGTCCTGTTCTTAACAGGATTTAAAATGATTTGCTGAGTGATCCACTGAAACATTTACATTGTCATGAAATTAAGTGTTTTCAGATTACTAAATGATACTTTCCTTTTAAATTTGAATTAGTTTTTCTTTCTCCAACCTCTAATAGCAGAATCGAATTAAAGTCTTTTCTCAATCACTTTCTTGCAGAATCAAGCTTCTTTACCGAAAGCAAGGTACCTTTATAAGTCGTTTTGCCCATTGCAACTATTGAAACTGAAAATATTTTTGGTGTTGATGTCGAATCAAAACTGAAAACATCCAGATTTAACATGTGACCAAACAGGTACATCTGCAGGAATCCCACTGGCACATCATGACAGCACATTTGTGCCTGGCACACTCTACAGCTGAGGGAGCATTACTGAGTTCAAGACACAGAAATGATGGACAGATATCAGAGACTAAGCAGGGATAAAAAGAGCAGACTTCGCCTGAATTAGACTAAAGAGCTTATCTACAAGTGCAGAAAAAAAGTGGAAGCAACATGTGACAGGATGAAGCTGCAGTAGAAGCCTATTGTTATTTTTGATTCAAGCACCAATGTGAAAATTAAGTAATACCAAAGTCATGTGATTTAAGAAAGCAAAAATGTCAAGCAAGAAATGGAAAGACATGCTAATTTGTTCAAAGAAAAGGTAGAATGCTAAATAATTAAAATCTAACAAAACTATTAACATACAGTACAATAATTCCTGATGATTAATAATCATTAATTCCTAATGATTTCTTATGTCAGATCAGTGAATTATATTCACCTTATATTCGCCTTATATTCTAATCCACATTTTTTCTATGGAAATGATTTTTTTTTTAAAGGGCCGTGATCTCTTGGAAAAAAAGAGGACCATGAATCCTCAGTTCCTCTCTTTTTCAAAACAGGGAAATGATCCAGCCTGTGAGTTTTATTGCAAAGCAGGACAAAACCAAAATCTTTAAGTCTTGCAGAAGCACATAATAATATGTAATATACATTACCTTTCAAAAGTTTGGGGTCAAGATTTTTTTAAAGAAATCAGCAATGATGCATTAAATTGATCAAAAGTGACAGGGGGGTTGCACATGTGCATATAGTCGAAAATGGCCTATGATCACAATGTCCAGTCATAGTATAGTATGCAAAAAAAAATAACTTTAATACTGAAACTTCAGATTTCTATCTGACTTCTATCTGAAGTACTATCTGATTTCACCTCAAGGCAAAATGACTCAAACTGTGGAACCAGGAAAACTGAATCTGTATCTGTAAAAAATCTTTATTTGTAAAAAAAAAAAAAAAAAGATTTTCTAATAAATTACCAGGAGGCCTGTTCCAATATCTGCTTTTGATGAGAAAATTTGAAGAAAAGAGAATGCAAACAAATAATACAAATCATATGATATCAATTATGTTACCCAAAACTAATAAATTCCTGTGATGCAGATGATCTGTAAGCTCAAAACACCATATGAAAAACGTCTCGGTTACGTATGTAACCCTAGTTCCCTGATAGGGAACGAGACGCTGCGTCAAACGCTGCGGGAACGCCCCTGCGTTGTGCGTCATGAAGCACGTATGGAATCAGCCCAATGGAGAGATGAAACGTCATAGGCGGGTGACGTCATCGACCAGGAAACTATAAAGCACCCCAAAAACACAAGCGCATTAGCTTCTGATAGGCTTGAAGGAAGCGCTAACGGGAGTGCCGGGAGTATGGCGGAGCGACGCAGCGTCTCGTTCCCTATCAGGGAACTAGGGTTACATACGTAACCGAGACGTTCCCTTTCAAGGGAACTTCGAGCTGCGTCAAACGCTGCGGGAACGCGAATACCCACGTCGCCATAGGACCAAATGACCGTCATGTGAGACTAGCGCACAGAGGACGAGAGCACCTGTGCCCCAGGGGTAGAGCTTAAGTCTAGGTCATAGAACTTAATAAAAGTATGCGGTGAAGACCATCCAGCCGCATCACAAACATCACTCAGGGAAACCCCCGACAAAAGAGCTTTAGAAGCAGCCATACTCCTGGTAGAGTGAGCTCGGACAACCAAAGGTGAAGGCTGGCCAGCCGACTCATAAGCAAGTGAGATAGCCTCAACCACCCACTTGCTCATTCTCTGTTTAGACGCCGGACACCCTTTCCTGGGTGGCCCGAAACATACAAAAAGTTGTTCTGATTTCCTCCACAGGGCAGCTCTGTGGACATAAGCGTCTAATGCCCTAACAGGGCAGAGTGAATTAAGTTTCTCCTGGTCCGATGACATAAATGGAGGAGGACAGAAAGCCTGCAGAACCGTAGGTCTAACAATATTAGTAGGAACCTTAGGAACGTAACCTGGTCTAGGATGCAGAAAAGCTTTAACCATGCCAGGTGCAAATTCCAGGCACGAGGGTGAAACCGACAGAGCCTGCAAATCTCCGATTCTTTTTAGTGAAGAGATAGCAAGCAAAAAGATAGTCTTAAAAGTGAGAAACTTCTCGGGAACTTCTTCGATAGGTTCAAAAGGAGCTAGGGAAAGACCTTCTAATACAATGGCCAGATCCCAAGTCGGCACCCTCGTACGAACTGCTGGCCTCAGCCTCAAAGTGCCACGGAGGAAACGAGTTATAAGCGGGTGTCTCCCAAGAGAAACTCCACTGAAAGGGACGTGGTAAGCAGCTAGTGCCGCCACATACACCTTTAGTGTGGAGGGGGATAACCCTGTGGAGAAGCGCTCCTGCAGGAATTCCAGCACTGCACCCACTGGGCAGTTAACTGGGTCCTGCAGGTGTTCTCCACACCAAGAAGTGAAAAGTTTCCACTTCAAGGCATAAAGCTTCCTCGTGGATGGAGCTCTGGAGTTAAGAATGGTCTCAACAACCTCGGTTGAGAGACCGGAGTCTATGAGCTGGGCCCCCTCAGAGGCCAAGCCCACAGTTTCCACAATTCTGGGCGGGGGTGAAGTATCGTGCCCCCCGCCTGGGAGAGTAGATCCCTCCTGACCGGGAGCTCCAAAGGAGAACCGTCCAGGAGAGAAATCAGGTCCGCAAACCATACTCGGGCCGGCCAGAACGGGGCTACTAGTAGTAGACTGACCCCGTCCCGGCGGACCCTCTCCAGAACTCCTGGTAACAGAGCAATCGGGGGAAAGGCGTACAGACGTGACCTCGGCCACGGCTGCACCATAGCATCCAACCCCAGGGGGGCTGGAAGAGTGATGGAGAACCACCGATGACAATGAGTGGTCTCCTTGGAAGCGAATAGGTCCACCTCGGCGCGACCGAAACTCAACCAAAGGAGCTCCACCACCTCGGGGTGGAGTCTCCATTCCCCTGGCCTCGGCCCCTGCCTCGACAGGGAGTCTGCTACCACATTCAAATACCCAGGGAGATACATTGCTCTCAGAGATAGTAGCTTCCCTTGGGACCACAGGAGGATCTGACGGGCCAACTTGTAAAGCCGGCGAGACCGCAGGCCCCCCTGATGATTTATATAAGAGACCACCGACGTGTTGTCTGATTGAACTAACACATGATGGCCTCTCAGGTCTGTTAGGAAGTGTTTCAGAGCCTGAAACACAGCCAACATCTCTAGACAATTTATGTGCCACGAAAGATGATGATCCTGCCACAGACCTTGGGCTGGGCGACCACTCATGACCGCCCCCCACCCTGTGAGGGAAGCATCCGTCGTTAGCGTTATGCGACGACAAAGAGCCCCCAGCACAGGACCTTTGGATAGGAACCAAGTTTCTCTCCACATGACCAGAGCACGAAGGCAGCGCCGCGTGACTTTGAACGTGCGGAGCGGATTTCCCCTCGGGGAGAATCCCTTGGTCCTGAGCCACCACTGTAGCGGTCTCATGTACAACAGGCCGCAAGGTATAACGTTGGACGCTGCTGCCATCAGACCCAACAGTCTCTGAAACTGCTTGACAGTGAGTAGCTGGCCTAGCTTCACTTGTTTCACAGCTGAGAGAATCGAAGCGATGCGGGTCGGAGAGAGTCGCGCCCGCATCGATACCGAATCCCAAACGACACCCAGAAAAGTGGTCTTCTGGGAAGGAGATAATACACTTTTCTTTGCGTTCAGCCTCAACCCCAACTTTCTGATATGAGCTAGGACGACATCTCGATGCCGAACCGCCATCTGCTCGGTCTGGGCTAAAATCAACCAATCGTCGATGTAATTGAGAATACGAATGCCCTGAAGCCTCAGAGGCACTAGTGCTGCATCCATGCATTTCGTGAAAGTGCGGGGAGATAAAGCTAGGCCAAACGGAAGAACCCTGTACTGGTACGCCTCGCCCCCGAAGGCGAACCTCAGGAACTTCCTGTGTTGTGGAAGGATGGACACATGGAAGTATGCGTCCTTCAGATCTATCGTGACAAACCAGTCCTCGGACCTGATTTGAGACACGATCTGCTTGATAGTGAGCATCTTGAATTTTAGCTTCCCTACCGAGCGATTCAATATGCGCAGGTCTAAAATTGGACGCAACCCCCCATCCTTCTTTGGAACGATGAAATATCGGCTGTAATAACCTGACTCCAAACTGGGAGGAGGAACCCGTTCTATAGCCTCTTTTTGAAGGAGCGTTTTCACCTCTTGTTCCAATACCAGAGCCTGCTCGGGGCCCACCACTGTGTGCAGAACCCCTCTGAATTTTGGTGGACGACACCTGAACTGGATAGCATAACCCTTTTCTACTGTCTGCAGGACCCAATGAGATATTTTTGGAAGGCTTTTCCACTCTGCCAGAAATTCTACTAAGGGTACCAGCCTCTCGAGACTGGCCTCTGGTGTAACTTGAGCAGCAGACGCAGCGCCCTGTAACGGCGCACCGGCAGGGAACAACTGGTCTGACCGCTCTGAGACCCTCCTCAGAGGGAGCGAGCGTCCCTCGGGAAAGCGCTCGCTGGGATCGTCTGTGCCCCGGCATAAAGGCGGGGTTGGCAGAACGAGCCCCTGAGGGCACCGAGGAGGAATGGGCACCGTAAAAAGAGGTGAACACCTTTCCGCCTCGGTGGGGACCACCCTCAGCATCCTGAACGGCTTGGCGTCAGGACTTCTTCTTAGCCGAAGCCTTCTTAGCCAATATAACTGTCCTCAGATCAGTTCTACTGGGAGAAGGCTTCGGCTGAGAGTGTCGCGGCTGAGCCCACTGTCCAGCAGGGGGAGCACGAGACGCGACACTCTGCCTCTGCTGCGCTCTATGTGATGAGCTCGAAGACGGCCGGGGCTGCTCCCGCCCAGCAGCCCCAGGGACATGAACTTTAAGGGGAAGAAACTTTTTAAAAGCTGCAGTTTGTTTCTTTTCTTCTTGGAATTTATCGATAACTGAATTCACAGCATCACCAAACAACCCCATGGGAGAAAGAGGAGCATCTAAAAGAAAAGCTTTTTCTCTCTCTTTAATATTAGTCTGATTTAACCACAAATGTCTTTCTGCGGCCACCAGAGCTGCCATAGAACGACCCATTAATTTGGCCGATTCTCTGGTGGCACGCAGGGATAAATCAGCAGCCTGACGCAGTTCACGAACTACGTCAGTACTGACCTCCTCACTCTCACTCATGTCCCTTAGCAGATCAGCCTGGTATGCCTGCAAGATTGACATAGTATGCAGACATGACGCAGCCTGACCTGCTGCCGAATATGCTTTACCCACTAAAGCCGAAGTGTTTCTTAAAGGCTTGGTGGGTAATGCCGGTGCCTTAAAAGATGATGCTGCTTCGGGGGAGAGATGGCTCGCAAGCGTCTCTTCCACACGAGGCAAAGCACCATAACCATGAGCCTTGGCTCCCATAATATTAGCGTATGTTGAAGTCTGGGGACTAAACACTCTATATGACACCGGTTTTCTCCATGATTTCGACACCTCGGTGTGGAGATCATGGAAAAACGGCAGGCACCGGCGTGGAGGCTGCACACGTGACGGCAAAAATCTCTCATCCAACTTTGATTTAGAAACAGACTCCTGTCTAGTCACTGGCCATTCAATATTAAGTTTTTCAACAGCTCTTGTTAACACCTCCATAAGCTCATCACTCTCAGGAGTGTGGGGTGGCGAATCCTCCACATCTCCCTCAACACTAACAACATCAAGTTCCTCAGAACTGGATAGCTGCAGCATTGGTGCCTCAGCCCGAGCGGAAGAAACCGCAGCGCGTGCTTCCGAACCCGGGACTGAGGCACTGGATCTCACAGGTGAAGGGAGAGATAAGGCAGAGCCCGTCTCAAACCCCGCTGTGAGATCCATCTGCGATCCCCACGATAAGCGCCGCCGCTCTGCCTCGGCAGAAGCGGGACCCGAACCGCGGGGAGCGCGCACCGAACCGCTCTCCTCAAAGAGCGACCGGCGGGAGCGGAGCGTCCTTAACGGCAAACGCTCGCAATGCTCACAGTCTGCTCCCTCGAGAGCAAACTGGGCATGCTGAACTCCCAAACAAACAACACAAAGATCATGTGTATCCCCGCTCGTTAAATAACGCGAGCAGGGAGGAACACACTTTCTAAACTGCTGTTCGTCCGCCATAATCTCTCAATATATATATATATAGGGATAAATTGTTTGTGTGGTGCAGGGTATGTAAGACAGACAATATCACACAGGGACAGATTCACATGTAGCGCGACTGAAAGCACAGAAGCTAATGCGCTTGTGTTTTTGGGGTGCTTTATAGTTTCCTGGTCGATGACGTCACCCGCCTATGACGTTTCATCTCTCCATTGGGCTGATTCCATACGTGCTTCATGACGCACAACGCAGGGGCGTTCCCGCAGCGTTTGACGCAGCTCGAAGTTCCCTTGAAAGGGAACCTGAGTTAAGTACTTAAGTTAAGCATCATGACACACACAGATCTTTGTAAATGCAGGCAGAAATTTTTAATTCTGATAAGTGCAATGCTATAATGCATCCCAGATAACTGTGTTCCTCAATATTCTACAGTGCTTTTGCATGCACCTGATTTGATATTCGTGTATTCACTTAAATCTGATGAACACCAAGTCCATCAAAAAACACAGACTGAAGCACAAAAATTGTAGAGATTCTTTAATTTCCCCATAATGACATTTTTAAACCAATGAGGTTTACCCAAGGTGAAGGTAAAGACTGTGAAAGCACCCGACAGTCTTAATTACATTTTCAATTAACTGTGATCCAAATGAACCGGGAAAGTCTTCAATGTAAACACAAACTGTCCCTTAAAAAAAAGCACTGCAAAATACTCACCATCAAAGGAACCATGATCACAATGTTGAGAAACCAAGAGCGCAGCAAAGCATCCTCTGAGTTTCCACACGAGAGTTGAGAAGGAACTGCCAGCTGAGAAGCGCTTGTCCCACCGGGGGCCTATCTGCTAATCGTTCCTTGGGAAGCTAAGGATAGAACGGAAAGCCTTCTTAATCACCCTGAGACTGCATCCAAATCTGCTGAGGCTTTGGACACATGACTAGAACTTGGACATTGCATAAAAGAGCAGACAAACTTAGGACATTGTCAGTAAACGACTTTTAAGGGCACTGACAGATGGGTACATATTTGCAGGATCCACAGAACACATAAAATAAAGCTTTAGCAGCTTCAGTGTGTCATAGACGGAAGTTCTGTCGAAGGTAGGAGTCTTACAGTTCATAGGGGACAAAATTAAATATCTTATATCAATGATATCGATAAATCAAAAAATCTCTAATACTGGTCAATACACTACCATTAAAAGATTACAATTTAGAATAATTGTTTCCTATATATTATATTTTTTAAACTAATTTGTTCCTGTGATGGGAAAGCTGAATTTTCAGCATCATTACTCCAGTCTTCAGTGTCTCATGGTCCTTCCGAAATCATTCTAATATGCTGATTTCATGCTCAAGAAACATTTCTTATTATTATCAATATTGAAAACAGTTGTGCTGCTCAATATGTTTATTTTTTTGGATACCATGATGCATTTTTTCTGTAATTAATAGAAAGTTCAAAAGAAAGAAGTTTTTTTTTACATAATACATGTTTAGTCAGTTGTAACAATTTAATGCATCCTTGCTAAATAAAAGCATTAATTTTTTTCAGACCCCAAACTTTTGAACAATAATGTCATGTTCAGTTTTTGTTTCAGTTAGGTTTTAATGGACTCTTATTCAGTATTTCATTGTTTCCTGTCTTTCCTGCTGTGATAGGTATAGTGTATATAAAGTCTGATATATATTGGAAAAAAAGGATCTCTTGGGAAAAAAAAGAGGACCATGAATCCTCAGTTCCAGCTCTCTTTTCCCCCCTCATGCTATCAGAACAAAAACAGGGAAATGATCCAGCCTGTGAGTAACAGGATCAAACCAGACTATTTGAGTCTTGCAGAAGCACATAATAATCCGTATTGTACTGTACATTACCGTTCAAAAATTTGGGGTCAAGATTTTTTTTTTAAATCAATCATTTAATTCATCAATGATGCATTCAATTTATAAAAAAGTGACAGTAAAGACATTTCTAATGTACCCAAAGATTTCTATTTCAAATAAATGCTCCAAAACTGTATTCAACCATGATAATAGAATTGTTTCTTGAGCAGAAAATCATCATATTAGAATGATTTCTGAAGAGTCATGTGACCATGAATGATGCTGATAATTCAGCTTAGCTATCGCAGGGATAAATAACATTCTAAAATATGTTTTAAAATAGAAAGCAGTTATCTTAATAAAATTTTACATCATTATTGTATTTTGGTAGAATAAATTTAGAACTTGTGAGCAAAAAAATACATATCAATTTTTTTTGTTGTAGTTTTAGTTTTTAGTATCAAGAAAACTATTTTTAGTATTTTATTATAAAACAATTTTAGTATTAAGTAGTATCTCGTTACTGTCAATAAGCTAGATTACTATGGAGGTATAGTGATTTTTAAGGATCTGGTCTGTGAAGACAAAAAATGCTGTCTTAGTCCAAGCAGGGGTGTCCCATGAAATGTCAGCATTATAACATTAGGTAAGGCTCTTTGCATTAAAATCATATAATGTGAGTGATTATTGTAAGTAATTGAAAAGTCAAACATCTACAGAACCTTATCACTAAGAACAGAGGTCAGGAGGGTATCTGGGATGATCCAGTTAACTTGATGGGTGGCCCAGATGGAAATGTATTAATGGCTCTTATTCAGCAGTAATTAGAATCACATTGCTGTCCTAAGGCAACCATTGTGATCCAAACCAGCGTTATTTTCATCAAGGCTCAGCCAGGAATGACAAATTCAATTGATCATCTAGTTGCAGTCAAGAATCTGACATATTTTAAACTGTGCTGATTCAAGCCAACTGGAAAGTGATTCAACAATCAAAAAATCATATTTGAGTACAAATATGCTCTTTTGAAGACTGAATCAAGACAAATTTGATAAAAATGAGTGACTTAACTTTTCACTTTTCTCATACTTTGATGGTTGCTTATGTTTAAATATATCCTGAACACAATCTGTAAGACTTTTGGGAATCAGTACATCCAAAGTGGTAGGAAACAACTTGTTGCTGAATAATGGAATAAACACACAGAAAGTTAACTAGACACCTGCCTAATGGCGCTCTTATCAGAAACTGCACCTTGTAAAGATAGGCTGTCCCAATCCCCTGTTACCACATATTTTCTGGAAATTGACCATATGCTTATTCATCCAAGAGAGCGGCTTCCTACGAATGCACTAACTCAGGGGTGAACTTGCGTTCTTTCCATCTGTCTGTGTGTCATAAAAGCTTGGCTGAGTGGATGGGTGAGTGTGGCCATAAGATTGTTTTTCTCCTGAGTCATGTGCCGTAAGACTGCTGTAGAGTTCACACCCGTCTCCTCCCTCTCGCTCCTTCCTGAGTTAAGGAACCTCCCTAAAGATGTTTTAAAACAGTGGAGACAGACTGCAAGTCAGGACACATAACAAATATCCTTTAAGATTTTCATGATTTCGGGATATAAGTTCCCAATCGGTCAGTCACTACTACGTAGGTCATGACTGACCAATAGGAATCTCGCTAAAGAGGCCAATTTACTTCGAGTGAAACTAAAACAAGCCAATACACATTGGCGTGCAATCATTTGCATCAGCTGCACGGTCTCGCAGCGCGGGTATGTAACGAGCAGCTGCTGCGAATGCACTTCAGCTTTTTGCTTCGGAGCCAACACTTCGATGCTGTTTTCAAGAGTGAATCTGAGAAGACAACAGACCTCTTCACTTTGGTGCAGGCGTGATGGCGCAGCAGCGTGAACTTTTTTTTCTCTCTCTCTCCTTTTTTTGTTTTCATTTATTTGAGCAAAGCAAAAAAAGCTGTTATAATGGCTGGTAAGGTGCACCTGAGAGCGCTCAAAAGCTGTTTTTACAGCTGGTAAGACCAGCGGGAGAGAGACAGCGCACAGACAGGTGCACATTCCTGTCTGTGTTCGGGGTGACTGCTCCCCTGCATGCCTCAGCACCTGTGAGAGCAGTTCCTAAAAGAGCTTACACAGATAGTCCGCGTCTTTTTCAAGATGACGTTCTATCTGTGTGTTTCTAGATGCGGTCGTTACCTGGGGTCATGGGATGGTCATGATCGCTGCCTCGTGTGTCTGGGCCTCGAACACGCTGAGGCAGCGTTCGTGGATGTGTCATGTACCCATTGTGGGAAGATGACCATCTCGGAGCTGCGGTCGAGACTCTCATTCCTGCAAAGTTCCTGCACCGTGTCCCGAGCCCTTGAGCCTGGATGATTGGTATCTTGGGGTGGCGTACGCTGGTTCTCAGCAACCCACCCCAGTGCCCTTCTTCCCAGAGGTGCATGAGGAGCTCACAGGAACGTGGACGGCACCTTTCACTGCCAGAAACCGTTCCGGTGGCTCCTCCTCCCTCACCACCCTTGATGGCGGGGCAGCTAAGGGATACACGCGTATCCCGCCAGTGGAACGGGCCGTTGCTATGCAGCTGTGCCCTAACTCCACTTGGCGCTGAGAAGCGCGTCTTCCTTCCTGGGCCTGTAAGTACTCGTCGGACCAAACCGGCAAGGTTTACAAGGCCTGTGGGGAAACTGCCTCTGCCATACACGCTGTGGCGTTGCTGCAGGTCCATCAAGCCAAGGCACTGAAGGAACTGCACGAGGGTGGTCATGATCCACAAGTTCTCCAGGAACTTCGTGCCGCGACGGACCTTGCGCTTCGATGAAGGTTACCGACGAAGGTTACCGCCCGGTCAGTGGGTCGTGCGATGTCCACACTAGTGGTCCAGGAACGCCATCTCTGGCTGTGTCTGGCCGATATACGTTAAACCGACAAGCTCCGGTTCCTTAATTCCCCCGTGTCCCAGACCGGCATCTTCGGCGACGCGGTCGAGAACTTCGCCCAGCAGTTCTCGGCTGTACAGAAGCAGACTGAGGCCATCAGACACATCCTGCCATGGCGGTCAGCTGCTTCCTCCACCCCACCACCCGTGGCTCCTCAGTCTGCTCGTCGCCGGGGGATCCTCCTGCTTCTGCCCCTGTTCCCGCGCCGCAGCAGCAGCCTTAAAGCCAGTCGCAGCCAGGATGCCCCGCCCGTCCAGGCCCCCACCAAGAAGGGCGCTCTAAACAAGAAGCAAGCGGCCCTAGGACGGGCCACCCAGAGATGGAAGAGACTGCTCTCCAGGAGACGATGACTGCATAGCTCCCTCCCCCAGAATAGGACTGGGTGGACAATCCTCTTTTTCGTTTTGTTTGTGTTCTGCCGCTGGCCTCAAAACCAGCGGTACCCAAATTTTCAATAAAAGAGCAGTTTCCTTTATCTCTTGGTCCGAAGAGGGCGCGAAGAGCAGTGCGGGAAGAGAATCCTCTCCAGTCTCATCCGCCTCTTCTATCGCCAGCGGGCAGCAGAGTGCAGTCCAAGAATGCCACGAGCTGCCTCCTGCACCTCCTGCCCCATGCAACCAGGTTCGTGCTGCACAGCACACTAAGACACCGATACGGGATGCCTTCCAGAGAGAGCCTCCCGAACCATGTCCCTGTGTTCCACCTCACTGCCCCACTCCGGGTCTGCCTACAGTCCCTTTGGCCCCCTTGTACGGTCTCTGCGAGCCTGGTTAGCGCTCCCTAGACCGTCTCGCTGGCTCATTTGGACCATCAGGCTCGGCTATGCAATTCAGTTTGCCTGGCATCCCCCCAAGTTCCGGGCCATCCACTCCACTACAGTGAGAGAAGCTGATGCCCTTGCGTGAGGAGATCACACTCCTACTGCCGAAGGATGCAATAGAGCTGGTCCCTCCAGCCGATATGAGGTTAGGGCACTACAGTCCCTACTTCATTGTACCCAAGATAGGTGGTGGGTTACGACCGATATTGGACCTGGGAGTTTTTAATCGGAGCCTCCACAAGCTAACGTTCAAAATGCTCACGCAGAGACGCGCATCCGTCCCCGAGATTGGTTTGCAGGGATCGACCTGAAGGACATGTAGTTTCATATCTCGATTCTTCCTCGACACAGGCCGTTTCTGCGCTTTGCGTTCGAGGGTCGAGCATATCAGTACAAAGTCCTACCCTTCGGGCTGTCCCTGTCCCCCCGTGTTTTTACAATAGTCACGGAGGGGGGCCTTGTTCCCATGAGAGAACAGGACGTTTGCATCCTCAACTATCTCGACGACTGGCTCATACTAGCACACTCTCGAGATCAGCTATGCGAACACAGGGACCTCATGTACAGGCACCTCAGCCAGTTGGGTCTTCAGGTCAACTCGGAAAAGAGCAAATTCTCCCCTGTACAGAGGATCTCTTTTTTCGGTATGGTGTTTGATTCGGTCGCACAGACAGCATGCCTCACAGAGCAGCGCGCTCAGTTGGTGCTGAACTGCTTGAACACGTTCAAAGGCAGGATGACGGTCCCACTGAAATCATTTCAGAGGCTGCTGGGGCATATGGCAGTGGCAGCAGCGGTAACCCCGCTCAGCTTGCTTCATGTGAGACCGTTTCAGCACTGGCTTCACGGCCGAGTCCCGAGATGGGCGTGGCATCACGGCACTCACCGGGTGGCAATCACACCGGCGTGCCGCCAAACCTTCAGCCAGTGCCAGATCCTTTGTTCTTGCAGGCAGGAGTCCCCTTGGAACAGGTGTCCAGGCATGCTGTGGTATTCACATCAATTGCCTCGAGTTGCTAGCAGTATATCTCGCTCTGAGCCGCCTGAAAAGGCCGCTACAAAGCAGGGACGTGCTGGTCCGTACGGACAACACTGCGACCGCTGTGTACGTCAAACGACAAGGTGGTCTACGCTCCCGTCGCATGTCGCAACTCGCCCGCCATCTCCTCCTCTGGAGTCAGAAGCATCTGAGGTAACTTCGAGCCATGTATGTCCCCGGCGTGCTCAACCGTGTGGCCGACAAGCTATCACGAGCTGTGCTTTTGGGAGAATGGTGACTCCACCCCCAGGTGGTTCAGCTGATCTGTAGAGAGTTTAGGGAGGCTCAGGTAGACCTGTTTGCCTCCTCAGAGACTTCCCACTGCCAGCTATTTTACTCCCTGACCGAAGGAACACTCGGCACGGACGCACTGGCACACAGCTGGCCCCGGAGCCTCCGCAAATATGCATTTCCCCAGTGAGCCTACTTGCACAGACACTGTGCAAAGTCAGGGAGGACGAGGAGCAAGTCCTTCTGGTGGCTCCCTATTGGCCCACCCAGACTTGGTTCCCAGAACTCATGCTCCTTGTGACAGTCCCTTCCTGGCCCATTCCTCTGAGGAAGGATCTTCTGACTCAGAGACAGGGCACCCTGTGGCAACCGCGTCCAGACCTCTGGAAACTCCATGTCTGATCCCTCGACGGGATGCGGAGGTTCTAGGTGACTTACCCCTAGAGGTACTTAACACCATCACTTCAGTACGGGCACCGCCCACGAGACGTGTTTAAGCCCTGAAGTGGTACCTGTTTGTCGAATGGTGTTCTCCTCACCGAGAAGACCCCCGAAGATGTTCGATAGGGTCTGTGCTTTCCTTCTTGCAGCAAGGGTTGGAACAAAGGCTGTCTCCCTCCACCAAGTACATGCTGCAGCTATTTCAGCATATCACGACCACATAGATGCCAATGCAGTTGGAAAGCATGACCTGGTCGTCATGTTTCTTAGGGGGGCGAGATGATTAAATCCTCCTCGACCCCCCTCCATACCCTCTTGGGACCTTTCCCTGGTGCTTTGAGCACTTCCGGATGCTCCCTTTGCAATCAGTATACTTAAAGCTTCTTTATATGAAGATTTTGCTACTGGTTGCAATGACCTCTGTCAAGAGGGTAGGAGACCTGCACGCATTTTCGGTCGACGAATCGTGCCTAGAGTTCGGGCCGGGTGACAACCATGTGGTATTAAGACCCCGGCCTGGCTATGTGGCCAAGGTTCCTACCACTCCCTTCAGGGACCAGGTAGTGAACCTGCAAACGTTGCCTTTGGAGGAGGCAGACCCAGCCCTGACTTTGCTCTGTTCGTGCCCTGCGTTTGTACGTGGACAGAACTCAAAGTCTCAGGACCTCAGACCAGCTCTTTGTCTGTTACGGAGGCCAGCATTAGGGAAAGGCTGTCTCCAAGCAGAGGTTGGCCCACTGGATAGTGGATACCATTTGCCTTGGCTTACCAAGCACAAGCTAGTAGCACGTGGCTCCTGGCTAACAGATATCTGTAGAGCTGAGGGCTGGGCGACACCTAACATGTTCGCTAGATATTATAGCCTACATGTAGAGCCGGTCTCCTCCCGTGTTCTCACCGTAAACGGTTAGAAGTACCGAGAGGCCCGGCTCTGTCGGCTTCCTGCATCCTACTGTGCACCCTTATTGCTCCAGAGTGAAAAACCTGTCGAGTCCCCCAACACCCTCGGCCCGGACATGGCGGAGCGTCCGGTGCCAGGCCCTTATCCGCTGAATCCTTGAGAGCCGGATCTGGGCTGGGTTCCATATGTGTGACCCTACGGGGATCCCATATGGGTATATTCTCCATGGCTGTTTCCTAACACAGAAGCCTGTGTCTTTCCCTTGTGCTAAGTCACCCATTATTTCATATGCAGTACAACCTTCGGGTTAGTACATATGTATTTTCCACATAACTCTTTGAAGAAGTGGCTTCCGCAGCGTTCTCCTTCCTAAACAGAAAGGGCACACTTTCCCAGTGATATCCAATGTCTCAGTGTATGGGTTATCACGGAACAACAGTTCTACCAGAAAGACTCGGGAGATAAATTGAAAAGCTGTATACATTTATTGTCAGCTCAGCAAGCATAAATTTATGAGTTCTTTGGCGTAGGCCCCGTGCTTAGCGAGCAAAGCGAGGTTAGCCGAATCTGCATGTCCCGCCTGAGATGAAGGCGGGGGCGCAGCCGACCCCCAAAGAGAAGTGGAAGAATAATTCCACGAGGACGGAGCCCACCCCCAAAGAACTGTAAATAAATATACCCAGCAGTCGTGGGTCCTGCGGCTCCTGAAACGAGAAAGAAGAATACAGATAAGATGATAAATATTTATTTACGAAATTATTTATTTAGATATTTATATTTATTTATATAGAACCGGGCCCAATAGACCAACATGCTAGACCACATAAACACGAGGTCAGCTTGACCATGGGCCATGATAGACCACATAAACACGAGGTCTGCTTGACCATGGGCCATGATAGACCACATAAACACGAGGTCAGCCTGACCACAGGCCATGGTAGGCCACATAAACACATAAACACTAGGCCAAGATGGACCTTAGAGGACAAGGCCACGATAGGCCACACGGCCATGGGAGACCACAGAGACGAGCCCGCTTAGGAGCCACACCGACCGCTAATGCAACATGAAAGACAATATTCATGAAACAAGGCCACTAGACCAGACAGACCAGGCCGCGATGGACCGTAAGAACAAAGCTATGATAGCCTGCACGGACCACGGCTAAACTAGTGGCCGAGGAGGATCACATAAAGACAGAAGATGAGCGGAGACACCGCGGGACAAAACACAAACACAGAGACGAGTACAGAGGGGCGTTATCAGATAGTGGAATTTGAACTGCGCTCAAGTGGATAACGTAGTACCACCACCACCAGTAGTTGCGAGAGGATTTACCTGGATTATTAATGGAGAGTTTGCTGGGCTTCAATGATAATTTTTGAATCAGTTATTATGTAGGATTCGAAAGTTTTTTGTTTTTATTTTATTTTATTATTATTTTTTTAATAAAAGGTTGGTTGGATGGATTTGCTTTCCTAACTTTCTTAGTGTGTAATGTTGCCATTTAAGCCTAACCAACATATGCAAAGTTACAACACTCAAAGTTTGAGCAATGGGAAAATTTCATTTAGAAATTCCTTTTAAGGACTACAACAGCGCTAAGAGGAACTACACAACATTCCTCCTAGGTTAGTGCATCACAAACCCTAATTTTACATGAATCCTGCCCATGGAGCATGATTTATAGAATATCGAGACAGAATAGCTAATCAGTGACTAGAAAATAGCTACGCATAAGCTACATAATTTGTCAACTAACCATTCGGAATGTTGCTAACCATTCGGAATGTTGCTACATGTTGACACCTCTTGAGTCTCTCCATTTGACTTCGGTTTGAACATGAAGCTAATAGTTTTGAAATTTTTCTGTGAGAGGTAATCGAAACTGCAAACAAGCTGTTGAAATTCCGCTCCGTGTCGGGAGCAGCAGCCCAACTGCATCCAAAGGGACAGACAAAAACTATGCGCTTTACTCACCCTCGAATGACAATTCCAGCATGTAATACGAAAACATCCATAGGTTGTGTTCCGAGCCAAACCTTTCACACGCCCTAGGGGCACCAGAGACCAATCACGCATTGATTTCGTATTTGTTGATGACGAAGGAATAACCGGCCGTAATCAGAATGGAAATAGAAGAATCTGAAAAGAAAAGCGAACATTATAAACAAATAAGGCAGAAATACGTTTCTTAGGAGTAGGGAGCCAAGCCTTCGGTGATATACGGTCTAGCTGGATTGAGCAGAGAGAGTAATTTGAACTCTGTTAGAGGGCAGGGTGATGGATATGGGTTGCTAAAGGGAAAAGGTTGTCTGAAGCCTGCCCATAGCTGTTGAATTGGAGTGGCCAGAATGTGAGCGACCTTAATCATCCAATTAGAGACTTTGTTAGACCAAGCTTGTTAGCACATACAACGTATACGTTTTGCAATCTCTTCAAACCCGAAAGGATGTTAACAGCCGCTATGGGGTAAATTTTTGTGAAGCGCGGATGAACGAAGCCTGAGCAGGCTTGGTAAATCGTCTAGCCGCTAAATCTTAATCTTATTAATCTTAGTACGTTACTTACCTGAAGTAAGGTGATGGCATAGCGATAAGATACTACCTCATTCACACTTGATATTCTGTTGTTGACTTTTGAGCGTAGAATCCATTTCTCAGCTGCGCAGCTAAAAAAGAAAGTTTTATTCACGGCTGAGAAATCTCTGGCCATGGCAACCGAGGAGTCCCTTGATTAGAAATAAATTAACATTTAAATCGTACAGATGAGTAAATATGTCACTTGAGTCTCCTTGACTGTGATTTGTTCTGGTGATTGGTTTAGATGTTATAATCTAACTTATAACTCCTGTTAATTCTACTGTTAAGCATGTTTTGGCTAAGTAAATGACCTTTGACCTGAGCATCCTTAGTCTGCTTTCTCTGTACATTTAATACCGAATACATATAACGTAAATATTTCTATAACACATGTCATTGGATTAGTCACCAGAAAAATTTGAGTTATGGCGATTATACCGTGTTTCTGTTATTGAAGAACTTAAAACTTAAGTATTTAAAATATATTGATGATATGATAAAAAAATATATATATATATATATATATATATATATATATATATATATATATAATGTAATATTGTTATAGAGAATTATCAGCACTTGTAAATATAGAATTTCTTTCCTATGAATTATATACTCCTGCTACATGCCCATTAAGCCCTACATATGCTACCATCTTCTAAGCATGAATACCGTCCAATGACCAACTTGCTCTTAAGCTCAGCTTCTTTCTTTTAAGATATGGTCATGTATTTACATGTTTTTCACATTTTACGATTTATTTATTTATTTTTAGGAAGTCTGCAATCATCTAGGTGTGAGTAGAGATCTTTGTGATTGGAAAGTGATTTGCAAAACATCTCCATGAATGCCGAAGCAATAACGAATTTAAGAATGGCTTAAACAAGTTGATAGGTATAGGCTACTGCTCTTTTAAGATGGAATTAAGGCGCTCTCACGATGTTGAGTGAGCAGATGAGGAGCGTAAACTGAAAATATATAGAGCCCATTTAATATTTAATTTGATCTTAAACTTATTTAATTCTGTTCGGCAACGCAGTTGATAGTATTAAGCAAACTGCCGTATGAGCGTGGAGTCAACGACGCTAAAAAATAAATTACTACTGAGCTGTGACAGTTATATATATCTTTCTTTTAAGATATGGTCATGTATTTACATGTTTTTCACATTTTGCGATTTTTTTATTTACTTTTAGGAAGTCTGCAATCATCTAGGTGTGAGTAGAGATCTTTGTGATTGGAAAGTGATTTACAAAACATCTCCATGAATGCCGAAGCAATAACGAATTAAACAACGCAACGCAGCAACGCAGTTAATAGTATTTAGCAAACTGCCGTATGAGCGTGGAGTCAACGACGCTAAAAAATAAATTACTACTGAGCTGTGACAGTTACGTGAATCTGCTTACACTTTGCTACAACGGTTCAGCGAGCTATCCGGTCCTACTGTTTAAGCGTTACAGTATGTTGCGTTGCAATCTCTGAATCGGCAGTTTAAGAAAACTGCTGCGTCACCACATGCAGTCACCAATTTGAACTTTACCGCTGATGAAGTGAGCAGCTGAGTAGCCAAGTTAATATACTTACCTAAGTGAAGTATGTCAAAGTAAAGGGGGTAAGTTAACAATGGCTGCTGCAAGCGCCTACTAAAACTTGGAAACCAACGTAAAAGCCTTGAAAGTTGAACTTGAAAAACCGTGTAAGGAGATCATGAGATTTAAAGCCCACGCGCTGGTTTCCTGCACGCGTGTCTCGCACTTGCGCACCGCCAGAGCCGGTGAGATCAAACCAACGACACGACCCGTGCTGCAATGACAGGTGTCGTGAATGGCAGCGTCAGCATCTGCGAACTCAGACAGGTGTAAGTACCAATCTTTTATACTGTGACTGTTAACACCTGATTGGATAAGAATGAGGTAATATGTGACGCGCTGATTGAGTCTTCCTGACAGAACTTAAGCTAAAGCTTTCATTGGCAGTTACACTCTGTGGAAGCCTCCTCCTATCGCCCTTCCAGGCAAGAAGGTGTGTAGAGGCTTGCACGGGCACTGGATGGGGTGTAGCAGCTGTGGCGCTTTGATAGGGATTCCTATTGGTCAGTCATGACCTACGTAGTAGTGACTGACCGACAGGGAACGTCCCGGATACATATGGTAACCCTCGTTCCCTGAGGGAGGGAACGGAGACGTAGGTCCCGTCGCCACATCTGCTGCCACCCGCCGGGCGGCCAGCTTATCAGGTTGGCTCCTCTGCAAAAAACTGAAGTGCATTTGAAGCAGCTGCTCGTTATATACCCGCTCTGCGAGGCCACGCAACTGATGCAAATGATTGCACGCCAATGTGTATTGGCTTGTTTTAGTTTCACTCGAAGTAAATTGGCCTCTCTAACGAGATTCCTATTGGTCAATCATGACCTATGTCTCCGTTCCCTCCCTCAGGGAACGAGGGTTACCATATGTAACCGAGACGTTATGCGACAAGACAAAATATTATGCTTGTTAAAAAGTCTTTATCTTTTGAACATGAATACTTAAAGTTACTATGCCATAACTGAATATAGCCAGGGGCATTACTTCTTTTGCTGGCTCACACGTGAGTTCTGAGAACTTCTGACACCTAGGCTTAGCTGCTGCTTCCTACACTGGCATTTCAGGCCTAATTACTGCAGAACTTGCTTTGATACAAACTGTAGCAATGTTTGACTAGTTTGTCTTTTAGGCTACATCTTGTATTTATAACTTTAAGTAAAATGTTATTACGTACTTACTTTTATAACATTATTGTAATTACATTCTACATTTCAGCTATCGTATGGCTTCAGAAAACAAATGCAAGTATATATATATATATATATATATAAACGAGAACGGACCAGGAGTGAGGGAGAACAATGGGTTTAAATACACAGAGAACAGATTAGGGAAACAAGGCACAGCTGGGGCAAATTAACTCAACACAGGTGAATGAACTGAACACTAACGAGGAGCGGGAAAACTGTGACACAGGACTGAACCAAAAACACTAAACAGGGGGAAACACAGGACATAACATGTAACAGAAGCAAACCTGACTTGGCTCGGCGGGACTGACTTGAAGTGCAGGCTCGGCTCGACTGACAAGAAGTGCAGGCTTGGCAGGACTGACGTGAAGTCCAAGCTTGGCTGGACCGACGTGAAGAAACTCAGCCTCAGCAGGGCTGACGGGGAGTGCAGGCTTGGCAGGGCTGACGCGAAACTCACGCTCGGCAGCGCTGCCGTGGATCATAGGCTTGGCGGGAAGAGACTCAGACAGGACGGTTTCGGCAGAACGTGACTCTGGCAGGACGGTCTCGGCGGGACGAGACTCTGGCAGGACAGTCTCGGCGGGACGAGACTCTGGAGGAACAGTAATCTTTGCAGTTCGTGTGGACTTTAGCGGGGATCTGCCAAGCTGGACATAAACCCTGAACGCCCATAGACCGATCCGGTGGCAGACCTGATGGCTGGCATGATGTGAAGATTCTCAGGCTCGGTGGAGAAGATGTGAAGGAACTCGGTCTCGGCGAGATGAGACTCTGGACAGGCAGTCCTGGTAGGACGAGACTCTGGACGGGCAGCCTTGGCGGGCTGATCAGGCTGTGTAGGAGTGGGACTGGTGGTGATGACATCCTCTGTGAGGCCAATGGTGAATGGCGAGCCGCAGTTCAACGTACGCCATTCAACGTACTCTGCGAAGTTCCCCCGAGGACCCACACCAGGCAGGCTTGCCTTAGTATCAGCGTTGTGGCCTCTGTAAAAGAAGTTACTCAGCGCTCCATCTGGGAAGTTGGTGAGGTAGGCAAGATCTAAAAATAGCCTAGTGTGGGTCTCGAGGGATTGCTGTTCCTGATCCATACACCATCGGTGTATGAATAGGTGAGTGAATGGGTGAATGTGAGGCAATATGCAAAGCGCTTTGGTGGCTATTGGGTCTGTGAAAGCGCTATATAAATGCGGGGGATTAGCGGGCGATGAACGCTCGCCAATCTGTTAGTATGAAAGAGCCAACAACGCATCAAAGACCCTCGCAGACGCGTCGCCGAGCCTAGAAAAATATCTAGCATGCTAGATATCCAGAGCTGTCGCACAACTCAATCTCACTGATGTCATGAGCAACAGCCAATCACAGCAAGGCATGAGTTGAGGTCACCGGGTAAATACATGATTTTTGCCATCAGCTAAACATGCACATCTCCGATAGGCTATAAACATGCTGTACTCACCTCCAACTCTCTCTGTAGCACAGACCTGCTCTTCGCGTATGCAGATCCACTCTTTCGCCCATACTCTCTTATTTTTTCTTTTTTTGCATTTTTTCTCAGAGCAAATCATCGCGCAAACAGTTTGCAGCACTAGTTTCTGTCTGACGTCCATATTCGCGTGTTGTGTTGTTCTTTGCTGTGTATTGGCGCATGCTGTTTCGCGTCAAGATAGACATCAGACAGATAGATTTGTAGACAAGATAGAATCGTTGGGTGACAGAGTTGTTGTCAACTCGTGTAGTGCGTTAGCTCCTGTTGCGGATCAATCACGCTGTGTCGTGTGGTGTGAACAGCTCAACAACGTGAACACTCCTGATTTCTCAGAGTGCAAGTCATGTAGTGTGAACCGCACAGTTCAGCCCGACGTTTTAAAATCATGTAGTGTGAACTAGGCTTGAGATATTTGGCATGCTAAATATCTGGACCTGTCGGCAATTCACAATCCTGCTGTGTGAAAAGTTTTCTGACTGAAAACTACATCGGCGATGACCGACAGCCAATGAGAGAGCAAGATACAGGACAGCATGATGTTCAGGGAGGATTTATAGACCAGAATGTCAATATTTTAATAGATAGGCCTATATTTACAATTATATCAAACAGAAACAAAGCACACACATTTGCATGACCAGCAGCAACAGCAGGACTTTTGTAAAATTATTTATTTACCCCCAACTCTCTTTGCAAAACACAATCCTTGCTCCCCTCGTCTTCCCAACCATGTCCTCCTGCATAAACTGTTTATTTTTCTCATTTTCGCAGCAAATCAGCGCACAGACAATTTGGATTGCAATCTTCTTGTAGGCTATCATTTTCAAATTACAAATTCAGTGTCGCGCGAGAACTCCGGTCTCACGCACACGTGATCTTCCGTTATTTCCTTATCACTTCTCGCGTTTGTTTGGTTGTGAAACGTAGTTTGCGGTCCAGGGAGAAGTTGTCGCCGATTCTTTCTTTTGTAAAGTCATGCAGTGTGAAACCTCCTGTCGCCGATCCATCGTGCAGTGTGAACACACCAGCAACTGTATTTTACCCCAGATAGTCACGCAGTGTGAAAACAACAGTGACACGATTATTTTGAAAATCGTGCAGTCTGAGCTCGGCATAACACACATTTTTATAGTCAGGCAATGTATTAAATCATAACAAGAATATTTATAAGGCTTTCTGAAAAATGACGAGCAGATGTTGAGATGAACAGTTATAAAATAGGTAACATTCACTTGTATTCAGCCATTTGAATTAATCTGTAATATGTTTTCCAAATGCAAATCTGATATGCTAGACCTGTTTTCTGAGGAAAACAGCAATACATCTCATAACATAAGGTACAACAATATTTGGAGCTGTAGGTATGTTTGTAAAAGAAAACGAGAGAGAGAGAGAGAGAGAGAGAGAGAGAGAGAGAGAGAGAGGAGTTGGAGACAGTGGGAGGAGGGCAAAGAGAAATGTGAGCATCACAAAAAAGGACTGTGTGAACATGAGACACTTTATCAAATGCACTGTTTTTCCATAATCAACCTTAAATTTGCATAAATAAGTAGCTGAATTAATTCTGACACACCTGCAAGGTTGCATTCACACATACCTGCTTAAGAGCACATCTTTACCTGCAGTACATTAACATGCCACATGTCCTTTTGACAGTGGTGTCTCTTATGTTTACAAAAGAGCCGAGACACACAGAAACCGTATTACATGTTTTTTTACTGAACTCTCCTCTTTTCCCACACGCATGCGCACCATAAACATCGCGCAGCTGAATCTATCACAACCAACACAGCTAGTTTACTTCATAATAGTAGCCCCCTTTTTATTTTCCTAGCAGTGTGTAAATAAATGATTTTAGTTAATTATGTAAACACAACATTTCCCCCTCCCTCCCAAGAACTAAACTTATGCATAACTGAGTCCTTGCAAAAACAATTGAACAGTCCAATACCTAGTGCAAGGCCTACACTGTCACTCCTTGACAAAGTCCTTTAAGTAAGCAGGGCGGACCCTGGCCCTTACGGGTCGGCCCTGCTCAACCTCAGGCTGCGGCCATTCCAGAACCGCTGGGCAGTTCCCCATAGCTGGACTTGTGGCACAGCCCGACCCTGGGTCTGACTGACGGCCAGGGGAAAGCAGGTGAGATTGCAGGTCAGGGGCAGGTTGCTGGGGCGCTGGTGACAGTGCGGCCCGAGGAGTATGGGAAGCCTGCTGTGGCCCTGTACATATCGGCACCAGTGGAGGAGGGGCCGATAGCAGGGGAGCCACCATTTCCTCCCCTGGGTTCCGCACTTTCCTCAGTCTTTTAGCATGCCATCATGATCCGTCATTAAGCACGAATGTGGCTGGGCCCAGCTGGCGGTGCACCTGACAGGGCTGCCTCCATTATGAAGCTATCTTGCTGCCCCGATGCGGCCTACGTGCTCGAACCCAGTCACCTGTGGTAATAGCCGTGGCCTTGACCCTGTGTTTCCTGTCAAAATACTGTCGCATCCGTTGCTGGTGTCTGTTTACAGCGGCTTTGGTCCGAGCCTGAGAGCTGCCGGCTGTAGGCACTGCCATGCCTTGTGCCTTAAGTCTGTCCAGTGGCAGTTCCATCTCCCGGCCCAGCATGAGGAGTGCTGGAGAGGCCCCGGTTGTAGTGTGTTGGCTGGCCCTGTAGTGCATTAAGGTTTGTTTGAGTGCTGTCCGGAATGTACACCCCTGAGCCAGGTTGGCCCGGACGCCATTCTTTAGGCTCTGGTTGAACCGCTCCACACCGCCATTTGCTTGTGGATTGTAGTATGCTGTGCGGATGTGTTTGATTCCCCTATCACTGAGGAACTGGGACAAGTCTGCAGAGATGAACTGGGGTCCATTATCTGTCGTGATGGCGCGAGGCATGCCCCAACGCGCGAACGCGGCTTCTAGAATGTCTGTGATTACCTGGGTTGTGACGGTTCCAGTCGGGACCACTTCAGACCATTTCGAATGGAGGTCGTACAGCACCACAAGGAAACGCTGATGATGGGAAATTCCACGGCCATGGATCTCTCCACAGATGTCAAGCTGGAGATGTTCCCATGGACAGGACGGCCATGGAACCGGCTGCAGAGGGGTTGGCACTGGAGGTCCAGTTTTCCCACTAAGGAGGCATGGCACACAATCTTTAACAAGGGCTTCAATATCGCGATCGATGCCTGGCCACCAGATGAGATCTCGGCATCGCTGTTTGAGTTTAACAATGCCTAGGTGCCCCTCGTGTGCAATGGATAACGGGCTCGCAGGCTACAGGGCACCACGGTGCACGAGCCCCTGGAGACACAAACATCACCCCAACATGAAAGTTCATCAAGCACCCTTGTGAATGGCATGAACTCGTCACAAACCTTTGCTGGCCATCCAGAGCGAATGTACGTGCGTAGCGAGGACAGTGTGAGGTCACGCTCCGACTCATGCTGCAACTCCTCCAATGACACGGCTGACTGCAAGGGCGTGTGAAGCATGTGAATTAATTCAGTCTCTGTGTCCTCGTCAGGGGAGACCATGGGTCTGGGGGCATCGATGGAACGAGAGAGTAAGTCGGCGACTACATTGTCCCTTCCGGGGGTAAATTTCAGCACATAGTCATATTGCCTCAGCCTTTCCCCCCATCTGTTCAGGCGCAGGGGTTTATGACCGGATCCAGATGCCGTCAGCAATGCGGTCAGAGCCTGATGGTCAGTCCTAAGGGTGAAACGCCGTCCGTAGAGGTAAAGGTGCCACCTCTCTGAAGCCCAAACACAGGCAAGCGCCTCACGTTCACCCACAGAGTAGCGCTGTTCTGTTGGTGTTAATGCCCTGGAGGCGAAGGCTACCGGTCTCTCCACCCCGTCCTGCACCTGTGAAAGGACTGCACCAATAGCCCGATCTGAAGCATCACAGGTGACTAGAGTCAGACATTCAGGGTTGAAGTGGGCTAGTACAGGAGGTGTTGTGAGCTGGGCTTTCAGTGTTTGTACGGCCTCAGAACATGCTGTAGTCCAGTGCCATTGCTCTTCTTTTTTAAGCAGCTGGCGGAGGGGTGTAGTGGTCTGTGAGTAGTGGGGCAGAAAACGGAGGTAGTAGGCCGTCATGCCTAAAAATGAGGCCACTTGGGAGGCTGAGGTCGGCTCTGGAATCCTGTGTATGGCATCGACATTGGACTGTAGAGGGGAAATCCCTTTGGCTGACAAGCGGAACCCAACAAAGTCGATGGCTGGAGTTTATTATATACACTCACCTCTCCAGTTCAGCATTGTCTGGCGATTGTACAGGAACATAGACCTGTTTACCTTGCTGCTTCTTACCGAGACTGTTTCTGCAGCCTTTGCCTGACCCTCCTACCCGTTTGTTGTTAATTTTCACAGACTCAAGAGTGGATATGTATGTGAAGTGCAGCGTATCTATGTGAATTCTGATGATTAATCCTGGAATGAATCACTCGAAGCACATTGCCTGAATACCTACTTGTTTGGCTCTCTTGATTAATAAACTCCTGTCCATCTCTCTCTCTCTCTCTCTCTCTCTCTCTCTCTCTCTCTCTCTCTCTCTCTCTCTCTCTCTCTCTCTCTCTCTCTCTCTCTCTCTCTCTCTCTCTCTGTGTGTGTGTGGTCCATATCGTTACAATTTACACCAACAAGGGGTCAACGTTTTGCTGGTTTGCATTGCCTATAGCTCCTGCTGGTAAATGTAGTAACTGAACATCTTATGACAACAGCAAAATTACCTTTCTCCATTGGCAGCCGTTCAAAAGTTTTCAAGCAATATTTAAATACATTTAAATAGCTGTTTTACCAGTGTCTGATTTGTTTTTGTTTAGTAAGAAACACACGGTAAACGCTAATCTATCATCACACATCCTGGACAACTTCAACGGACTGCCTACTCTCCTGTCAATCATCCTAAACCAATCAACACACTTAAAGGGATATATTTTAACCACTTATTTATTATATTATTATATCTATTAAATTAGCATCTTTCCTTCTTCTGTATGATGATCCAGAACACTATAGAGAACATCCTGTTATGCACCTGTCAAGACGAACTGTCCAGCTTCAGGGGCACTATGACTCATTTCCATGATTTTCATTTGAAGTGAAGTCTTAAGGAAACAGATCTGACTATCCACCAGGAAAAGATGCCTTGCGAACTCATAAACAACATCACTCATGATGTTCAAATGTTTGCGCACATGAGGGGAAATTATATTACTTTGTGCAGTGGCCAAGGTCAGCTGCTACTGATCCTCCCCCTGTTGTCACATTGTAAACACATGGGATCAAGGCATCGGAAACTCTCTTTGTCAGAATAACATATTTGAGGATAAACGCAATGGTTTTTGGTATTGCTGTTATGTTGGTTGTGCTGAAGGGTTCAGATGTGCTATGTGATTCACAGGCAAAATGCTTGAATGATGACGCTGAGCACTTTTCTTTTTTGCTCATGTGATTTGTCTAGAAAGCAGGTATAAAGTCCACGCCAGACGTAACAGGACGGAACAGATTAAGACATCTCTCATCGTAATCATTACTCTGGTTTCAGGAAATTGGTTGAGTAAACACAGACACAATAGTTAGTGACTTCAAACAAGATGTTAGTGGTCGGCTATGATTGGTCACAAGCGTCACGTCGTGCAAAACTCAAGACGTTTCTTTTTGTCACTCTATGAGCTGTCAAATCTAGTATATATTTACAAACACGGAAGCAATGCTGACATTTTAATTCTCATGCTAAACCTCTAATGTTTACCATCTCTGAAAGTAGCGCTCTTTTGTATTTCACGATTCATAAGAACGTTAAATAAATGGCTTAATGAGTTTTTACAGTTCATATAGGTCATAGATGACTGGACCAAAAATGTTTCCAGAGTGTTGGGCTGTCACCAAAACTCTTGCCAGCGGCAGGACAGGAAATGACGTGACTTTTTACACAGACTAAATGAAAGATCCACATTGCAATTAGGAAGCACAATAGGAACATCCTCCTCCACATTGGGGTTAAGAGTTATGACACTCCTGGGAGCTCCTGTGCTTTACAAAAACAAGCCTGTAGAGTTTG
This sequence comes from Siphateles boraxobius, assembly GCF_051911475.1. Lineage (NCBI taxonomy): Eukaryota > Metazoa > Chordata > Actinopteri > Cypriniformes > Leuciscidae > Siphateles > Siphateles boraxobius. The sequence goes on from NW_027509208.1 coordinate 13,889,717, forward strand.
CAGCCTACTCAAGCTGACCCTGCTAGGATGTTCACAGAATCATGATCTGCATCAGCAAAGGGTCCGACACACTGATTACACCTACAGTAAATGTCAGTTTCTAATGGGGATTGTGGGTCACAAGTGTGGAAGATCCTGGCACAGATAGATTGCTGAAACTATTCTTATAGCTTTGTTTTCTCAGGATGCTTTATGGGTTACAAAAAAGCATCCAAAACCTGTGCTATAAAAGGATTTAAAAGAGTCAAGAAACTATATACAAAGCTTAATTTTATAACAAACCGTTTTTCAAATTATGAAATAGTTTGACTTTATATTGTTTTGCACATTTAAAAAGATAACGAATTTAAATTTTAAATTTAAATGTGTCAAATGCCTGAAAAACCCCTTGACCCCTTCATCTGGTACACTACTTTTACATTTATATTAATTTATAACATAAACAATTTAAAATGAACGCTTGTCCCTTGATTATTTGTCATTAGTGTTATTGATGTAAATCCTTACTTCTAAGGTAAATTTTTGTTTTTTCAAAAGTTTAGGGTGAGTAAGATGCATTAAATTGATTTTTTTTTTAAATAACAGTAAAAATGCTAGAAATTATAATGGTAGAAAAAAACTATTTCAAATACATGCTGTTCTATTCATTTAAGAATCCTGAAAAAAATTATCATGGTTTCGGTAAAAATATTAAGCAGCACAAAACATTTTTTTTCAACATTGATAAATGTTTCTGGAACAGCAAATCAGCTTATTAGAATGATTTCTGAAGGATCATGTGACACTGAAGACTGGATTAATGATGCTGAAAATTCAGCTTTGCCATCACAGGAATAAATTATATTTTAAAATGTATTAAAATAAAAACCAGTTATTTTAAAATGTATTAACATTTCACAGTATTCCTGTTTTTACTGTATTATCGATCAAATAAATGCAGCTTTGGTGAGAATAAGAGACTTCTTTCAAAAACATTTAAAAAATCTTACCGACCCTTGAACAGTAGTGTATGTATATCAAACTTTGTAAATATCAAGTATCACGTTTGCATACAGTGTTTTTCCACCATGTTCTGATATGGTGTCTAAAGCCTTTTTTAAATATTTCCATGACATGGAGGTGTTTCATATTTAAAACATTACATTTCACAATTAGTATGCATGGCGAAGGTATCCTGACAATGCTGAGCAGGAGGAGACAAGGCGTAAAATGTTGATATTGGAATCGCTTACCGCTGAGCAGGAAAATGAGGAGCTGTATTCCCTCTCCCGTGGTTGGCAGTGGAACTCCAGCCTCATTTTCTCAGTTAAAGGCACCTTTCAGTATCTGCGGTAAACAGGTGCTGGACTCAACAGGGCTGGCGTATTCACACGCAGGTACAGGTGGGTGGCCGTTGGCTGCTTGCAGCATCCCTCAAGTTTTCCAGGGGTTCCCATCTGTATCCATGCGCTGGCTCCACCACATGGCACAGGGCCCTGGGCCGGGTCTGGTCCATTCTTTAGCTGGCCTTGCACCACGCCTGCACCACATCTGCCTGCCGAGTCTGTTGTTCTACTACAATGAGCAGGAATGCAGGAGAACAGCTAGACCTAAAATCCCCAGCCACCAGTAATGGATGCCAAATATGAATAGTAAGCAGGTTATTATTCTTCTCAATCCACATGCTGGTATGTGCAGTGACCATATTGACAGACACAGACTCCTGTTCCATTTGGAAAGTTTGCTGTGACAGCAGATGGATTAGGTATAAGCTGTTGTCATACTTTAATACGAGACAATAGTTCTGTAAAATTACAGGGTCACTGTTCCCCCATAACTTTACAGTTGTTTTAAGAGGAGTTGTATGGGGCATCAAATGTTGATTTAAATTTATGAGGGTGGTTGGGTTATTATTGAAGACTGTTTCTGCTTCAAAATGAAAATAAAAGGTCAATAAAAAATATAAAATAAAATGTTATATCTATCTTAAAATTGCAACCTTTTTATATCTCACAGTTCTCATAATTGTGACTTAATATTTCACAATGTGGATTTATTTCTCATAATTCACTTGATCTTACAATTTTAACTATATCTCACAGTTGCAACTTTATCTCTCAACATTGCGACTGTATTTAACAATTGCCACTTTATTGTGCAACTTAATAATTCACAAGTGAATTTATTTCAAGTAACTGTGACTTAATATTTCATTATGTGACTTTTGCTGCCTTCATGTGCTATTGGAAATGTCCTACTTCCCACTTCTGAATGGGAGATTATGAGCTCGTCGCATTCAAGTGCTTTGTTTTTGGCAAGAACAGAAATCATGCAGGACACCAAGTTTTTTTCTTGCCTATTTATTGGGTTAATCTTATTAAAGACGAAATGATATTTGGTCAAATACAGGGTATTTTCGCTGTGTATAAAACATACGTCATAAACATACATACGCTTCAAATGATTATTCATATATGAAAATATGCACTACTTTAATGACAAGACAAGGCAATGTAGCTGTTGTGGATAAAACTAATAAAGAATAGCAGTCTGCAGCAATCGTTCTCCCATGCTTAAAATTCATGGCTCGCCCAACTCGGGAACTTTATTTCTCATTACACCTTAATATTTCACAATGTGAATTTATTTCAGAAAATTGTGACTTTATATCTCACAATTGTGACTATACTTTATTATTATAAAAAATATCTTATATTTACCTTTTTTCTTTTTTCAATTTTACACTGAGGCGAAAATAGACTTTGAAACTCTTCTTTTCTCATCATTCTTTGTGATGTCTCTCTCCGCTGATATTGTCACATTCATGTCTTGTTTTGTTTCTAAATCATGTTCTATTTAATCTTTAGGTCATGCCTTTCTTTGTAAATGTTTTGCCTGAGTTCTAGTTTTTTGTTTGTTTCCATAGTTTCTAAATAGTGCAAACCTGTTCCCTGTCTCTTTGATTGCCATCCTCATATGTAATGTTTAATGTGTGTAGTGATTATCGTTCTTGGTGTTTATTAAAAGTTGTTATATCATTCATTCTGTGTCACACATCAAGTTTTTTACCTCACACTTACCCACGACACAAATAATACTATCATGTCACAAAGCTCCAGCCCAGCCCAACACTGTAAAAAAAAAAAAAGTTGTGTAGTGTGGGTGGTTTTTGTATATTTTTACTAGTAGTTGCCATACAGTATTTTTACTGTAGAACTTTAATTTAATACAATCTCATTTGAATGTATAGTGTGAATTCACATTGAAGAAAAGCAGGAAATGACTGTGATGTAGCAGCATGTGCTGTAAAATCTTAATGATTATATGCTTCTGCATTAGTCATCTCATAACTGTTATTGTATGAGTACTATACTGGCTATAAATAAAATGGACTTTCATTTGCTGGTTTATTTTGGTCCAAGGTCCAGGATTTTTTATCCCCAAAACAATTTGCATATGCCTGCATTAATTTCAAAGTAAAAATCACAGTATTCTATTGTTGAATCAATAGAATCAATTTTACAGTGTACAGTATGTGCTGTCTAACTCATTTTAGCATATGGCATGACGTTATCAGGTGGGTTTTGTCCACACCCAGTCAGAGCTCGAGCCAGTATGTCTCCGAAAGGGGCGTCAATATGCATGACCTCTTCTCCCTCAGGACATTTAATACTTTACCCAGATGTGCTCAGCAAGGTCGTCACACCATCAGATACCCGTTGTGAGGAAGATGGCGCGTGCTGGACTGCTCTCTTGCATATTTGCCCAGCGATGTGACGTCACTGCTGGGGAAACAGGAAACAGTTGGGACTACCTGACATCCACGTTCCATAGAGCTGACCTGAGAATGGAGCTGATCCAGGGAGCAATCAGAGAGAAAAAACAACAAGAACACATTAAAAGGGGGATTTTTTTAAAGGGTTATCTTAAAGGGTTGTAATAAGATGGATGCCAATTCAAACAGTGTGAAAGTGTTTTATGGACATTGTACACCAAAAATAAACAATAATAAGTTATTAAAATAGACAAGTTGGTTGTTTTCATTTTTAAATTGAATAAAGAATGCATAACTTCATTTTACACATAACAAAAACATTCTGCGGATTAATGTAATTCTCAGGCACTGTAGAGCTAGCCAACACTCCGGCCTATTTGAGGAACATGGAAATAGAGGCCATTCTGTGGGTGACATTGAGTGCAGTGTAATATGTTGCATGGAGAATTATTCAAGTTTCACACAGGAAAAGATTGTAGCAGATGAGTTGATTGTTTGCCCTGGTTTCCTGAAAGTCAGCAGTCTCCACAGAGAATACAATGGGCCGTGGTGTTTATGAGAAGTGGTAAAAAATCTAAAAGCTTTTAACTTTTAACTGCAGAACACCTCGTATTTTAATGCAGTTAATATGTCAGGTGAAATCTTAAAAATATAGTATAATATTTTGAAATATGCCCAGTAACTAGCTACTTCATCTGCGTGACTAAAACGCTACATCGCTTAGCTGAGAAAAAAAAAGGGTCAATCAAGAATTGGAGGACATTTCATGTCCCAAATATGAAATTTCAAATAGTCTATGTACAAAAAATGCAGTCACTGTGTAAATAACACTTGTCCTGAGACTAAATATAAATAGACAAAGAATTTATTTAAAAAATATTATTGAAGATATTTCTCTTAACCATCGAGTTATAGTAGCCCTTTTTGTCTTTTTCCAATAAATGGCGATGAACCGTTTGGTATGTAGAATACACGTCTATCAATCACTATCACTTGACTTACCGTAATGTCATTCACAGATCCTCACCTGTGGCCTCATGGGATAGTAAAGTGTCCATCATATGCACACTTCAGAATCTCGACAGTAGTAGTAGGTCATCCGGGTACTTTTTGCCTACTCTTTTATTAGTACTGTGAATTCAGACATACATATTTTTTTGTCTACTATAGGGAAGTATGCAATTTGGGATGCAGGCATGCTTAAAACCGTCCAATTTACCTGAATTCACCTAATGGTACCTAATGGTAGATTAAAGTCACCATGCATGAAATCAAAATAGACAACTCTTATTTTTATATATTGCAGTATTTATTATACATGATTTATTTGTGCACATACAGTATAATTTTTTTTTTTAATTCATGATTTTCAATAACCAAAATAACTTCCCCTCCCTTTTGCAGTGATAAGTCTTCTCTGATTGTGTGTTTACTGGCATGAGGGCGGGGCAACCTGTCACTCACATGAGATTGACCAATAGCAAACCACAACCATCAACCATCCAATCAATTCATCAACGGACAAAATGAAGTCCTGCCAAACATTTGTTCTTGTTCAAGAAACCGTTTTACTCGGATATATTGCAACTTCCATTTCATGCCGAATTTAAATACACAATGCACATTACCTCTGTCTTTTGGAGCAAGCACACAATGGCGAGGTCAGTTGTAGACAAATTAGTGTCAGTCTAACTGAAAACTATTAAACTATACATAAACTATTAAAATGTACAGTATATTAACATACTTGTAAATGTTGAAGTGCATGGTTACCAACCATGACACAATGCCCTTCCCCAAGGCCAGTGGAATAGGTTGTATTGGGCCCACTTACTCTGACCCTAAAAGTTGTCTGTGTCATAAGCCACAATTCAGGCCTCGGCCTGCGGCTGGTGGGCCAAATCACCCCCTTTCTCCCAAACCTTAAGCATTCAGTCACAGGCTGTTAATAACAGCCTCAGTTGTGAAAAATTGGAGTCACATGATGAATGTGCCTTGACCGAAACGTTTCATAACAACGCATACGATGCCTCAACTCACATCATAACCACGAGCTAATAGCACTTGTCTTTGGAGCCAGTGACAGAGACAGATTAAGAAAATCTGTGTGTGGCCAAACCAGAGGAGGGTCAAATCGAAGCCCTAAAAAAAACACAGTGTGAGATATTAATCAACGAGAGCCATGTTTCCTCCCAGCTAAAATGAACAGCAGGTTCCCTTTCCCTCGCCATGGGCTCTTTTAATGCGGGGACCAGCCGGGGCCCAAACATCCTGACGGAGAGAGGCTTTACTCTTATCAGGCAGGAAACACTGCTTCTCCGCCACATCCTCTTTACAAGAAACACGACTCAACCGTTCCCAAAAAACGCAGGAAGACCAAGCCAGACTCCAGGATTTGTCAAACGCCCGCCACCGCCTCCCTCATTCCCCCACTTCAGATTCCTTTTATCAAAAAAGAGGAGGAATTTGAAAAGAGAGGGAGAGAGACAGAGGGAGCAAAAAAAAAAAAAAACTGAACGTGTAAAACAGTTGACGGGGACGAGGTGTATTTATTTATCTCGCAGAGATTATGAAAGTCTGCATCAGCAAGATAGGACGGGCAGCAGAGGGGGGCGAAGGTAGGGTAGGAGGGGAGTTCCAGCGTTCTGCTTAAGACACGCACCCAGAATGAGGGAAACAAAAGGCCTGTGGAGATGGAGGCGGAGAGAAAAACAGCAGAGCCTGTTTTACACTAATCCTCTGATCCGCGGAGGAGTGAAACTGAGTGCATAATGGGTGTTGCTGATAGCAAACTACGAACATAGGGTGGATACCTCCAGTGGTTATGGCGACGGCCCACCACGCACAACACCGAGAAATTACAGGTCAGCTTCTTGAAAGGACTTCAAACGGTCCTAAAAATGCATGGAAAAAAGCTCCAAAAATAGTGAAAACATAAATGTTGAGCTATAAATTAAATATTTCTAAGAAATAACTGTGGATAACTATCCATGAACAGTTATTAGTATTCTGTAACTTTCCATAAATCATTTCCTATACTCACTAATGATAAATAATAATTAGCTTTTTATATACTGTCATACTATCACTATCGTAATAATGAAACTAAAAAAGAGCTGAATAATAATAGTTACACTGAAAAAACTGTGATAAGCAGTTTACTTACTACTACCCCCCCCCCCCCCCCCCATAAAAAAATCTTGATCTACCAGTAATTACAAAAGCAAGAGTCTTTTCTCCTGTATTTATATTGTGTTTTTATTTAACGGCATCTAATTCAGATGGGACCTCAGAACATTCACTTAATATATCACAAAATTATGACCATCTGCAACATTTTTTCTCAAGTCCAGACCTACAGACAGAATCACTGTGTTGTACTTATATGGGCAAACACAATGCAATTCATCAAAAGACCTCATCATCAAGAATGGAGTTCAACAAACATCAATAATGAGCTACATTAATCCGCTTGTTATTGACATCTGTGTGGACATCAAATGAGAATGCTAAATGTATAAACTCAATTTTATTTGAATTAAATTAATATGGCAAACCTAAATCGGCATTCAATAGTATTCATTATTATTATTATTCTTTGAACTGTTTATGAATATACATATAATTTTTTTGAAATTAATGTAAAGGGAACAGAAAAGGCAAAATTTCCTTCAAAATGATGTCTTATGAAGGAAGACACCAGCCTCGCTTAAATAATTCTTGAGGTAAAACAATTGAGGTTTAAAAAAACAAAAACAACTGAATATATCTGGACTGAAAAAAACAATACAATAAGCTTTAATGCAAAGCATTTCGATATATAAATAAGCTTCATCGCATATGTACATGCTTTTGGGGCAAGATATGAGAGCATTTCTATGTTTGTCCAATTTTTTTTTTTTTTACTTCCGTTCTCCTTTTGGAAACAAAGATGGGAATGAACTTCAGTTTTTTTTAAATCTATGCATCCCTGAGGTGTCCTTTGACTTCCTGTAGCTTCTCTTTTCCGCTCCCTCCACAGCCCCCCTTTCACCTGCCAGTCATATTGCTGACCCACGTCGAGCCCACAGTCTCTGTCTGTGTCAATTGTCCCTGTTTTGGCGTTTATGAAATGCTGTAGTTGTTATAGTAGGCTGCCGTGGCATCGGCCAATACGGAGATGAGACTGGTTTCTGTAGCGCTGCTCGAGCAGACGGTAGCCGGCGTTACCTGGATGTGTCCCGTGACTGTCATCCCACCCTGCTCTGGGTGATAACTGTTGGAATTTAGGTACTGGTCGAACTCATCTCGGTCGACCTCACCCAGCAATTCAGCCTGGCTCAGCTGGTCCAGACCCTCCAGGTGCCCCTGTTCTGGAGGGGGTGAAAGCTGGCCGAGATGCCCCTGGTGCCCATGATGGATCTGAACCTGTTGGAACGAAGGGCTGTAATAGGACAGTGGATGTGCTGGGATAAAGGTCGCCCCACTTCCCTGGTGGGACATCTGGATGTGACCACAGTGCAGAGGTGCCTGCTGGGAGTAATCGGGATGGTAAGGGGGTGGACTGCTCATGTGCGCCGGCGTGGGACGCCTGTCGTCTGGGCAAGAGGCAGAGGACGAGCAGGAGCTTGTGGAGACTGAGCTGGAGGACGAGTAGTAGGACTGGTGTTCATGATCCACGGCGTCGAGAGGCGACATCTCAGGTGGTGTGGGCAAGCCGTACGGGTACGTATCGAAGCTGCTGTTGGAACTGGCGGGATCTCTGAAGACCCTGACACCAGGTAGAGATGCGCTTGGAGAACCGAAGCCGCCACTCACATCGTCGTCTTTATCCAGGGGGTGACAGCAGCGAGGATCCGGGAGGGAGTTTTCCGGACCGAGGGTGGTCAGGAGGAAGCCGGGGTCCACGCGTTTACAAATGCGCTTCAGCTGCTTCTTCCTACGGGGACGGTACTTATAATTGGGGTAGTCCTGCATGTGCTGAACCCTCAGACGCTCCGCTTCCTCCACGTACGGTCTCTTCTGCGGTGGAGTTAAAGCTTTCCATGACTTTCCTGTTGGAGAAAAAAAGAACCGACACATTAGACTTAATAATGTTTTTTTAAAGGATCCATTTGGAGTTTTTGAAATTGACCAATTACAAACTAATAGCTTGACAATCACATTAGCGCCAACACAATATAATTACATAAGCATAGCTACAGAGCCACATTTAGTTTGTCTGCTTATATTCGGCACAGACAAAACTAGTTTAATGTCTTCATAAGCATTTTTGAATATTTCAAAAGAAATAATAAAAATAATCATCAACTATAATTGTTTATAATGTCAGTTACAAAAAAAATTTAATTTGCCCCACAGTATTTAAAACTTTTTAACGGTACATAATTTGTTGCTTGGCATTAATTTTATAATGTTTGAATTCCAATATTGGCAGTAATTATATTGAGTTAATCATTTTTAGATTTTAAAAGTACTTGACAGTGTTTTAAAAACCAGAGCAGTAAAGAAAAATGTGTAGTAGTAATAAACAGAAATGACTCACACATGCAAATTATAGTTCCAAAACTTCTTATTAATTATCCAACTAAGCTTTTCATTTTTGTTTTATTTCTTATGCAAACCTGAAGATCAGACTGATTTCAAATGAATGAATTAAAAATTGTTGTGTTATTTATATATTTAATTATTCTATATTATTTTACTAATTATTGTTACCCTTACTTAAATGGTTTACGTATTGACATAATCTTTACATTTGATAGGCCTACTCTCTCTCTCTCTCTCTCTCTCTCTATATATATATATATATATATATTACAAACAAATTATTTTAACAGATGTATAAAGGCCTAGTAGGCTATTTCTGTTTGAAAAAAAAAGTCTCCCACACTTGTGAAATGATAAATGTGCCTTGATCCAAATTAAATTAAATACAATAGAATGTGTCGCATCCCACTGTGATAGCTTTATTTATTTCGGTTTTGTTTCAGTTTATTTTCAATTCAGGTCCGTTTCGGACAGATTCACGCTCTCTGTGTGCGTTCAGCTACCAAAAAGTATTTTAACTTATGTCTACAATTAGTTTACTTTATTATTAGCTACAGTTAGCTACAAGTAGAAGGGATTAAACATCCCACTTTCTGTAATCAATGCATAAAACAACTGTGTATAGAGAATAATGTCTCACAATGAAGTCTCGCAAAACTTGCTAATGACAATCTCCTTTAATAATAATAATAATAATAATAATAGCCTAATAATAATAAAAATGAGATGTTGATATTAATAGTAATTATTAGACAAATAATAATGATAATGTCTTACCCAGCATCTTGCTGAGCTCGGCGTTGTGGAGGTCTGGGTTCTGCACTGCGAGTCTCTTGCGCTCGTCTTTGGCCCACACCATGAAGGCGTTCATGGGTCTCCTGATGCGCGGCTCCGAGACCTTGTCCGCGGGAGCTCTGTGAGAGGTGTGTCCGTCAGGTACGTCCGCGTTTCCCGCAGAGCACTCAAAGCTCTCCGGCCAGGACGAATACGCGCTTATTAAAGCAGCCATGTGCGCTCTCAAAACTTCACCTGCCCCTTTAATTCAAACTTTGTTTCTCTGGCGCGAATATGACCTAGAGATTTTCTTTCCGTTTTGAATCTAAATCAAAGGCGCAGTAAGAGATGACTTTGACTGAGCAGCTGGTGGTTGAAGAGCACTGTGAGAGAGATCGACTCCCTCCTCTGAAGCTGTGATTCACTGTTTCCTCCGGCATTGTGAAGCGCTTTATATGTGAGGAGCAGCTTCCAGCAACAGGCCCACGGGAGGATCTCAGCTCCTCCTTGACTGCAACCTGAGACCAACGACGGTGAGAAAAAACGAGGTGACAAAAATATTTCAACAGCTTTACTACTAAATCACGTCATTAGCTGTTGGTTGGGTTTGTTTTCATGACACGTTATTTTGATGGTATAGTGATAAGGCCGTTGGCCGTTTTCAGTCAATGTAGTAGCCTAGCCTAGGCTAGACACTTCATAACAATTATTCAACAGACAAATAAGAGAATATAATTGTTAAGATGTATAAAAAATAATATTAGGCTGTATTTGTATTTGTTTTCTCAGTTTTGTTATGTTCGTGAGACAGGCAATCACACTGCAAGGTATATCATGTGACCTAATCAGGGACTGTGCCTGTTTTGTTTAAATAAAATGTCCCAGTCAGAGCGACTGGATGTTGTGAAAGAGTAGCCATAGGTAGGCTACAGCGTATTTCGTGTGTTATCTGTGTGCTCTGCTTACAGGTTATGGGCCCAGTGAGAGTGTTACGGAATGTCATCAGAGCTGATAGGCAAATCACTGCTTCGAGAAATGCAGGTTGCGAATCTGAGTGACGCTATTTATAGTTTTTTAAAGCTATTTACAACTAACACTAATAACGTTTTTCCTTCTTCTAGTTCTATCTTACTAGATAAGGGGCCTGGTTGGATAAAGCCTACTAATTACAGGCTCTTCAATAGTTCTTAATTTCAACACATCTCAATATCAAGTAATTATTAGACAAATAACTCAATATCAAAAACAATATTTCTGGTTCTTTGGAGATTAAAAAAGTTCCTTATGTCACATTATAGGTTCTTCAGATCAAGGTATTGGTTTCTAGATTCTCCAAAGCACCAATACATCAATATTGGCCTGTATAAATATAGAACGTTTTGGTTCAATTTGAAACATTTATGTGTAGGACTTGGTTATGTCAGGGACACTTTCTAGTTCATAATTGCGTGTTGTTATATTTGAATGTTTGTTGTCTTGATCCACAATGATATTATCAAGACATGAAATTATTAAAAATTCTCAGTTACACTTTATTTTAAGGTGTCATTGTTACAGTGTAATTATTAAGTACTGAGTAGGCTAATATTAATTAACAACACTTACTATATGGGTTAAGGCAGAATTAGGGTTTGGTTGAGGGTTAGTTGCATGAAATAATGCATAATTTACTGTCATTACTATGGTAAAGTATATGTAACAAGGACACTGTTAAAGTGTTATCAAATTCTCATTAGGACAATTCCTTAATTTTTAAATGCCAAAATGAAAATTTGCCCATCCAGCTGAAGTTATTATAAAATGTGGATGTAGGAAGCTATTTAAAAAAAAAAAAAAAAAAAAATTATTTAACCAATAAGGCACAAGAGGCTATGCTATATTGTGAATGGTCACAACTAAATTGTGTTATTAGGCACTACCTGCATTAAAAATAGCAATCAGAGGCCAGGAGAGGGATTATCCATTTTATGAATTTGGATTTAAAATTTGGAAGCCTGCAATAAATGATGATGCCATCAGGCACAACAGAGTGTGAGTGCATGGGTTATTTGGCATTTGGATATAAAATTCGAATAATTAACAATAAATGCATATTGGGGTTGGCTGGTGCTCATTTTTTTTAAAGACACATTTTGTTGTGAATATTTTCACCAACTAGGTGCAAATTAAAGCTAATGTTTGTTCCACTAGAGATATTAAGCAAATAAAAAGTGTGGTAACCAACACTGATTTCTCCTTTTCTACAAAGGACTGTTTATAAAATTATGTTGTCAATTGTGCATAGATTTTTAAAGATAGCAATGGTGGTGTTTAAATGTTGATTTAAATAGATTGCTATATTTAGTTGGGAGATGTTAAAACCTATTTTGATGTGGCCATCTGCATACATCCATGAAGACATTTCTTCAGAAATCATGATGTGTTTTACAGCTATAGTGTCATTATTTATTTCTGCTGGAGGAAACTGTTATTTAACAGTGTCACAAGCAAGACACAACAGTTTTCCACAACATCTTACTCATCAAAACCGGTCGTTGTGCTCAATGATTCATATCTCAGATAGTTCAGATCCTCATACTTCTAGCTTGAGGGCTTCTGGGTAGATTTAACCCCTATTGTCAAGATCAGACGGTGGGGATCCTGTTGACAGGTAGTTCATAAAAGCTGCCGGAAAGACAGGAAGAGTTCAGAATAAACCAATGCTCTACTTAAGAGAATCTGAACAGAGAAACAGATCCCATGTTTGACTTCAATGAATGTTAGAAGTATAATTTTGTGACTGACCTTTGAATTTGCTCCAGTGTTTGAGAGCTCATGGTAGGTTCCAGTGCAGCGGACAAGCAGAGGATGAACACCATTAAAATGTGGGACTCATTCCTTGTAGGAACAGGAAGAGGAGCTTGATGTCCCAGATTGCAAAAAACAATATTACAGAATATGACACTACACTTCCTGCTCTCCTGGTCCCTGCAGGTTTGAGTGTGAGGTGCAAACTATGTTTACTCATTTTGTGCCGATCACTAAATATCTTTACGGTTTTGGATTTTGAGGCATTATTTCCTGTTTCGTTTGATAAACGTTCGGGGAAATGCAGATGTGTCGAGTGTCTGTCTATGATGAGTTCAGGGTTTAGACCATAAATATATATTCTGATGTAGCTCCGCCCCTTTTTAATTGACGAGCTTGTGTTCAGTTTTCCGGTTTGTATTTCCACAGCATGAAGGAAAGATGTTTTACTGAGGCTAAACTGTAATGCCCCCTTAATCTAAAAACTGTACATAATTTTGGTAACATTGCCATATTTTCAAAGGACTACATAAAAATTTGGGGTCGGTAGAATTAAATTTTTTTGAACATCTCACTGAGGCTGCTCACCAAGGCTGTTTATTTGATGATAAATACAGTAAAAATCTGAAATATTGATCCAATTTAAAACAAGTCTTTCTTTGTTTTAATATATTTGGAAAAGTCATTAATTCCTGTGATGGCAAAACTTATTTTTTTTTGCAGTCATTACTTTAGTCTTCAGTTACATGATCCTTCTTTGTAAATCCATGTTCTTTTTTTGGCCATAAAATATTAAATGAAGCAGTTTTTTATAAATGGTAATCATGGGGTAAAGTGTGTCAGAAACTCAATCAGCTAACAGTGCTGGTAGTAACTGATTACATGTAATACTTGTATTTATACCTTATTACATTTTTAAATGCTGATAATCAAATTAGTAACTTTTTTTTATGGATTACATTATTGCATTTTGCACACAATGGCAGTAAACTATATTGTATTGATTTTCCCTATACTTCCATCCACACTTTACACTTTTTCTTTTTTTAAAATTAGATTGTGTGTCATGCTGTTTAGCTTTGAATATATTCACAGAATGGCCATGTAAATAATTGTGTGATGCTTCTAAATTTGGGGACAAATATATCTTTATAATATGTGATGAATAATTATGCAAGTAACTTGATATAGCTGTGAAACATTGTCTTCATCATACAGTGACTTTTGATAATTATTGGTCTGGACAAATATATTTCAAACAAAATGTTAAATGTGTAATGTCATTGCCATTTTCATATTTATTATTGTTTGTTCATGTAATGTAGGGATTCACAAACTTTTTTTTACTTGGAGACCCCTGAGGTTTTATATTTGCATGTTCACAGCTCTCTGATGTCAAATAGTGGTTACATTGACGTGCAGGTAAACAAATGTTATTATGATTGAATAAATCATTAACTTTTCATCGACTCACAATACCCCCTGCAGTTCTTTAATCAATCCCAGTTTGGGGAAACCCTGGCACAATGTAATGCTTAATGTTGTTGAAAACACTCTACACAATAATCCCATCCAAATCAATGTGATAAACAAATTAGGTCAAATGGTATCTAAAAGTAAAAACATTACCTAAAAAGAGAAATCTAAATTCCGTTACTAACTACAATTTTCGTCATGTAATTTTGTAATCAGTAACAATTTACAAAATAAAAACCTTTTCCTGATTCATTTTATTAACGCGTTTAATGTTTGGAAAATTATGGCAAACATTTTCAACAATTATTGCTATTACCTATAAAATCAAATCATGATCAAATATAATATCACAATATAATCAATTTTGAATTGAGAATTAAGAATTTAATTTCAGTTGCTGGCCCCCCCTTATAAATTTAACATGACACAGCTTACCCCTATTGTGGGACAAGTTGTGTCACTGGACCACTTTATTTTATTGTGTATTAATATATATTTAAAAGCTCATTTATCCTTTGCAGCAAAATGTGATACTCGTATTCCAATTTAAGGATTTAATCTGCCCTTTATATGTTTTTTTCTTTAAGAAACAATTGAAACAATGTCCATCGTCTTATCCCTCATCTTTTGACAAGCACCTCAAAAGATTCTAGACATGGACCGTGGGAATAGGTAGGATGTAGTTCTTATTATTTCATCATGATAAACGGGTTGAGCAATGCTTTCAGATTTACCTCAGAAGAAGATTCCATTTATAGCAGCAGTCAAGACATGTAAACAAACTAAGCCATTGCTGTTCGGCAGATTCTACAATTATTGTTCGGAGTAACATAAGCTGTCTATTTCCTTTCCCCTCTTTTTGCTCCATACGCCCACTCAGACTCCAAACAAGATTATCTTGAGGTTTCTGCTATTCTCTCAAAATGTATTCTTGAAAATGTTACTTTTTGCTTGTCTCTTTAATGAATTCTTGACAGATGCCCACACAGGTGAACAAACAGCGCATGAAAACGTCAGTTCCATTGGATTTGATTAATCTGGTAAAACAGGACATCCTTTGGTATGGCAGATTTTCAATATTGACTGTTACAAGGTCATTAGGATTTTAAACAAAAGCATCGTATTTGTTGCCAGTTACTCCGCACCATCTCAAGACTTCAGTCATATATACTGAATATACATTGGATAAGCTCAGCACAATAGACAACATTATCATTATGAAAAGACCTCAAAACCACACATTGGCTTGACAAAGAAAAGCAGGGTCGTACAATTAATCATGCGCTTAAAAAAAAAAAAAAAGGAAGTGTTTGTTTAGCGTCATCATTAAGGATACGTATATAATAGGTGAGATTAATATTAAGTCCCATGATCCATGTCCCAAAACTGTCTATTTGTATAAATCATGCTGACAGTAAACATTGCTGACATGTTGAGCTGGTCAAGTTATTCCAGAGAAGACAAAGATGAATCTGGCAAAATTAGAGACTCGGATCAAGACAATAATTAACAAAAAAAAAAAAACATTTATCTAAAAAACAAAAAGAAAAATTACTAAGTTAAGATTCAATTGAACTTGAATGGGAATGACTTAAGTCACTGAAACAATAAATCGCTCTTCAGCCATCATCTTAAGCAAATTATTTAAAGGAGGGACGGGCAGACACCTTTACGCAATTTGTACAAGCAATATTCACAGAGCTTTTTTGTCAACATTGCATAAGTTATGCATGTGAAAAAATGATTTTTCAAGTGTAATGCAACTCGAGGTGACTGTCACCACCTGCCACAAATTTCACAATTCACTATAAGCTATAGTGATAAGCTATTTTAATATAAGTGTTGTGATAAGCTATTTTAAGCACAATAGCCTCGTGTACCACACAGAATGATGCCTGGAAAAGCTTTACAAGGATGTGACAAAATAAAAAGACCTTTGTTTTGACTATTTTCAGTAATTTCCAATCATTTCAAATGTACATGTGCCCAGCTTACATAGGTATTATCATAGTAATGTCATACTATTTACGATCTCAAAATTTATGATCAGTTTTAACTAGTTGGGTGGAACTCAGAATTGGGTCAGAATTTGGATTGGAATTGAATTTTCCCCCATTTCACATGAATTCAATTAGTCCACCATAAATTGACAAAGCCTAATTACATCATTTATATAGACAAATTATGCCTGTATTTATCCCATAATGTAGAATACCTTTTATTCCTAAGTTGAATGTTCATTAACTCATATTGAAGGAGAAATAATTAACCATACAAGAAAAAGTATTAAAAACTTAAAAGGGATAGTTGATGAATGAAGATCAAATGAATATATTTTTGATGAAATCTGAGAGCTTTCTGTGCCTCCATTGACAGCCTACACAACTACCACTTTGAAACTTCAAAAAGTTCAGAGAGATCATAAAACTAATCCATATGAATGGAGTTGTTTAGTCCAAATTTTCTGAAGACTCGATTCCTTTATATGATAAACAGACTGAATTTAGGCTTTTCTTCACATATAAACATTCATCAACTCACTCATCAGTTGTGGTAAACAGAAGCTAAAGCATGTTCGAGTGACGTGCGAGAAACAATGAGGTTCATTCTCGTGTTATGCAGCACTTTTGAGCTTCAACATTTTCTTTCCATATAACATAGTATAAATACTACGGCATACACGTATCGCCCATTTTGGTCTTGTAAAAAGCATAATGCTACTTTCTGGAAAGCTGACAACAAAAACAAAAAAATCTCTTACATATAAATAAACACTTTTAGTTGACTCATGTTTTTAATGTTTTTTGATTTAGTTTAAGTATGGAGATACAAACCAATTATGAACTTAAATTCATGGGCTTCATTGCCATTCATTTTGGTGATCTCAATATTAAAATCATGATATCAAAAAGCCAATAGTTACAAGAGCAGTCAGTTGTACAAAATCATTTTTTCAGTTTTTTCTTGTTCTTCTTGGGCATTACTTTGTCAATCGCTCCTTCCTCTTCATCCTGTTCTCTCCTTTTTTTTTTATCTGAAACTTTAAAGTCCGCATTCTGAATTTCTACTGTTTTATGTTCATCTGTATGAACCTCTAGAGATGTTTTTTTCTTCCCTGTTTTGGTTGTCTCTTCTTCAGTGGCACCATCCGTTACTGTAGGGGCGCTGCACACTTCAGCCCCACCCTCCTCCCTCTCCTCTCGTTTCCTCTTGTTCTTTTTCTTTTTCTGTGGGTAATTAGGCTCTTCAATAATCCCTCCTGTTACTGAGGTCAGAGCATCTTCCTCTACCTTTTCCACTGTGCCATCTCTGTCCTTTTTCTTCTTTTTCTTCTTTTTGGACTGTTCCATATCACTGGTGTTTGGGGAGTCCTCCATGGAGGCAGATGTAGCCAGTGGAGACGGTGTGTTGCTGCTGATGGCTGGGTCACAAGTTCCCTGAGCCTTCTTGATCTTGGCCATCCGCTGGGCAAAGTACTCTTGCATGGTCAGTGTGCTGGTCACTGTATTTAGTTGCTCCTCTGGGTTTGGATTAGGTACTGTGTCACTGTCCTCTTCTCGCTCTTCCTGAGAGTCAGGTCCACTACTTCCCTGAATGAAAGAAATGGACAAATATGAGACCAATGAGATATGTTATGACATTAATTTTTTAAATTTGTTTGATAATAAAATTGTTAAATAATTATACATATTATAAAATTTATAATATTTTTTTTTAAAACAAATTACTATAATTTTCTATTATGTGATTGTTTTATTATAATGAAAATTACTATTAAATTATTAGTGTGTATTAAAATACACACTATTATAATGTGTGTGTGTATACATACACACATACATATACACATACACACAATTACTTTAAATAATTATATTTCTATTATTGTTAAGTGATAATATGGTATTTATTTTATAATTAGAAAACAAAAACTGTACAATACATTATACTATTTATTTTACATTTTATTGTAATGAAAAATGACTTAATATTAATGCCTAATAAAATGCATACAAACAAACTTTTTACTTTCTATTAATATTACCATTATTATTATTATTATTATTATTATTGTGATATAGTATATGATATTTTTATAATAAAAACTGCATAATACAATTATAATGTATATTGTTATTTAGGGGTGGGACGAGCCACGAGATTGGGCTCACGAGAACAAGATTTTTGTACAGTATTTTTAAGAAATCCTCAATGACAAAACTCATGACTAGAAAAATAATCTGCTGGTGCATTTTGAAATGTTTTAATCAGAAAGTAGAACTGAAATGACATTCATTACAATACGAGTATGAATTATCAAATGTATTGAAAGACAATAAACAAGGACTGTAAAAGGTTTTTCCACAAACTGGCTTCTCTCCAGTATGATTTTACACAAGTCTCTTCAGTTCAGACCTTACTGTACATGAATTATGAGCTTTGAGAACTTCTGATTGAGGCTGTGTGACCTCCTAATTGAACTCCTTTCCATTAATTTCTAATACAGTATAAATAACAAAAATAACTTTTTTTTCTCAGTACTTTTATGGTTGCACTTATTGTTTGCACTTAAGACTCTCTCAATATTCAAAGTGCAAACAGAGACCAGAGTTAAGAGGTGGGTACAACTACGCAGCCAAGCCTAAGATGGGTTTTTGATATTGGGAGAAAGAATACTGTATGTAGTCTATTTTTGCACGCATCAGGGAGCTCGCATTTTACTTTCGCTTTCAAACTCGCACATACTTTGTGTACAGGGAGTCGGAACATTTATCAGACGCTTACCCCTTATTAACACTTGTCTGCACACATCTGCGGTGCATTACGGCTCCGACACAGCTACCTGAGCTGATCGTGGCCCCTCTAGTCAATGCTTGTGTTTATACCAGCCAGGCCGCGGCACGTTTCAGAAGCAGCTCTCTGAGCTGGCTAGGTACTGTTGTTCAACGAATCCTCCGCCATGGTCTTGTCATTCATCTCGCCTTACTCTGGTCATGTGATCAGTGAACTCTGATTCTATGCTAATTTCAATTTGATATCGACAAGAAATCTAGTCACTTTTTAATGTTGCGAGATCTCGTGGTACGAGAGTTATTATACTATGTAATAACAGTACTATTCCAAAGATTAGACAAAGAACGCAATGCGTAAGTTGAACAAACTGATCAAATGATTGCATCAAGCAGTGAGGGGGTGACCTGTCAGTCAGGAAGGAACAGGGCAACCCCTCAATTAATTTAAAGCAACATGTACACACCCATGTACGTGTCTCATTAACTGTTGTCAATCAAATTCCTGTCATGCTGAGACTTGTCCCAAGTATCTAATGACATCACAGAACTGCGTCTGAAGTATCTGCTTAGAGACATTTTCAAAACAATCTAAGCTTCATTTTTAAAGAAAAAAAATTAAATGTATAAAGAGAAATACATTTCCTCCTCTCAATCTATCAAGAATTGATAATTTTGTTAGATTCTATTAATTTCTTCATATATCGCATGTTGTATAATATTCACCGGCACGTCTATAAAGAGGAAACCGTTTAAAAGAAGGCGTATCTCCAAGTCACTGTGTAAATGGCTGGATTAAACAACTGATTCTTGAAAAACTTGTCTGATGAGTGAGAGTCAATTCTCGCATTGGCCAAACTAAGACAGTTATTATAAGCATTAAGAGAGAGAACGAATTTTCTGGCATCACACAGCTTAAATCATAACAGGCAAACGATAGCAAGAAGACATAGTGACTATGTTGAAAGACCACAGAGGAACATTTTAGATTAAACTGTCGTCCTCCAATACTTTATCACGGTGACTCTCTCACCCATTCGTCTTCATTTTGCTAATGGCCTCCTCAATGCATAATGATTTGCAGTGAAGAATGCCCTCTCTAAAGCCTGCGCTAAACCACGCCGGTGCTCTACATTACGCCAGAGACGGTGGTGAAAACGGCATTTTTCAAAAGATGTATGGAGGGACCGGATAAAAAAAAACTGTTTGCAAAGGTTTTGTATAGCAAAGAAACAACAAAATACATATGGACTACCTACAATTCTTAAGGTTTAAAGCATTCTATATACAAATAGTGAAAAATGGCTCAACTAAACATTACAATAATAATAATGTTATTATCATATTGTAATATATATTTTTAAAAGACACAATGTAACAAGTAATGCAACCCTCTACAGACACACTGAAGCTAGTCGCCATTGGCTAGTAATTATTTTACTTTGTTCTTGCATTCCATGTAAAATGCAAATGAAAAATTAAATATAAATAAAATTATATAAAATATAACTTTCAAAAATGATTAAAGAGAAGTAAAAAGTCTAATAAAATAAGAACAAATGAAGAAACAAGCAATAACAAAAATGCAAATGAAATAAAGTGCTTTTCAGGTAGATCTAACAGTAGTTAGAAACAGATTAGGTACAGAAATTGAATAAAGTAAACAAATGTAAACACTGTATAGTCTTCACTGTATACTTCACTGATTTTTTGCAGTGAGTCTTTCGTTGTTTGATTAACATTAAAAAAAAGGACATCATCAGGAATATTAGGCTGCTGTCAACATATCCAGTATACTGATACTGTTGCACATTCATTGTCTTTCTCGACTGGTTACGTTTACTTAAGACATAACCGACTAGGTTTACAAGGATAGTGGCCAAGACAGGCAAGGGATTGCTCCCTTATCTATAACATCCATTTTAGGGGCCTAATTTATAAATATGTGCATATAATGTCGACATGAACAAGATAGTTTTGCAAATGTTCCTATGAATGATTTATAAAACATCTGTATGCAGAAACGCATCTCTGTATAAAATCGCAGTTAATCTTAAATTCAAGCGTCAACCTACAGAATGCCCACAAATATCCCTTTATGGTTCAAAATGAATTCAGCACTCATAATTGGGCAAGGAAATTATTACTATTTTTATGAAATCATGTGATCAATTTTAGTGATGCAATTATTAAAAAGCAGTTAAAAAGTTGCTTATTTACACACAATTATATTAATGCATTTTGTGATTGCCTATTTATCTTTATATTTTCTTTTAAAAAAATAATGTGGAATAGAGACAAGTTTGTACACATGCTGTTCAGTTGGCGTACACGAAAATGTTCACGTCAGTTTCTGTCTTTATAAAGCCTGATTTGTGCTTCACTTTTTGATGTAGTTTAAAATCCATGGTATTTAGGATCAAATGTACGTATGTTTTATAAATGAGTCCCCAGGTCTTGGAGTATCTGCTGATGAGTTCATTCAGATGTACAGTATTTAACATTTGAATTGGATCAAAAAAGTTAATCAAAGTTATCCTAAGACAAGAACAGGTATTGTTCAAAATTCATGTATAACTTTGATAAAAGGTTTTGATCCACTTTAAATGTTGACTACTGTATTTTTATAGAGACATGCAAAAAGTGCGGAGTTGCAGGTCGACCGTGACCAGGGTTGGGAACCAATGTTCTAAATCAGAGATGAGCAACTTCGGTCCAGGAGGGCCACTGTCCTGAAGAGTTTAGCTCCAACCCTAATCAAACACACCTGGACAAGGTAATCAATGTTTTAAGGATTACTAGAAAGGTACAGGTAGATGAGTTTTCATCAAGGTTGGAGCTAAACTCTGCAGAACAGTGGCCCTCCAGGACCAAGTTGCCCATCCCCGTGGTCATCATGACTACAAGTTGCTGCCATAAGCCCCTCAAAAGTTTGAAGTCACCGAGAGGAAGACTTGGAGAACTGCAGATTTCGGCTCATTAAAACAGAAGTCTCACCTTTCCCTCCCAATAAAATAAAATCTATATTTCTGGTTTAAGGGGACCAAAAATGGTCCTCAGAGGAGATGTGGCTGACAGCATGTAGCAGGGACTTAGAGAAACGACTGGGGGGCATTTTGGAGCGAACTGTGAAATTACTCTCCGGAGAGAAAGAACGAGGGAGAAGGAGAAGAGGAAGAGAGATGGAGCGAGTGGGGAAATCCTCTTCATCGGAGAGGGGGCGATAGTGTGTGTGTGTGTGTGTGTGTGTGTGGTGCGCGACGTCTCACCGCCTGGGGACCTCCATTAGGCTTATCTCTCTAATGTGCCGAGAGAAGTGCTGCTGGTAGCATTCCCTCAACAGTGCTGAGCACGGATTGGGTTATACCACACACATGCAAGCACATACGTACACATGCATACAAACAAACAAGCCAGCAGGAAGGCTGACATGGAGATAACGCAAGTCCAGGTTTCATGACTCTGCTTGGACGTCCTAATGAGGGTGTAAACAACAAAAAATACCCCCATATGTTCTCAGACACTCTCTGGCTTCTTCTGCCTACACATTCCCCTCGTTCTTTCTCTCCTCCTGGCAGATGGGAGGCCCCAGGAAGAGGATGCGTTCCCCGAACTGTGTGCAGCTTTCAGATAAGGGCCCAGCAGCAGGAGCTACAGGCTCTTTCCTGCTCCGGCTGGAGGGGTGGGGGCGGTGCGGCGGTGGGGCGGGACTTGGAAGGGGGCGTCGGGACATTCAAAAGGCCGCGATGAGGAAACCGAAGAACAAGACATCGCCGCTGACGCCAACACATTGCAGCAGAGAGTCCAAAGCAGCCAGGGATGGTGAAAAAAACCTTGTCAAAATGCCTCCGGAATGTGTTTCACAAACCCCCCAAAAAAGAAAACCCAAATTGTGACACTTGAATTTGCTGCTGAAAACTGCAACTAATTTGTCCCACTCTGTGCTATGTCAGAGAGTCTCTAATTTATAATAAAAAAGTAATATTGCTCCCTGCATAGACACACGGCACTGACTACGCTAGTTTAGCACTGCAAATGCTGCGTCAGCAATGAGAACTTCTAGTGTCCAGGGACTAAAGACTGCAATATGGTACAATAATACTGTGCTATATATAAAGTGATGATTTCTAGTACAGATATTTTGTAATTCTCTTACAATACTCCCAGCTGAGGATGTTAAAGGGACTATAAGTAACTTTTTAGGTAATTTATAATCTAAAATCAATATTTTTATTCATAAATATGTCCCCAATGGTGTACAAATACCTCTGCCAATTATCTGATTTATCCTCGTAAACGAAGAATTTATTATATTTATATACATGGGACGGGTAAGTCCACGGAGGCTTCCATGTAGTTCCGCCATCTTGAAAAACTATAATAGCAGAGAGGGACAAAAAGTAATAGGCCAACGCGTTTCCACAACGCGTTTTCGTTCAGTGCCAGCGTGACGTAACTGAAAGCAGCAGAAACGGAGGAGCAGAGCAGTGAGAGGTGCTTGTCACTTTTATTTTTATTGGCGGACCATACCAATGCCGAGCCACTGGATAAGAAATCCATGATGAATAGCAGCTATTGAGTAAAGTAGAGAAGGTGCTAAAAAAAGTTTGTAAGTTTACTTTTGTAAGCTAGAAATTCGATACAAATATATTTAAATAGAGCATATTATTGTTCTTGCATTGTTTGCATAGCTAAGCCTACTTCAATTTTTATGTTATCTGATATTTTCTGTTTATCATTTACACTGTGACCTCACATTGAATAATAAAAACGCATAAATTCTGTATGTAGCTCTTGTAGCTGCCAGGTATCTTTGTCGTCGTTGTATTGACTCTCACTCTCCTCCTCTTCCTCGTCATCCACCTCCTCGCCTAGATCCCACTGATCCACTGCCTCTCTGTCCTCTTCCTCTACCTCTCCCTACTGTTGAATCATCTGATGATGATATCTAACACTGCACATACTTCAAAAAAATATAACGAGAAAACAAGGCATAACTACTAATTACAAAAGTTCATGTTTTTGACACTCATTACTTCATACTGTAACATTCGTTTGTTCGTTGTGTCAACTTGAAATTTGTTTGAAATAAAAAAAAACTGTTCACCCGAAGGAAAACTCGACAAAGTGCTATTAGAAGACATCCTGTCGAAGCTTTTTGGTAGATAACGGCTACCGTAGATGCAACACGCATTTGAAAATGAGAGGTGCTGGAGAGCACAATTCGTTTGAATGCAAAATACAATTTCACCGCTAGATTGGAGTAATTCTTAATGTCCATTTAAAGGGATAGTTCACCCAAAAATGAAAATTCTGTCAGTAATTACTCACCCTCATGTTGTTCCAACCCCTTAAGACCTTCGTTCATCTTCGGAACACGAATTAAGATATTTTTGATGAAATCTGAGAGATTGATCACTCTAAGGCTTCTAAGGGATTGAAACTTTATTTTAAAATAATGACTTTATTTCAACTATTCATTTCCTTCTCTGTGGGTCTCGAGTGAGTTCACTAGTTTGCTTTTGTTACATTAGTCGATTTTTTATAAATGGCAGTATGTAATATTGATGACGACAATATATTACATCAAGGTATTGAGATAGATGATATAAATTATAGTAAATATGACGTTGAAAGAGATATTCATCCGGACAAATATTTGTGTAGTCAGCCAAATTGTCACTATTATACGGAAGAACAGTTTAAGAGAGGAGTGAATATGAAACATGCCTTTTCTGTTATACATTTAAATAGTAGAAGTTTGTGGAGTAACCTTTCAAAAATCAAAGATTTTTTGAACTTGTTTCCAAAATTTAGTGTTGTAGCTGTTTCTGAAACATGGTTGGATGAAGACAAATTAGCAGAGGTAGAATTAGAGGGATATCAAATGTTTGTAATGAATAGAAAAGATAGGAGAGGAGGTGGAGTTGCTCTTTATGTGGACAAGTCTGCAATGTAATATAATGGCTAGTAGGTCAATCACTATTGAAAATATATTAGAATGTGTTACTGTTGAGTTTTGTATGAAAAAACAAAAGAATATAATTGTTTGTTGTATATATAGAACACCTGGTTCATCATTGGATATTTTTAATGAGCTTGTAGGGAACATGTTCAATTCAAATGGAAATAAGACAAATATTGTCTGTGGTGACTTTAATGTTGACCTGCTTA